>NC_084491.1:44855291-45164315 GCF_030035675.1 Rhineura floridana
ACTAACATTATCTGGTTCTTCGTTTTCTTGTACGTTACTCAGCTGATTGTGGGATAGTCCCTGTACAGATATCCATATCTCATGCAAGATGCCCCAAAGTCTGCGGCTCTAGCAAACCCATTAAGTCTGAATCTTCATTCTTGCTAACACATTTTGGCTGCACCTGCAGATGTGCATGTGAAGAGGAATGGTCCCACAGCAACCTCCTCCATGAGGCTACAAGACAAACTTCCCATAACACTCCAGCTCTGTTTATCTTGTTTGCATTATTAATCTTTTAATCAGCACTTCCAATTAATTAGCAAGCTGTGTGAAGAATCCTGCTCAATCCACTCATCTTTGCCCCTGTATGTCAAGGAAAGTGAGCAATTTTTGTTAAAATGAGTTCAGGAATTATGTCAGCCCTCAAACTTGCAGCAGCAGAATGTATCTGGAATCTCCAAGGATACCAGAGTCTTGCAAATGGTAGGCCCCTCTGGGACCCCCTTTCCCCCCTCTTCCATCTCAAATCACTGTGGTGTCCAGAAACAGGCTTCTCATTTTGGGTGAAAGCACACCAGCCAGGCTTTCTTGACTGGCCATTGGGTGTCAGTCTTGCTTCATGAGAGGCGTGGGAGACATCTCTAGGACAGGAATGCCTGCCTTCCCTATAAGCTACAGGAGGGGCCTGTTGGGGTCAGGCTTTATTCCCCTCCCTCAGTTTGAGATGCCCCAATAAAACTTCTTTTGGAATGCAATGAGTGGGCTCGAGAGATACTGTGTGATTTTCACATTTGGAGGTGGGAAGGAATGTTTGCCACATCTGCATGGCTAAGGGGGGGTTGCCTTTGTCTCCTATACATGGCTGTGGGTGACAACAGCAACATGAAACCTCATGTTCAGAGGTAGAAAACCTCTGAGTGCCACTGGCTGGCAAAAAGACAACTGGAGGAGCCCTTCACCACCATCAAGCACTGCCTTTCAGCTCATGGCAGCAACGGGGGGGGGGAGGGCTGCTGTGTTGACATACAAGCTTCTGCTCTAGAGGAGTCTGTGGTCACTTCTTACAAGATTCTGGACACCATCCAAAATTCTCCTGAGTTTCTGTAGCTACAGCTGTGAGGCACATTTGTCGCTTATAGCAAACCGTTTCTGTTGGCCACACCTGGAGCAGCAACAGGTTGATCTGCTGATCCATTGCAAAATCTCTTTGAAGCTGATTTTAAAAAAAAGAAACAAAGCACTCAGGCTGCTCCCAGCAGGTTTTACAGTAAAAAGGGTTTGACTAGCATCATGTGCCCCCACTTTCAGAAGAGAGAGGTGGAGGCGCACTGGAACTGGAAGAACAGGGAGTGTGTTTCTACACAAAGTGGCAAGTGGAGTTGGCCATGTTTTTGAGCTGTGGGCTTCAGCATTATCTGCTCTCCGCCTGGGTGGCCACCACTTCCACCCCAATCAGTTCTAAATAGGAAGAGGGAGGTCAAAGGCTGTGAGACAAAGTAACTTCCCTTTCTTGTCTATTGCATGTAACAGACAGATGTCTCGCCATGGTCTGTGCACAGACAGACCAGGGAAGCCCCTTACAGAGGGTGGGATGCGAGTCCTGTCTGATTTGGCGGGGAAAAGGTCTCCTCCTCCTGCAACCAGAGCCAAGACTGCTGAGGGGAGAGGAATGATGCCTCCTGCTGACAAGGGATTAATTGAAACCTACTGTCAAAATGTCACCAAGGAAAATGATTAAGTTAAGGTAAGCCTCTTCTCCACATGACAAGGTAAGGCAGGCAGTCTCAACCAGGTCCCCTTAGGAAGGCGCAGGGAGTAATTAATCAAAAAGCTAATGAGAAATGTGTTTTCTTTCCTAGCCTAACCCCACATCATATTCTTATTAGCCAAGGTTATTACCGTCATAATCAGGCATGCTCGGAGTTCAAATTGGGTTTTCTTGCTCTAGTGCCACCAATTTAGAAAGCCATTAATAGAAAAGATAAACCCTGATAACACCAATCAAGAGCCTTTCTGTTTATTCACCTGTCATGTGATTAGCGGTGGGTGTCACCTGCGACTGACTGACATCGATTGCCTCTTGATTTATGCTAGGCTCTCCTCCTGCCTGGCAGCCATCTTCCCATGATGCACCTGGATATGGTTGCCATGGAGGCTGGTGGCCTGGTACATCTCCCAAAGCAGAAACGATGCCCAGAGAACAGGCCTGTCCCTTGGCATGGCTCTTCCGGACCAAAGGAAGGAAAGGGAAAACACCTCAGCCAAATATTTAGCGATAAATTATTTGGCCTTTATATAGGGGCTATCAAAGGGGGAAAGAATCGGGCTTGTCTGGCAGCTGAAATATTTCTAATGCTTTGTCAAAATGGGTTGCCCTGATTAGCTCTTACTTGGCTGTGAAGATGCTGAGCAGAGGCAGATTAGAAGAGGGCTGTGGACAGGCCACAAAGGATGGCAGGACAATGGTGGCCGGCTTGGAAGTCGAGTACCGCACATAGACTAGCCTTCCCCTAAACCTTCCAGCCGCCAAGAGGGATTGGTTACATCCAGAGTTAGCCTTGGAGTTAAGTATCTGGGGCTCATTACAACAAAGGACATGGGCCAGCTACAGAAGCGGCGTTTTGGGCACATTTACAGACTAGTGCAGAGGGAACTCCAGAACTGGCAACATTTCAATTTAATCTGGTTGGATCGGATAGTGGCCATGAAGATGTTCCTGCTCCTGAAGTATTTCCTTCTGTTCCTAGCGCTGCATTGGTTAACTAAATGGCAGTGCCTTCTTAATGCCCTTATTCATGGGGAGAAACAGAGCAGGGTAGGCAGCTCTGCACTTCATAGGCCAAGCAGAAAGGGTGGACTGGGAGCCCCTAATTTGAGGATCTGTTCTGACACTTTTCAACTAAAGCAGCTCATTCAATAATAAGGGGCTCCATAAATGTCCCATGGGTTCATATGGAACTGCCTGATTTCACTCCTTCTTTTTGAGCTGTGCATTTCCTTCGCGTCACATAGCCAATGATCTGAAGGATCTCAAACCCTTTCATGCTGGTAACTGTGCAGGTGTGGAAGTGATGCCAGGTCATTCTGGCATCTGGGGAGTCCCCCTTTCTCCCTTTTCAAGAGCATGATGTTTTTTCCCACAAGGTCACACAACACAGGAGAGGGGCTCTATAGGCTAAGAGAGCTTGTTGATAAGAGCCACCCCGTATCGGAAGCCACTCTGAGACTTCAACTGAGTGCCCTTAAATTTCATTGGCTTCAACTCTTGCAAGCAGTCTCGCTGACTACTAAACTAGCAGAACAAGTACTAGGCTGATTAAAATCTTTGCAAGGGACTCAGAGGGGCTACATTTGGCTTGGGAAGGGGACCTGGGGTTCTGGATTGATGATTCAAGCTGGGAAAGAGCCTGGTTTAGACTCCCTCTCAAAACAGTATCTGTGAGAATTCAAAGGGCACATCTAAAGGTCCTTTTTAGTTGGCATTGGACCCCAGTTCACATGAGCTGAATTCTGCTTTGCAGCAATGCTGGCGAGGATGTGGGGGCAGGGTTACGCTAATTCACCTATGGTGGGATTGCATTAAAGTCAGACATTTCTGGGACTGGATATTTGAGCTGATTTCTGATATCACGTCGCAGCGCCTGAGACCAGACTCTGTGCTGGCATTGCAGGCAGTAGAGAGTGACACAAGCCCTCTGGTCATCACAGAGAATTGGTTTCCCTTTTCTTGGCAGTGATGCACATGGAGGGTGCTAGCTGCTGGGCAGACAGAAGCAGGGCAGTCTAAGGGAAGGGGGTCAAGGATGTGGGGCATAGCGCTCTCCAAGCATCTTACCTACCATCGCAGAGAGAGAGATGGTAGAGCAAACCATGACAAATTCAACATGCTGTGGTTTCCCTTTCTGAGCTTCACTAATAGACATGAGATGCAGTTCAGACCCCTTTTAACACAAAGAAGTTTATGGAGAAGCTACTTTTTGTAATCCACTGTGGGGAGGTATGCTTCTCTACATTAATGTGATTTATGTATTTGCACTTAAGTCTTATGGTTGAAATGGATATCATTTCTTTATGGCAGTGACTGTTTCATGACAAATGACTAATGAACTGTGTTCCATTGCTCTACAGTTGCCTAACTTGAACCTTTAACAAAAATATTGTGGCAGGGGAGGAATGCAAGGACACTTCATCGTTCAGTTTTTAAATTTGGTCTCAGAAATTCAGAATCTCAAAACAGTTTGGTGAAACACATCCCCAAATGACTTAGCCCCTAAATATCTGAAAGATACTCTCCTTTCCTGCAGACCCCCTCAGCTGTTAAGATGAGCAGAGAGTCCTCTTGGTAGCTCTACTGCCTTCAGAGGTTAGGGAGTGGCAGCCCAGCAGAGGGCATTCTCTGTGGCAACTCCTAAATTGTGTAATTCCCTTCCTACAGGTGTGTGTGGCCAGTGGCAGCTGGTGCCCATTAGGACTAGTGAGCTGGCATAGCACAGTGGGGAGGAGAGCCTGGCTGGGAGCCCACAGTCTGTGAGTTCAAATCCCCGCTCGTGTCTCCTGGGTGTAAAAGGCCAGCTAAAGATCACCCCACAGGGAGTGGCTCAGGGGTTACGTGCCCAGCCACCTGTGCAGCCGTGGGCAAGCGGCATCGTCCCAAGGAGCCCAGTTGCCCCCCAGCTGGCCATTGCAGACAAGGAAGGGGCTGGCTTGTGCAGCTGTGGCAAGCTGAGCAGGTCCTAGCCACCTGGGGAGGACTAGCCTCAGAGGGAGGCAATGGGAAACCCCCTCTGAATACTGCTTACCATGAGAACCCATACTGCTTAGCCATAAGTTGGGATCGACTTGAAGGCAGTCCATTTCCTTTCCAGTGAAGCTATGTTCTGCCTCCACTGTTGGAGACAGTATGCCTTTGAGAGAGTGCTGTTGTGTTCAGGTTCTGCTTGGGGGCTTCCTAAGTACATCTGGTTGGCTACTGGGAGCACAGGATGCTGGAGTAGATGGGCCCTTGGCCTGATCCAGCAGGCAGGCTCTTCTTTTTCTCTTATGCCCATTGGGTGTCTCTGAAGACAAGCTGCTGAGATAGACATTCTCCTTCCTAGTTTGCTAATTGGCTAATTCTGGGGCCTAAAATTCTCCAGTAGCTCAGCAGATAGGCAGCCACCAGTCTGGTGTGGCCCAGGAGGAGGAAGCCTTTTATTATGCTGAGTGAGCCAACAAGGCAGCCAAGTATTGCTAATCCCACGTCATCAAGGCTGGGATTGCTTAAACTGCAGCCCTGAAGGTCTCCCTGGGGTGTCTCCGAACTGCTGCTGCAAACATCTTCATTAAAAACCAGGACAAATGTTCCATTCCCTGCTGCAAAGCTGATGCATCCATTGCATGCTGAGAAATGCCACTTTTGGTAGCCAAATTATAAAGTTGCCAGGCCCAGATAGCAAAGCGATGCTGCCTCAATCATCACTCTGGGAGCTCAGAAGCAGTGAGAGCTTCCCTGGCACTGACAGCAGCAGCAGCAGCAGCAACTGCTTCATCCGGCTGCCTTGGCCTTAAAAGCATGGCAGGTGAATGTGGGCATTCATCGGAACAACTCCATAGCACACATGCAGTCTTGAGCTTCTTACCCTGACCGTGGACTCTTGCACTTTAGTCCTGCCACTCTTTCACCTACAAGCGCCTTGCCGTCACGTTTTAGGTGGGAGCCAGGACAGCAGCCAGAGCCACAGCTAGTTACATAAAAGATTCAGAGCACATATTTGCATATGCTCCTTTGTACACATGCGACATTAGATTGGCTTTCTGGGGCTCACAAATTCTTGCTGCCAGGGCTCACTCTAAACTATGGGCTGCCAACAGGATTTCCTGGGCCCAGGATTGGGCCCTCTGTCTCATTCACAATCTGTTGGCAAGACCTGCTGCCTGTGTACCAAAACAAGTGTCTCTGGGCAAATTAAGATGCTGGCTGGCTGCAGTCTCACCGTCACTGTACATTGTATCACAATCCCATTATAAGTAAAGATGGGGGGTTAGTTTGTTTTTAAGGGGAAAGGGCATGTAATCTAGGGTTGTCACAAAAGACCCTCGTAGGCCATGTGCCTGCTGGGAAGGAAGCTCCAGCCATTTATCATCAGAGAGAGAGAGAGCTGGACTACCACCTGGGAGACCCGGGTTCGAATCCCCACACAGCCCTGAAGCTCCCTGGGTGACCTTGGGCCAGTCACTGCCTCTCAGCCTCAGAGGGAGGCAATGGTAAACTCCTCTGAATACTGTTTACCATGAAAACCCTGTTCATAGGGTCACCACTGCCGGTCAGTGAAGACAATACTGAGCTGGATTGACCAGTGGCCTGACTCAGTAGAAGGCAGCCTTGCTATGCACATGGCAGAGCCCGTACTTCCCATTTCAGTCCCCAACCCCCGCAGTCAAAGGGCTCCAACAGCAAGTGATATGCCTTAGACCCTGGACAGCTGCTGCCTGTCACTGGGATAGACATACCAATCCATGGACTTAGTGTAAGACTGCTTCCTGTGCTCCTTAGCAACTTTTTAATCATGGGAAGGACCAAGGGAATAAGCTGAGTTTGGGGGATGAGCTGAGCGGAGTCCCTTGGCATGGTGTCTCTGGGCATCCCTGCCCTTCCTTGCCCAGGAGATAAGCCCATTATTCTAAAGCGAGACCCAGAGACGTTGGGCCAAATGTATGGTTTATGCAGGAGGCTGTTACAAAGCCAGGACACCTGAAGCCTCAGGGTGCCTCCCAGCTACCTGCTAGGTCCTCCATTCTTTCCCTGGGGATACCTTTTGGCACTGGTTATGCGCCTGCCATGTCTCAAGCTCCCACAGCTCAGACAAACTGTTTTGCCGTCTGTTCCTGCAGATGTTCTGACAAGAGGCAATTTTTCCCTCCGGTGGTAAATTGGGATTTTTTCCCCATTGTTGTTACTACTGTTCCATCACTTCTTGCCTACATTTTTTGTGGGGGAAGACAGTCCTGGATCTTGAGTAGCTCAGCAAACTTGGCTTAGCTGATAGTCATGATGCCCGAGGTTACCAAAAATGAATATGGATGCACATCTGCCTCCAGTAAAGAAATTATTGGAGATTGTGTTAAATTGTCCTGAAATTGTCCTAAATGGTAGTATCTACCACCACACACACACACACACACACACACACACACACACACACACACACACACACACACACACACACACACACACACACACACACACACACACACACACGCACGTTATTTTAACCCTTCCTGGGACTTGCCAGCAAATATTACTTCCCCAGAGAGTTAAAAACTCACTCCAGATCTTGAATTTTTTACCTTTCCTGCAGAGGTGACATTTTCCCCTTCCTTCTTGGTTTTGCCAGCTGTCACCAGGCAGGAGATTCCACTGAGGATCTCTAGGTGAGGAGGACCTCACTGCTTTTTCAGCAGAGTATGCTTAGGCACAGGAGTCACAAGGTAGGGAGAGTCAGACCCAGGCCCAGGCCCCCCAAAAGGCCACATTAGCAGATCTGCAGGCAAGGAAGAAAGGAAGGAGAACCCATCTTCCTTCCAGACTGGCAGATCAGCCCTGCAGAACTGGAATGCTACACATCCCACTTAGGTGAGGGGAAAATACTTTGCACATGCTCAAAAGCATTCCTTTATCACTTTGCACCAAAATACAGGCTCCACCATAGAAGCTCTGGCAGTCATGAGTGGGAGCCATCTCTGAAGGGAAACAAATTAAGTTGGCAGAAGAGTTTCCCACCAACCTCCACCATATGGTCCCAAGCACATTCCCCACTCCACCTGGTTCTTCCTTCTCCTCCTCCTGCCCAATTTTGTTCACCTTGATGAGTTCTTCACAGGGAGGGAGGGAGGCAGGGGGCATCCTCCCCTCCCCCCACCCGCCCTCTCCAGCTTTGTCCGCCACGTCCAGCTGCTATCAGCTCCTCCATTGTAAATTCATTGTGTGCTGGCTTTGAAGCAATTATCTGGCTGTGGCAGAGCCTCGGAGGAGCTTTGTGTGCTAGAGACAGCAACATCTCAGGCACTCATCTTATCAGCCTGGCGTTAGGTTAATGAGTTTTATTGAATTCCATTCCCTGTGCATATGAATGGGCCTCCAGCAAGAGGGAGTGACAGCAGGCCAGCCAGAGCAAAGGTCTAGGCCCTGGTGGCTTCCATCCCATCCCACAGGGCCACAAGGGGGGTGCTACAGGAGGTGGATGCACCCGCGCACTGAGGTGCAGCAGGAAAGATGGGACCGGAACCGTCTTCAGGCAGCTCTTCTTTCCCCGTGACTATTATTGGCTCTCTTAACAGAAGCTGCTCTGATGAGATACAACTTGTCCAGGGGACCTTTTGCCAACCTGCTGCCCTGTAGGTGTTTTGGACTCCAGCTGCCATCACCCTGAGCCAGCACAGCCATGTTGGAATAGATAATACAGCTATGCAGCAGGGGCTGATGGGAATTGTGGTCTAAAACACCTGGGTGGCACCAGGCTGGCAGAGGGTTGCTTAGAGGACATGCCAATCAGAAAACTAGACCAGGAAGATTATTGCCTTTCTCCTGCAAACAACCCAAGGCCCACATGCTGTCCCATAATTCCGGAAAAGGGGGGGCGAGACTGCTTCAGCACCTCCTCCAGTTGGACTAGCTGCCATCCCACCTCAACCCCAAAGGCCATTCTGCTACCAGATGCCCTGTGGGAAGGACCCTGTGGACATTATTTTTAAAAAGTTATTCATATACCACTTTTCAGACAAACCTCATACAGCAGTTTACCTAGAAGTATTAAAATAACAAGTGTCAGTTAACACTATAAAATAAAAAAGAGCCACAAAAAGTTTATTTTATTTATTTATTTATTACATTTATACCCCACCTTTCTTTCCATGATAGAAACCCAAGGTGGCTTCCATATGGTTCCCAGGTGGTCTCCCATCCAGGCACTGACCACACCTGACCCTGCTTAGCTTCAGCAGGGAGCTGGGATCCTTGAGTAGCCCTGCAGTGGCAGTTGAGGGAGGGAGATGCCACCCCAGCTGGAACAGCAGGAGCAAGATGGCTGTTCTGCCTTCTCTCTCTCTCTTCCCCTCGAGGCAAGACGGTCCACAGATTGGATAGGATCATGTTGTTCATTATAGATTTTTATTTTATTTATTTATAAAATTGGTTACCCGCTTTTTATTATAAAGTAATCCCAAAGTGGGGCACAATTGCTGAATAGCACAATAAAATGATCCTTAAAAGATACACCAGTGCAACAGGCAGTGCAGAGACGTAGTCAAAGAGCTCTTTGCAAAGTGCAGTGCTGCAGATTTAACCAAATCTCTGGCTGAAGAAGCAGCAGGTCTTCCATTGGCACTAGAAGCTTAGGTGACTCAGTCCCCAACTATATCTGTGGTGGGAAGAGGATTCAATGTTTTAGAAGGATGTGCATCCTGAAAAACAGGACATACATAATTGCAATAAATAAACAAAGAACAGGACACAGGAAACTTCAGACAAATGCGACCAACTTTAATGCCACCTACAGCCTCAACCACCCACACAACTGGCTTGGTAGAATCCTGTAAATCCCTTCTCAAAACTCATCTCTTCTGTGAACCAGCTCTCATCCTCACACCCAAAACGAAGCTTAAGTATGTGTCACTACATTTGCACATCTTCATTTCTTGTTCCCCTGAAGTTAGATTGTGAGCACTGTGATGCGTCCTTCCTTGGCTCTCCCTGTCAGGTTCTTACCTGCTCGTGGTTACTGCCTGTCTCTAGGCACCACCAGGGACTCCACCAGTCCGGACCGCACTCTCTTATGATTTACCTATCCGCTCTAGCACAGATCTCAACAGATCCCCCTGCTAGGCAACCACCAGTAACGTCCCAATACTAGTATTCCCAGAGACTCTGAATACTGGTATTGTTATTCTCTTCACCGCTGCCACCATTTGTTACAGTTCCCCTTCAGCCTTGGTCATTACCTTACCCTCCCTTCTGGTCTGTGAAACCCCAGCCAAGGATCAGGCCTTTGGTAAACCAAATTAAGTATTTATTAAAGATAACAAAGCTAACAAGATTAACAAGATTTCTTCTTAAGGCACATAAGCATATGGTTTTACTCAATACTAATCCGAACTCCACCTCCCTCCTTCTTCACACTCTCCTGGCAAACAACTCTCTAAACCCCACCAAGCAACCCACTCAGTTCTCTTCTCCCCCCAGATTCCACTCTCACTCTTCCTTTTATACATTCAGCCATTTTAAAAACTCAGCCAATCATCTCGCATTCTACTGCCCATTCACTCCCCCTCCTCTTTCACTCCACTTACCATGTATCTTCTAAAACAACAACACTTACCATATATACATTAATATAGGAACATCACATTTCCCCCCCCTTAAACAACAGCAGAGTATTATTCCTGTTCCAGGATTTATACGTCGCGTTAACAAATAAAAGTCTCTATGGGGAAAATGTCTTTCTTTGTTCCTCTGTCTGGTCACGTCACTGCAGTCCCAGCCACTTGCCTGGAAAGTCCATCGGCCAGTACATTGTCCTTGCCTTTTATGAACTGGAAGTCCACTTGATAGTCCTGTAGGGCCCAGGACCACCTCTGCAGCATAGTGTTATGGTTTTTCATAGTCTGCAACCATAACAAGGCCCGATGATCCGTAGTCACTGTGAATCTTCGTCCCCACATGTATGGGCGCAACTTGTTCAGTCCCCACACGACCGCTAGGCACTCCTTCTGGACCGACGAATAGTTTTTCTCCCTCGGCGTCAGCTTGCGACTCAGGTACGCCACTGGATGTCTGGTGCCTTCTCTCTCCTGTAGCAAGACGACTCCCAGCGCCAGGTCCGACGCATCTGTAGCCACGATGAATGGTTTCTCATAGTCTGGTGCTATTAATATGGGTCCTTGGCACAAGGCTTGCTTCAGTAGATCAAAAGCCTTCTGACATTCATCCGTCCATACCACACGCTCAGAACACTTCTTCTTTGTTAATTCATGCAAGGGGGTTGCTATTTCCCCAAAATTTTGCACAAACTTCCTATAAAATCCAGCCACACCCAGAAATGCCCTTACTTGTTTTTTGGTTAAGGGGATCGGCCACGCTTGTATTGCCTCCACCTTGCTCCATAAGGGGGTGATTTTCCCACTCCCCACCTTATGTCCTAAATAGATTACTTCCTTTAGTCCAAACTGGCATTTCTTAGCTTTTCTTGTGAGGCCTGCTTTTCTTAAGGCCTCCAATACTGTTGTCAGGTGTTGGACATGCTCAGGCACCGACTTGCTAAAAATGGCTATGTCATCGATATAGGCCACTGCAAAATCTGACATGCCTCGCAACACAGTATTGATTAGCCTCTGAAATGAACTTGGTGAGTTCCTTAGTCCCATGGGTAAGGTCACAAACTCATATAACCCATCTGGTTTACTGAAGGCAGTTTTGGCTCTGGATTGCTCGTCTAGTTCCATTTGCCAAAATCCTTTACAGAGATCTAGTGTAGAGATAATGGTTGCTGCCCCCAATAACTCTAACATTGCATCTACCCTAGGCATAGGATACGCATCTGGGACAGTAATTTTATTGATTAGCTGATAATCAATGCAAAACCTGGTCGTTCCATCTTTTTTCGGAACCAGGACAATACTTGAGGCCCAGGGACTGATGGATTCCCTGATCACTCCTAATTCCAGCATATCTTCCACCTCCTTTTTGATCTCATTCAAAACTTTCCCATTCACACGGTACGGAACAGATCTGATTGGGGCATGATCTCCAGTATCAATGGAATGTATAACTATACTGGTTCGGCCAGGTTTGTTGCTAAAGAGATTCCTATAGGTTTTCAAAACTCTCAGAATCTCCTCTTTTACTTCCTCCTTCACCTCCTCTGACCATTCCACTTGATCTACCCCTCCTTTGTCTTTGCTTTCCTGTACCAAATCTGGAAGTTCAGGCCCACTTCCCTCAGGGAATAAGGTAACTTGCAACACCTGTGCATCCCTGATATGGTAAGGCTTCAACATATTTACATGAACCACTTTGCTTTTGTTTAATTGGTCTGTGGTAATTACATACGTCACTGTGTCAAGCCTTTCTCTGATGGTATATGGTCCTTCCCAGTTAGCCTGTAATTTGTCATGTTTCCTGGGTATGAATGCCATAACCATATCTCCCACATCATACACACGTTCTCTGGCTGTTCTGTCATACCAGTAACTTTGCTTCTCCTGTGCATGACTCAAATTCTCTTTCACTACTTCCATCATTGATGTTAATTTATTGCGGAATTCCAATACAAAATCTACTACAGAAGTTTTGTACTCTCCCAGAGTTTCTTCCCATGAATTTTTTAATAGTTCCAAAGGTCCCCTCACTTTTCTAGTGAACATGAGTTCAAAGGGTGAGAAGCCTGTTGACTCTTGAGGGACTTCTCTATACGCAAATAAGAAGCATCCCAAACGTTCATCCCAGTCTTGTGGGTGATCTTGAACATAGCTTCTGATCATGCCCTTCAAAACGCCATTGAATCTCTCTGTTAACCCATTAGTGGCGGGATGGTAAGTAGTGGTCTTTAGATGTTTTAGACCACAACATTTCCACATACATTGCATCACTTCTCCCATGAATACACTGCCTTGATCTGTCAGCACTTCATGAGGGAAACCCAGCCTCATAAAGATTTTTAATAAAGCCTCTGCCACTACAGGGGCTTCTACAGATCTCAGTGCTTCTGCGTCTGGGTACCTGGTGGCAAAATCCACCACCACCACTAGATATTTCTTGCCATGCCTTGTGGGTTTGGAAAAACGGCCCACCAAATCTATTCCCACTCTATAAAAGGGTTGTCCAATTATAGGAAGGGGCTTTAAGGGTGCCTTGGTCTTTACTCCACTCTTTCCCACCTTTTGGCATATTCCACAAGATAGACAATGTTGTTTTACATCCTTGGAGATATTTGGCCAATAATAATGTGCAGCCAATCTCCTCTTGGTCTTTTTTATTCCCAGATGTCCTGCACATGGGACATCGTGGGCTACCTCTAGCAATCTGGTTCTGTATTTGCTAGGTACTATCAATTGCTTCACTGGTTCACATTCATCCTTTCTCTCAGCAGGCAACCACAGTCTATATAAAATCCCATTCTCACACACAACTTGATTCCTCAGTTTGTCAGTGAAAGGAATCTGTTGGGTCAGGGCTTGTTCCTTTATCTGCTTCAAACTTATATCTTTATGCAGCTCTTCCCTGAATTGATCTGCTTCTTCCCCAGAGACCACTTGATACAGTTTGTCTTCTTCAGCAGGCCTGCTAGTGGTTGCTATGGTGACCTGAGGCTGGTTAACAGATTCCACCCTGTTTGTTTCAGCCCCCCTTAATATGGCTTCTTTTTCTCTGCCAATTTGCTGTCTGCTCACTACATAGATCTTTCCTTGGGCGCCCATTACATCCCTTCCCAGTATTACTGGTTCTTGTTGCTGGGCATTAATGCCTACTTTATATCGGCCCTCTCAGCCTCTCCAAGTCATATCCACCAGGGCCACAGGCAAACTTTCTGGTTGACCCCTCACTCCTTGGATAGTCACAGTTTCCTGAGGTAATATTACCTCAGATTTTATTAAATCTGGCCTCAGTAACGTCTGAGCGGCACCAGTGTCAAGCAATGCCCAATAATTTGCCCCTTGTACACTCACTTCCTCTCTCAGACTTGAATCAAGGTCTGTTACTTCTGTCCAGTTTATCTGGCAGAACTGAACCTTTTTCGCTGTTTCTAAAGCCTTGGGCTTTGTTTTCACTGCCCTTGTCTGAGCAGGATTATTAATGGGGTTGGCAACCTCACATTGAAAACGTAGGTGCCCCGGTCTACCACATTTGTAGCATAATTTCTCCTCACTTTTAGGGTACACAGATCCACTCTGGGGTGTCCTGTGCCCTTCAGATTTTACTGGAGGACTCACTCGCTGTGGTACCACATCCCTTCTGCCAGCACTATATGGTCTGGGTTTAAACTCTCTTGATGTTTTCCCCACCCAGCCAGTTCTATTAGAGGCGAAGTGATCCGCCATCTCTGCGGCCTCCTGCACAGCCTCCCATCTTAACTTCTCTCTCAAGTACTCTATATAAGCGGGATTGCTTAAATATCCTTCTGGGGTCTTTTCCCTGACAGGTTGTTTTTGCTGTGCAGTTGCAAATCCTATAAGTGCTACTCTCAATTCATCTACCCCTTTACCCTTGTGAGGTAAATTGAATGTTATGCACTTCTCCACCAGCTCCTCTCTTTTCATTTTTATGTATTCAGCCATGGTGTTTGAGTTCACTCACTCTTTGCCACACACTCTTTGCCAGTCACTCTCACAAGTAATCTTGTTTTGTTATTTCTGTTTGCCACACCACTGTTAGGGATTCTCTAGTATTCATATCTGGATTCTCTGTTGTTCGTATCCCACTGCTACTGACACCACATGTGATGCGTCCTTTCCTGGCTCTCCCTGTCAGGTTCCTACCTGCTCGTGGTTACTGCCTGTCTCTAGGCACCACCAGGGACTCCACCAGTCCGGACCGCACTCTCTTATGATTTACCTATCCGCTCTAGCACAGATCTCAACAGATCCCCCTGCTAGGCAACCACCAGTAACGTCCCAATACTAGTATTCCCAGAGACTCTGAATACTGGTATTGTTATTCTCTTCACCGCTGCCACCATTTGTTACAGTTCCCCTTCAGCCTTGGTCATTACCTTACCCTCCCTTCTGGTCTGTGAAACCCCAGCCAAGGATCAGGCCTTTGGTAAACCAAATTAAGTATTTATTAAAGATAACAAAGCTAACAAGATTAACAAGATTTCTTCTTAAGGCACATAAGCATATGGTTTTACTCAATACTAATCCGAACTCCACCTCCCTCCTTCTTCACACTCTCCTGGCAAACAACTCTCTAAACCCCACCAAGCAATCCACTTTCTCTTCTCCCCCCCCCGATTCCACTCTCACTCTTCCTTTTATACATTCAGCCATTTTAAAAACTCAGCCAATCATCTCGCATTCTACTGCCCATTCACTCCCCCTCCTCTTTCACTCCACTTACCATGTATCTTCTAAAACAACAACACTTACCATATATACATTAATATAGGAACATCACAAGCACCTCAAGACAGGGTCAGTTATGTGTATGTTTCTCTGCAAAGTGTCTTACACACTGATAACACTTGCCACTGTATAAAGTAATCCTGAATTTGGTGAAGCCCAGTGATTCTTCTGCCCCTTGTGGGGGTGGGATTTGGGGAGCCCTCAGGCAGTGGGGGCCCTTAACCTGGAGGAGGCGGGACATGTCAGCTGTAACTTTTCTTAGGCTACCACACCGGATCTTCTTGGATCTTCTGTGCAAAGTGCAAGAAGTCGCACTGCTAGGGCTGTGAGCCCTCTGCTGGTCAGGAGCCTTGACAAGTGCCCGGCTTTGCCTACCCTCTGGAGCCAGCCTTGGAAATGGTTATGAGCATGAATCCCTTTCACCCAAAATATCCACCGTCCGTAACCTCTTTGGGTCCATCCACACAGGGATTAGTTGAGGCAATGGCTGCCATCCGGCTTGCAGTGGTTTAAAAAAGCTCTGCCTCTAAGGGCTGACCTGCAATGAATGACACCATCTGTTGTGTGATGGCTGCAGCTGTCACATCATCAATATGGCCACAGCAACACAAGACTAAGAACACTGAGTATCATTTTCTAATTCAGAGCTTTATGGAATCACAGACTGAATTTTGGCCCTTAAATTGATGTGTATACATGCTGGGAAAGAACAGGAACCAGGGAGGCTGCCTCAAACAGAGTCAGACCCTTGCCCCACCCAGCCAATTATTGTCCGCACTGACTGGCAGCAGCTCTGCAGGGCTTCAGGCGGGGTCTCTCCCAGCCCTACCTGAAGATGCTGCTGGGGATTGCAGCTGGGACCTTCTGCATGCAGAGCACAGAGCAATGGCCCCTTCCCATCAAACGGCATTGACAGCATGTGCATGCTGACACAAAGGCACACCAGTGCCATGTGGGTGAAATAAGACCCAGGTACACAGAACTGTAACATTGCATCTGATACGATTCTGTCTCTGGGTTTTGTGGAGGGATTTGAAGGCTACTACCTAACAAAAACAGGAATAAGCTCCACTACACACTGTCACCAACTTGCTTTCTGCAGTTTCTGAGTAGAAAGTCATTATTCACAAAAGGAGCCATGCACAACAGAACAGCTTTCTTTAGAAATTTCTGGTCCCTCAGAAACTCAGGGTGGAAGCGGGGAACGTAACTCACTAAAGGTGACCCCAGAATTCAAGAGCTCTCTTCCATCGCTGCCTGCTGGAGGATACTCTTCCCTCGGAACATGTTTGTTTCCACCCTGGCTGCTTTGTAATTTCATTATTTATCTCCCATTTAGCCTTTGACAGATCAAAGCCTCAGCCGAGGCAAAGCAAGTGGTGGCGCGCATGCAAACAAGCCTGATACATAATTAATTACCGTAGAACAGTTTCATTAGGAGATGGTGTTACAAGGCTGTTTGTCTTAAAAATTTAAGCTGTGTAAAGAGAACAAGGAAAAGTATGTCTTTGCCATTCAGTCTGCGGTTGCATGATAGCTCTGGGGCAGGCAGAGAAAGTAAGGGGGGGGGGAAGAGAGAGACACAGTTAGGTGCTCAAGCAAACTCCTGCCCCCTCTTTGCTCCAGATTTCAACTTAGGGGGAAAACATAAACACTTGAGCAAAACCTTCCAACTCCCCTTGCTTAAGATATATTAGTTATATAGAAACACACACACAGAGGAAGTCTGGATGCTGTTCAATAAAGGAGTATTAGAAACAATAGTTTTCATAGCAAGTTACGGTTTTATCAGCAAGATCGAAGGTGGCTGCATTGGTGTGCCACAAGAAACTCAAAGGGACACCCCAAATGTACTCCAGGGACATTTTTAATAGAAACATCCACAACAGTACAATGTTCAAATGTGCTTCAAGGCTGGCTAGCTCTGCTTCAAGCCAAGTATGGTGAGGCTGCCATCAGGATAAATGATTCCTTTCTTCAGACATTCATTCACAACTGCAGGAAACATCGTAAGTCCACACAGTACAGCAAAATAGCTACCCACATTTGGATATGAGTTTGCTTTTGCTAGCAATTTGCAGACTCATTTGGAAACTTTCTGTGGCAACAAGACTAATGCCCCAAAGCTGGCTCCAGAGGGTGGCAAGGCCGGGCACTTGCCCAGGCGCCAAGACCAGCAGAGGGCCCCCTGCCCTAACAGCAGTCCCTCTTGCACTGTGTACAGAGAGTGGTATTCCATATTAGTCCTACTCAGAGTAGACCCACTGGGTGAACAGGGTGGTTTATAACAGATGCAGTTGGGGTTTGTTGATTCATAGGGTCGCCATAAGTCGTAATCGACTTGAAGGCACATAACAACAAACCTTAACTTCATTAATTTCAATGGGTCTTCTCTGTGTAGAACTAACATTGAATACAACCAAGAAGATCAGATGCAGCAGCCAAAGAGAAACTGCAGTTTGTATCTCTTCCAGGTTAGTGGGCTCATTGAGTGTGCTGCCATGCCAAAGGGCCTCCAAATTACTGGAACCAGCACTGTGGTACCCCACAATTTGGGTGAACTGGAGTATTTGACTTGTAATTCAATTCAATCCCACTGAATTTTATTTATTTGTCACAATCATTTATATCCCACCCTTCAGGATAAAAATCCTTGAAATCAAACAGACTGAAGTTGTATGGATCATGAAAGCATTGCAGCTTAGCTGAGCGGTCTTTTTTACCCAGAAGTCTCTGGGGGCTGGTCCCATCTGCTGGGCCACACATTTTGCAGAAGACACACAGCACGTTTCTTGTACATTGCAACCTTGTGAGGGTCACCCTGTGGATACCTTTGAGAAGGTCCCTCTCTGTTTCACCTCTTCCTCCCAAACTACAGTGAAGGCTGAAGTCCATGGAACGGCATTTGGTTGCATTTGTCACTTGTTCGCCTCATCTCTCCTCACTGCTCCTATTCTCTCTAAGAATATAAGAAGCACCTGCTGGCCCATCTAGTCCAGCATCCTGTTCTCACAGTGGGCAACCACATGCCCACAGGAAGCCCACAAGCAGGACTTGAGCACAAGAGCACTCTCCCCAGTCCCTGTGGCTAGTAGACATGGATAGCCTTAACCTCCTCCATGAATTTGTCTAATCCTATTTTAAAGCCATGCTCAGTGGTGGCCATCACTGCCTCCTCTGGGAGCAAGTTCCATCCTTTAACTATGCTGTGTGTGAAAAAGGACTTTCTTTTATCTGTCCTAAATCTTCCAGCATTCACCTTCATTGGATGTCCATGAGTTCTTGTGTTATGAGAACAAATTATCTCTATCCACTTTCTCCATGCCATGCATAATTTTACAAACTCCTATCATGTCATCTCTTACTCGCCTATTCTCTAAACGAAAAGCCTCAAAACACTGCAACCTTTCCTCATAGGGGAGTTGCACCATCCCCATGATCATTCTGGTTGCCCTTTTCTGAACCTTTTCCAACTCTACATTTTCCTTTTTTCATGTTAGGCAACCAGAACTGTGCACAGTATTCCAAATGTGGCTGCACAGTATTCCAAATGTGGCTGCACCATAGATTTGTTTAATGGCATAATGATATCAGCAGTTTTATTTTCAATACCTTTCCTAATGATCCCTAGCATGGAATTTGCCTTTTTCACAGCTGTTGCACACATGTTGTCAACATCTTCATCGAACTATCCACTACAACCTCAAAGTCTAGTTCCTGGTCAGTGACAACCAGCTCAGACACCATGAGTGTATATGTGAAATTGTTGTTGTTGTTATTTTGCTCCAGCATGCATCACTTTACACTTGCTCACATTAAATTGCATTTGCTCAGTCACTCAGTTTGGACAGGTCCTTTTGGAGCGCTTCACAATCTTTTTTTGTTTTAGCGACCCTGAACAATTTAGTGTCATCAGCAAACTTGGCCACCTCACTGCTCACCTCTAACTCTAGATCATTTATGAACAAATTAAAAAGCACAGGTCCCAATGCTGATCTTTGGGGGACTCCACTTTCTACATCCCTCCATTGGGAGAATTGTCCATTCATTCCTGCTCTCTGCTTCCTGTTGCTTAACCAGTTCCTGATCCACACGAGGACCCCTCTCATTACATGACTGCTGAGCTTACACAGGAGTCTTTGGTGAGGTACCTTGTCAAAAGCTTTTTGAAAGTCCAAGTACACTATGTCAGCCAGATTATCTCTGTCTATATCCTTGTTGACACACTCCAACAGGTTGGTGAAATAAGACTTGCTCTTGCAGAAGCTATCCTGGTTCTGCTTCAGCAAGGCTCACTCTTCTATAGGCTTGGTTATTTTATCTTTAACAATACTTTCTACCAGTTTTCCCAGGACAGACATTACGCTAACTGGCCTGTAATCTGTGGGATCCCCCCCCCCAATCTCTTTTTAAAGTTTGGTGCTACATTGACCACTTTCCAATCCTCGAGCATGGTTGCGAATCTTAGGGACAAGTTTCATATTTTTGTTAGAAGATCAGCAATTTCACATTTGAGTTCTTTGAGAACTCATGGGTGGATGCCACCCTGCCCCGGCAATTTCAGTCTTTATTTTGTCTATTAAGGCTAGGTCTTCATCTCTTGTCCCCACTATCTGCTCTCAGCTTTGTTGTTGTTATGTGCCTCCAAGTTGACTACGACTTATGGCGACCCTATGAATCCGTGACCTCCAAAAGCATCTGTCATGAACTACCCTCTCAGCTTTAGATTGCTATTTTCTTGGGACAATGAGCTGCCTCGCTGGCTTCTTGTGGACCATACCATGCATTCTGCTGGCACAGAATGTTTTTTTTAAGCAGCCAAAGAGAAGCTCCTAGGGCCCGGCAGCCCTGGTCCCCTTTCTGTTCCTTTCTCATCTCATCTGTA
Organism: Rhineura floridana; assembly: GCF_030035675.1. Taxonomy (NCBI): domain Eukaryota; kingdom Metazoa; phylum Chordata; class Lepidosauria; order Squamata; family Rhineuridae; genus Rhineura; species Rhineura floridana. The sequence goes on from NC_084491.1 coordinate 44,875,252, forward strand.
ACTGCACAGATCTTGCCCATCTTTGCTTATTATCTGTTTTTAATTCTATTAAGAGATGGCCAGGAGAAAAGAACATCCATTTTAGATTAACATGGTTATTAGCACTTAATTATGTGAGGTGTCTGTAATTGAAAAGGGAACAGAAGGCACTCTATCAATATCCCTGGCCTCTCTAAGCTCACCTTGGGGCAAGATCTGTACATTTTCCCTTTCTTTCCTTTTCTTCTTTTTAAATATTATTCACAGGAATATGAAACTATAAATATTAAAATCTCACAAAAAATCACAGAGAGTGAGAGTGAGGATGTGCTTTTCCTCTGGATATTCCAGTGCGTGGGATGCTCTTGCATTTAAAAATATTCATTAAGGAGGTTTTGCTAAGTAGTACCACCAGAGCTCACAGAAAGCAGGAGGGGTGTTAATTACTGGGGGGAGGGACTGAAAGTAAATATTTTTGTAGGTTTTCTCTGTGAATGTCCTCACTTAGATAGTAATGAGGAGATGGAGACATACAGCAGCTTGCTGCCTGCTCCACGGGGCCAGTTTAAAAGGGCTAATTTAGGCTTCACTCCATGTTAGTGTGTGAAGTGGATGCGATGCCGAGAAGGACTCAGGAGCTTCTGTGGGCCAGAAGGGACAAGATTTGCCTGCAGCAAAAGAACTCCCATGGGGATAAACTTTGTAAGCGCTGCATATAGGTGATGCGGTGGCTACCTGAGCGTCTTACAGAGGTAGAACGTGGCCCTTGTTCCTGGGGTGGGAATGGCTGCCATGTGGCTTTTTCACCTGCTGGAATCCAAACACTTTTGCCCCTTCATTTCTACCAAGAAATGGGACAAGCAGCTGCAAGTGACCGTAGCAGGTTCCCACAGCCATGCCAAGACAACCCTTAGTGAGAGGAAGCCTCGTTTCCTGTCCCCCAGGATCTCCAGCCCACCATGGCACCCCCAAACCTTGCAGCAGCCCCTTCCCTTTGCACAATGCACAACTGGTGCACTGCAGCTGCAGACCATGCATGAGGCATGTGAAAGCACCAAGGCAGGTGGGCTCACTCACCTGGATTGGCATTTGCTGCCATCTGCTGACTGCCAAGCAGGTTGCAGTGGCACTAAATTGAGGTTCGCACAGGGCTGTGGTTGAGCTGCCTGGTTTTCAAGACACCCGGTAGTTCAATTTGGACAGTAGCTCTTTACACAGGCTCAGGACCAAACCAGACATGAATCTAACTATATTCATGCAACTAATGTGAGGTTTTTGTTATGTAAGTAGCAGCCTGAGCAGCCTTAAGACAGGGGGGGGATTTAACTCTTTCTCTCGCCACCACATTCCTGCCACAAATCCCTTCTCTGAATAGGAGTCCTGTAGCTGGACCGGCCAATGTCCCATCTCATCCAGCATCCTGTTCTCACGGTGGCCAGCCAGATGCCTCAATGGGAAACCCACAAGCAGGATATGAGCACAACAGAACTCTCCCCACTGGGGATGCCCAGTAACTGGCATGGAGGGCACCCAGCCTCCACCAGTGGGGGAGAACATCGCCACAGCCACGGATAGCCTTGTTTTCCTCGGTAAACATGTCTGACTCCCTTTTAAAGCCATCCAGATTGGTGGCCCTCACTACATCCTCTGGGAGCAAATTGCCCAGCTTCACTATGAGAGAGAGAGAGACTTCTCTGTCCATGTTTCTCCATCCCCTGGACCTCTATTAAGAAGATGACTTTTTGCAATAGCTGACCTCTGTTTTTACTGTATTTTTAATGGTTCTTTTTTTACTGTACAGGGTTTTTAACTTCTTGTAAACTGTTTTGATATTTTTAAATGAAACAGCTATATGCAAATACATTAATCAATCAATCAATCAATCAATACTCCCCCCCCTTCTTGCCCCTTTTCTAAAAGTAAAAAGTCCAAACTTTCCTCCTAGGGGAGTGGCTCCAGCCCCTTGTTTCCTGTCTCCCAGTATCTCCAGCCCACCATGGAGAATATTCCAAGTGTGGTCTTATAATGGATTTGTACAAAAGCATTATGATATCAGCTGTTCTATTTTCAGTCCCTTTCCTACTGACCCCCAACATGGGATTTGACTTTTTCACAGCTGCCGCACACGGGGTCGACATCTCCATCCGTCCAAGATCTGTTTCCTGGTCAGTTGTTGCCCGTGCAGACCTCAAATCTGGATCTCTTGCCCCAATTGGCATCTCTTGGCACTTGCTTACACTGAATTGCATTTGCCATTTTACTGACCATTCACCCTGCTCGGAGAGATCCTTTTGGCGCTCCTCACAGTCCCTTTTTGTTTTAACCACCTTGAACTGTTTAGTGCCATCAGCAAACTTGGCTGCTTTATTGCTCACCCCTAACTCTAGATGATTTATGAACAAGTTGAACAGCTCCCAATACCAATCCTTGAAGGACTTCACTTTCTACACACGCCCACTGGGAGAACTGTCCGTTTATTCCTGCTCACTTTCTCGCTTTCCCCAGTCAGTGACCGATCCATAAGCATAGCACCCATTTGCAAGCAGCAGCTCTGGGAGAGCACCGGCTTTGCATCAGCAGGCCCCAGGCTCTGCCCCTGATGGCATCTTCAGGCAGGGCTGAGAGAGACCCGAGCCTGAAGCCCTGGAGAGCTGCTGCCAGTCCGTGTAGGCAATACTGAGCGAGACAAACTAAAGGTTGACTGGATACAAGGCAGCCCCCTCTGCTCCCCACCTTCAGAATGAAGTGTGTGCCACAGAGATGATGATCTTGTGCAATGCCACTGGGAGCAGAGAGCTCCCTAGCAAAAGCACCTATGCTTGATATATTCAACTAGCAAGGTCCACTGCTGCTTCCTCCCCCACCACCACTACAAGCTGTGCTAAGCAGCTGGAACCCCATTGGCTACTCTGTGCCACCTGACAACATCTGACCTATAGACGTTGCAGCAGCAGCCCCGGGTGGCTACATTAGCAGCTGCCCACTACGGCTAGCACAGGGGTAGGCAGGCCACCTGTCTGGTGCAATGAAAGTCTTCCCTCTCTCCAACCCCCCCTGCCTCAAGGATCCGATGCCAAAGCCTCCAGACCACGGGGGGGGACCCTTTTCAGGACAAGGGCCACGTTGCCTTCTGGGGGGTCACATGCCAGCCATGGGGGGGGGCAAAAGGCAAACCTGAGCAGAGCAACCAACATAAATGTTACCTTTGTACCACAAGCTGGCTTCGACCCACACCACACTCCCTCTCCACTCTCCATCCAGCAAGCAAGAGGCATCATCAGAGATGATGGACACACCCCAGCCAGGCAGAAACACTTAAGGGGGGTGCAAAGTAGGGCTGACATTGGGGAGGTGGCGCAGCCTGTGGAGAATCCTGAGGGCCAGCTGGGGCCCCATTTCCCCCACCCCATTCCTGAGGCCCTCATCCCTGCTCCAGACCTCCATCGACCTTCCAATGAAGTCCTGACCCTCTAAAAGACCAAGGAGGCCACCCGACACAGCATCCTTCCTTCCTTCCATCCTCATTTCTTCTGTAGCTCATTTGATATTTCAATGACAGCCCAGAGCATTCAGCCCCCTAACACAGCCTCCCCCATGGCTCACAGCTGAGCCTGCAATTGCAGAGCATCTGCTCCTAATGGCACGTGTGAGGCAATGACTGATGAGCCACCAAGTCCAACGCCAGCCAGAGTGATTAGAGAGGGCAGTGGCAAAGGGGGAGCCATCCGCAGCTGCAGCAGCTCTCTGGTGTGGACAGACCACTGAAAAAATGCTTATGCCCAAGTACAGGGCTGGACCTGCATCTGAGTCAAGCCTCGTTTTTATTCCACGCCTTGCTATTATGAAGGACATGGAAATGCCTTGAAAATATTAATTGGGAAAGGGCAGGAGGGGGGGGCTCAGTCCAGCCAGAACCCACCAACCCCAAAGCAAATCCATCTCAACTGAGCTCCACCCCCCCGCTTCCAGAGGGAGCAGCCAGGGCAAGACCGGAAGTCTGAGTAACACGGGGGACGATGCAGCAAATGCAGCAGCTATGTTGTTTTCTCCCACCAAAAAACACAACGGAGGACATGGCTGAGCCCCAAGGAGGAGGCAGCTCAGTGCAGAGCATCTGCCTTGCATGCAGGTCCCATGTGCAACCCCAACTGGCATCCCCAGGTAGGACTGGACTGGAGAGAGCCCCCCGCCTGGAATCCCGGAGAGCCTCTGCCAGCCAGTGTAAACAGGACTGAGCTAGATGGGCCAACGGTCTGACTTGGTACAAGGCAGCTGGCTGGGTTCCTAAGGTTGTAGGCCTACCCTGTCCTAGCTCAGCTTATCTGGAACTCTTTGCTAGGTTCTCATCTTCCAACGGTCCTCTTCTCCAAGCTCAGGCACAGGGAACATCCGTGGCCTTCCGGATGATGTTGGACTCCAACTCCCAGCTGCCCCAGTGGCCAGAATGGCTCAGTGCTTGGGCATGATGGGAGCTATAGTTCAGCAACAACCTTTGCTGGGCCACAGGCTCCCCAGCCCTGTGCTGGCTGGAAAGTGGGGCTTCCCCCAGCCCCCTCCCCTCAGACATGTTTCTACTGAGAAGTTTGGAGGAAGAAGATGGGGGGGGGAGAAACTCTGGGCAATGTTGCACATTGAGGACTAAGCCCTTAATCTTAACTAAACACATTACTGATGAGCTCATCAACAAAAACCTAATTACTATGTGTGAGGCCAAGCTTAATTGCTTGTCCTTGACATGCATAATGTACCACATAAGCCTATTACCCAGTGTAAGCCTATTATCATCATCATCATCATCATCTCGCTTCCTGTCTAAAGTATGAAAGTAAAACAGTTAAATGGGGACGGTGGGGGGAAATAATGTTGCACAATTAATTACTAAGCCGCTGTACAAGGTATCTCAGTTCTCAACCGCACCTGAGTTTTACCCTTGCATCACCTCCTCAGGTGCATCTGGCAGAATGAGCAGTGGGTCTGTGGGAGCCTCTGTCCTTGAGCCGCAACACTTTGCAGAGTGTTCAAGGAGGCAGGCACACTTTAGTGCAGAGTCATAAACCCAAGATAAAATACTCTGTCCTAGATCTGTACTGAAGCAGAGTAGAATCTACCCACAAACTTGCACAACTCCATTCATGGTCCAATTACCTGGATTTCAAATGTCGAGAAGTACCGGGCAAAATGTGCCGAGGAGCACCTCATCCGCAAGAGGCAGGAGTGATGAGCACCTTAACAAGCAGCTGGCCGGCCGGCCCAAGGCTGTTTCAGGAGAGCGAGGGGCCGGGGCAACGACTGCTGGGTCACAAAGAAGACTGAAAACAAGAGCTTCCTGGAGTTTTCTTCCGTGATAGGGAAGAGGGGTTTGTTTTGGGGTGGGGGAAATGGGGAGGGTGGCAACAAGTTGGGTAGAAAGTCAAGGTGGACCAAACAGTGGCTTCTAATCTTCCTCTCCTTCTGAGCTTCCTGGTGGAACCTTTTCCATCCAGGTCAGCAAACCTGGTCAGGTCTTGTCCACTTGGGTCATTAATTTTATATACTGTATACAGATCACAGGGTCAGCGGAGAGAGACTGTGCCGCCTCCACACTGAGGACACCACCGAACACAACATGAAGAGCAAATTGTGCAAAGCGAAGGCTTCATCCCCTCTGACCTTCCAACCCCTCTTGGCAAAGTTTGCCTCACCTCCCCCTCCCTCCCTCCCTCCCAGCTGCACCCACCCACCTCGCAGCTCCCCTCCTTGACCCACCATCCTCCCTCCCTCCCTCCCCCCCTATGCTGCTTGGCTCCTGCTCATGGCTCCCTAATTAAAGTGCGCTAATGAGACAATCAGGATGCTAGAGCCGGCTGCACCGTGTCTCCGCCCGCCTGCATGCCGGTGCCATGCAGACTTATCACTACTCACAGGATGTTTACAATATTTTTTAATTTGTACAATTATTAATCATTTTTCTATCTGCCTCATTTGCATAATGATTAGCCTGCTCAGTGTTTGCTGTGACTGTGAATGACAGTATTCTAAATTAAATTAAGATTTTAATATCCTTTCACCCCCATTTCCTGTGGCTAAGGCTAATCAAAGTCGACCAGTGATGCCGGTTCTGAAGGCGGCAGCTGTCTTTCCAGAAATAACACTCAAAGGGGCATGCAAACTGGGCTAGTGGCTGGCACACCAAGAGTGCACTGCCTCCTCCCAGAGCCAAGGGCGAGCGACACCTCTGTGGCCAGCAGCTCTTCAAATTAAACTTTTTGGGTAGGGGTGGGGAACCCACCACATGGTGCAGAGCAAGCTGTCAAAAGCCAGGCTACAGAACCAAGGCAGCTCCTACGGGTAACGGTGCTCATGATGTTCTAACCATGGGCTGCTAGTCCAACAGGAACAGCATTTAGACCCAGGTAAGCATCCATCTGTTTCTGAATAGCAGCTGTGTGTAAGGCCACATTCACACCAGACATTTATTCCACTAGAATCCTGGGAAGGGTAGTTTGTGAAGGGTGCTGAAAGCTGTTCAAAGACTCACAGAGAACACCTCATAGAGCTACAATTCTCGGAGTTTTCTGGGAAGAGGAAATGACGGTTAAACCACTCTGGAAAACTGTAGCTCTGTGAGAATGGGGATCTCCTAACAACTCTCGCCATCCTTCACAAACTACATTTCCCATGATTTTTGGGGGGAAGCCATGACTGTTTAAAGTGGAATAAAAGTGGAATAAACGTCGGGTGTGAATGTGACCTACGGCATGGGGAGAGAGGGTGTAGCCAAAGGTGCACTCCAGAGGAAGGTCTGGCCCTACCATTGGGCAGAGTGAGGCAATCACCTCGGCAGCAGAAGGTGGGGGCAACCCCTTCTCACAGCTGTACCTCCTAAGCCCCCTGATTTTTGAGGTCTACCAAGGGGGGCTTGAGAATGCCCTGTGTGTTCAGCCATTTTGTGCTCTGTTGTAAAATGGCCTCTCTCTCTCCAGAGGCTGCTCTTGCCAGATGACTCAGGTGGTCAGCCCATGAAACTGAAGGGAGGGTGGGCAATCCAATTATTATGGAAACCAGAAACTTAGCAAAACTCTACTACCCTTGTGATTGGTAAAGAGGTTGGATGGTGGCGTCAAAATGCCATATATCTAAGTGAAGCTGAAAATCAAGAAAGGAAAAAGTTGTTGAAGGAGAGCTAGAAATCGGAAGCAGCCAGAACGGAGAGAGCTACAGAGGACCCGACTCCAAGGGCAAAGAGGTGAAAGCAAAAAGGCCAGAAGCTGCACTGCCAAGGGACTACTAGGATGAGTGGAAAGAAACTGATTTACTGCCAGGTCTTGGGTTAAGTAGGAAAACATTCTAGACAAGGGGCTCATCTACACAGTGGCTTACTGTGTGTTTGGTGCTATTCACATCTCCTTTACATTAGCATGGTTCACAGGACGTTACCGGCAAACAAACTATCACGCAGCTTCCCCCCTGCAAATCGGTACTAACCCAATCCACTAATACAAAATGAAAAGAAGTCTTCACTCCCTTTCTCTAGTGATTGCAGATGCTTTGCTCTGATGCTTTTAGGTGGGTGTGTCCATTGTTCCCCCCTCCACACCCGCTCCCTCCTCCCTTCGCTCATTTTCTTTCCTGTGGGCTGACACCAACTTCCGGTTGCTCTCCTGCATTCTACTGCCCTTCTCGTTTCCTTTTTACCAACCGACCTTGGAATTACTCTTTTCATCATACCTCCCATGTGGGTTTCTGGGCTGAGTTTTGCTCTGTATGCTTTGTCGGGGTATCCCTAACTAGCAGAGTGAGGAGATGGTAGCCTAGGCTGACCTAAGTGCAAGAAGGACCTTTAAAATATGGAACTGGAGAGCCTCTGCCAGCCACAGCAGACAACCTAGGCTACAAAGAGAAGTGCTCCGACCAATACAAGGCAATTTCCTAGGAATGCTGCCTCAGAGGTGTGGGAAGGCACTCCGCTGCACGGGCCAGAGAAGAAAAACGTGCACCCAAATGTATAGCTTCTTAGATGGGACTGCAGAAAAGGGGCACGTAGGGAGCAGGAGCCTGGAGGCATCAATACAAAACCTCAATCTTGAGCTCAGTAGCTGAACAGAGACCCAAGGATGCACGTGCCCAATCTCTCGGGACGCAGCAGACTGCTGAAACTGTCCTGGGAAAATGCACCAGCTGTACTTTGGAAAGCCATTGCTTACAAGTGTGGCTCAGGCTCCCCCATGTAAAGAGTGCCCTCTCACTCACTTGCTCTCCCTCCTTGCACTTTTGCAGTCCAGAGAAGCTGCATCTTCAAGTCTTGAAACAGGATCAGCTCTTCACTAGAGGGGAAATGAATATACACACTGCCTCACATTATTTTCATGCTTCTGCAACAATTTCCTCCACCCTCGGTCCTTTCTAGTTCAACTATCTTCCTGCCAAAGTATATGGAAGTGAGGGATGGACCTGCTCTCCCAGGGTTGCCATTTATCAGCTCCTCTCTTCTGTTAGCAGATGGCTTATGGTGTCTGGTCCCGCTCAGACAAAGGCCATTTTAATACAGTATCACATCTCTACCAGAGAGGGAGACGACTTCTGCTGCCGGTTTGGGGCTTGTTTTGTTGTTTTTAAAAAGGGCATTTTGAAAGTCAAACCACAACAAGCAACACATATCTCTGCCTAAGAAAACAGAGAAGGCCAAGAGTTACAAGCCAGACCCAAAACCCATCCAGACTGAGCGAGAGCAAGGTTTTGCCACCATCCACCAGGGATGCAGCCAAGCAGTGGCCCAGAGAAGCCACAGGGAGGCATCAAAAGGTTTGGCTGGGGCGTTGCAGGGTAGGGACGAGAGCAGCAGCAGCAGCTTAAGCAAGCTCTGTGTCCTATCGTGCAGGCCCCTTCCACTCCGTCTGCCGCTTGCAAATGTACCTAGCCCAGCAAGAGAAATCCAGGAGAGAAGCGGATCCTTGCATAAAGAAAGTGTGAGTGGGTCACCAAGCAGAAGGGTCAGACCTCAGGGGCGAATGGCTGAACATCATGGATTTTAAAAGGGGGAGATGGGCTCCTTTGCAGATTTTGAAATGGTACTTGCAATTTTTGTTCATGCTTGGATATAGCCATAGCAAAAATGTACTTGTATTCAAAAATAAAAAGGAGTAAATTAATTAATACCAACTCCAAACGACTCAAGCCCAAACACATCTTTCCTGTTCCCTGGTACCCACACACAGTAACACCTCTTTTAAAAAGGCACACAAAGTAAGAAAGCTGTTATTTACAAACTGTACATTCAAATTACAAAGGATATTAGAAATTTTAGCTGCAAAGAATCCCGTTTCCTATGAAAAAGTCTTTGCACTTTAGCTTCTGGGTATTCTGCAGGAATTCCACCAGAACAGCCTCCTTTGGGGACACCGGCAGAGGCATCAGGGGAAATGCAAGGATTTTAAACTCTGTATGTTGACTTCCTAACCAGCTCTTTGAGTGGCTGCTGTAGGTGAGCTTATTCTCAAACCACAATGGCCCTTTCAGGAAAGGGCAGCAAAGGCATCCTCCCTGCCTAGGCATGACCTGCACACTCCACAAGACATATGCGGCCATGCAGGACAGGAAGCCCAAGACAATGCTGTGCTTATTTACACCAGCAAGTTCAGTCTCAAACCAGCCAGTGGTTTCAAACATGTCCAGCAGCCCCAAGAGAACACAGCCAAAACATTCCATTATGGCACAAGAGGAAGAGACTCTTAACTTTGCCTCTCCTCACCCCCTACCACACAGGAAAAAAAGCACCTGAGATTTGGGACACCCAGCTTGAAATCAGCTGCAGCATCCTCAACTGCTCCATAAGATTAATATTTAAGGGATCAGGTTCTTCCTGCTGCAGATTTCTAGGAGGCTCCATTCAAACTAGATCTGGGGCTTCCCCACCACAGAGGACTCACTCACTCCTTCTAGCACAGTCTATACATACTGCAGGAATTCCATCAGCCTCGCCTTCTGTTGGGGGGGGGGGAAAGCCATGTCCACCAGAAAGAGTCTCGATAGGTGAACCCCTTTAACTCTTGCAGAGAAGATCCTTTGCACCTCCAGCAATGTGAGGAGGTTCTCTTGCGCCTCAGGCTGGCAAATCACATGTCCTCCACACTCCACTTGTATGCCAGCTCTTGAACTGCCTTCTTACTTGCGATCCTGGCAAAGCGCTTCTGCTCAAAGCCGTTGGACCTACAGGAATGGAGACAATGACAATATGAAACAGAGACAATGATAACAAGGAACTTCTTGGGGATACTGGATGGCCTTCACTGGGCAACCAACACGGAGGTGGCAGCAGCAGCAGCAGCTGAACAGAGGAATCCCCCAAACAGCCTGAAAAAGCCCACTAGGTATGCAGCTTCAGGGTCATTGTCAAGGGCAGAGGATGGAAAGGAAAGCAAATGGATGCCTTAATAGAAGCAGTATCAGCCATAATAGTCAATACTGCGTGTAGGAAATGCTACTTGCATCCATCATACCGGTATTCTGAGTCCTTTGTAATTAGCAGCCATCTATGACCATCACTGGTCATTATTGATGGATCATCACCTTGCAGTGGTGAGTGGGCTTGCGTGTTCCAATGAACCCTGTGAGCGATGCCGTCAGGAGTCATGTGCTCCTAGCAGGGTCACCCATGGCGGTAAGGTCAAGGGAGAGGAACCAGACAAAGAACGATCCAAGAAAGTCCTCAACAGCAGAACAGGTGGAGGATAACAGTGTGTATGTTACAATGGCTGTGAAGGCGGACGAAGGCTGCAGCAGATAAAAGACTTCCAATTGTCGTGGTATCCATGCCATTGGATCAAAGCCTTTTTCTGTCAAGATTGTGTGTTGATCGTTGCGTGCCGATCTCCCCACATAAAACAAATTCACGCACAGGCTTCTTCCAAGCAAATTATCTTGGAAGACAATCTTACTTGGCCACGAGTGAATGAATGCCAATGGATGAATGATGACCATTACTGGAAGGAAAACAGACTTACCTGTCAACTCCATCCCAGCGGTATCCAGGCCAGATGTTAAACCTGTTCAGTGGGGGGGCTGGTCCATCGTATCGTGGCTTTTCTGAAGCATGCGCAGGGAGTTAAACGGCATCATCAGTTATTTTTTCAGTGAAAGCAGGGCATTGTATAAGCACTGACACCCCCCCAGCAGTCCCCAAAGGCGGTGTGGGAGGCACAGGGGCTGTGGAAAGATAACAGCCAAGAGAGCTGGGCCCCTGCTGTGCCAACAAATCACAAAACATCTTCCAAGGGGAAACATCCCTGAACGTCACCTTCTTTTTCAAAAGCAACTTTTGTTGAGGGGACCTCAGAAGTGGAATGTAACAGTTGTTTACAACTGAGAGAGAAATCAAATGATGAAGGGGGAGTCTTCACACGTGCATGCATGTGTTACATCCTGCACAACCTCCCTTCACCACAACCGCTTAGTCACTCCTCTTAGAGGTGCCATCTCCACACACCCCACCCCAAAAATACCTTTGAGAACTCAGGGAGTTTTTCCCCCAAAAGACACAGTTGTAAATTTCATTTAGGTGCCTCTCTCAAGTTTAGGGTGCAGGACATTCCACCTCTTGGCTGTAACAAACCAGACTTGCTCTCCAGGCAGCACCAGAATCGGTTCAGTGCCCCTTCCTGTGCAATGCACCCCCAGCCCCCCGCTTTCCACCAGTAACTCCCGGCTGCAAGTGCTGACCTTTCGTGTCTTTCTTCTCCTGGACCGCCTTCTTCTTCTTCAGGAAATCAGCCATGGGGTCACCCTCGCGCTCTTGCTCCCGCAGCATCTTGTCCAGGTCCTGGTCATCTATGTACCGAGCCAGCGGCTTCTGCATCTCTTTCACAGCATCCTCTACGTTCTGCTGCTGCTGCCGGCTCTGTGTAAGGCTGCAAGAGAGGCAACAAGCCAGAGCAGTGGATAAGCTGCCAGGCTCAACTGTTCCTGACCGTGGCGTGAGAAGGAGAGCAGAATCGCTGGCAACCCACGTCGGCCACACACCAAGGATGGCTTCAGGTCGCAGCTCTTCTCCCAGGGAAAGGGCCGTGGCTTGGAACAGAGCACCTGCCTGGCATGCAGGAGGTCCCAGATTCAATCCCCAACGGCATCTCCAGGTAGGGCTGGGAGAGATTCCCTGCCTGAAACCCTGGAGAGCCACTGCTGCCAGTCAGTGTAGGCAATACTGAGCTAGGTGGATCAAGGGCCTGACTCTGCATAAGGGAGCTCTCTTTGTTCCTAGAAATGTTGCAATTGGTGGGAAAGACACGAGATACTTCTCTGCCAGTCAGAGTAGACAATATTAGGCTAGATGGACCAACTGTCTAAGCCAGCATAAGGCACCTTCCTTTCCCACCATGAGGTGACTCTCCCACTTCCCTCGCCGACACGGCTGGCAGTGGGGCTTCCCCCCTAAGCTCTTACCCCTTCCCCCACTTGGCATACTGCTTGTCTCGCTCAGACGCCTCCTCTGCTCTCTTCTGCTGCTCCAGCCGCTCCTGCTTCAGGTCCCTTTTGCGGCCCGACTTATCCCGGAAAACCGTCTCAGTATGTCGCGATTCAGCTGCAGGGGGAAAAGGAGGCAGGCATTCAAGCCAGGTATTCAACACTGGTGGACTCACAATCAAAGCAATGCATTTGGTGATCCAGCAACAGGTCATGGTTATTTCTGCAGGAAAGTAGGATGCATATAATAAGCAAAACTGATGTTTTCTGCTTGCAGGGAAGATGACTCTCTGGGTTGCAGAACTTTACTTTTGGCCTTGCAATGTAAGCAAGTCACATCAGCCGCCGCCCCTGAGTTTCACAGGTCAGCTGTGGACAGCATATTTGCATTTCCATTAGATCTGCTGGCTGCTAATTTCACTGGGCGTTACGTGAAGCGCAAGCAAGCATCTGTAGGCTTACACATTTTACAATCATATCCCCTCACAGCCGTCTAAAAACTAACTGGTTCACTTTAGTGAATGCCATGCCTGCAACTACCAGTCCCTGTATGTCACCACTGCACTTGCAGGAGGGCAATCAGCCCAAAGCACCGACTTGCCCTGTTTTCCTATGGTGGGCTACAGCCCAACATCTCCTCCAGGAAGCCACTTTCAGTTCCGCTTTAACAACACAGCCCTGAGAGGGACTGCAAATCCCAGAGATGCCTGCAGAGGCTGGTGGGTGAGGGCTGGATTCATGTCCCACCCGTGCCAGGGATTCAAGCCATACTCTCGGCCTGTCCCCACCCCAAGAGGGTGCACGGCTCTCACCTTCCAGATGTTTGCTGCTGCCTTGCTGCTTCCTGAGCTCATGACGCTCCTTCCTCAGTAATTTGGCCGACACCAAGCCCACTTTGCCCCCTGAAAGCATCTGAGGGTCCTGCAAGCCAAAGGCAGCACAAGAGCAGGGTAAAAAAAAATGCAGGCTGCCTCTGAAGGAAGCTATTCCCCTAGCACATGGGGCAAGCGCACAGGCAACCATGACTGGGCCCCACAGTGGTTGCCAGATTTCCAAACGGAGCCCTCACCCTTTGGCTGTCGCCCCTCCCTTTGGAGCCCTTGCCCCGACGAGGTGGGGAGAGCTCAGGGGGGCTCTTGGACTTGTGGGCCTTCTTCCTAGCTTCTTGACCTCTTCGGGGAGGAGACAAGTCAGAGTCTGAAGACCTGCACCGCGTCCTTCTGGGAGGGAAGAGGTCGGACGGAGAGGCTGGGCGCTGCAAGTGTGCATTGCGAGGGGCCCGTTGTGGGGAAAGGCCTGGATCTGAGGAGGCTTTGCTGCCGTTCCTTCTCTGCAGTGGGGGGGAATCGGAGTCAGATTCGGAATCGTGCCTTTGGTGCTTCCTTGGGGAAGGTGCAGGTGAATGGAGCCATTGATTGGCTTCTGTAAAAAGACATACAAACGTCAACATGAATTACCAAGTGAGATGGGGCGTTTGCCAGGTTTCCAATGAGGATCATGGGTAATTCACACTCCAAAAAATATTCCACTCTGGAGAGAGGGTTCCACACGCAGACTCACCTCTGGCGTTGCTTTGCTGTCTTAGCGCTCTGGGGGGTGACTGATGCTTCCGAGGCAGCAACAGCCCTGCATCAGAATTGCACCTTTTCTTCTGGGGTGGTGACAGGTCAAAGGTACTTTGCCACCTCCGATGGGCTGAAGGCTTGTCAGGGTAGCATTCCTGCTGGCTTCCATGTGAGTTTCTGGTATTATTTTTGCCTGTTACAGAATGGGGTCTTTTAGGAGATGAACACTGATCCGGGGAGTCACGGCGGCCCCACCTGGGCGGGGACTGATCCGGGGAGTCACGGCGGCCCCTCCTGGGCGGGGACTGATACGGGGAGTCACGGCGGCCCCTCCTGGGCAGGGACTGATCCGGGGAGTCACGGCGGCCCCTCCTGGGCGGGGACTGATCCGGGGAGTCACGGCGGCCCCTCCTGGGCGGGGACTGATCCGGGGAGTCACGGCGGCCCCTCCTGGGCGGGGACTGATCCAGGGAGTCACGGCGGCCCCTCCTGGGCGGGGACTGATCCGGGGAGTCACGGCGGCCCCTCCTGGGCGGGGACTGATCCGGGGAGTCACGGCGGCCCCTCCTGGGCGGGGACTGATCCGGGGAGTCACGGCGGCCCCTCCTGGGCGGGGACTGATCCGGGGAGTCACGGCGGCCCCTCCTGGGCGGGGACTGATCCGGGGAGTCACGGCGGCCCCTCCTGGGCGGGGACTGATCCGGGGAGTCACGGCGGCCCCTCCTGGGCAGGGACTGATCTGGGCAGTTCTTCGTTTCCTTATGTTTTGTGGCTTCTGAACTGGAAAGTAAGACAAGGAAAGCCACAGCATATGTTAGTCAAAGCTTCTAACAGTTAACATCTTGTTGTCAGATATGGCTTTGCCAAGAATCTCTGGTCGATGCCTGGGACACAGCAGGCAACAGAAGCAAGCCAGAAGTAGCAGACCAGAGCACTCCCTGTGGCTTGCCTCCTGCTGTTGGCACTCAGGATACTGCCACTGGCAGCTTCTTTGCCAACACCACAGCACCTGCAGCAGGCATGCCAATGGTCCACCATGGGGACTCTTTCTTTGGAGTTATGCAACTATTAAAGATTTATCCTGGCATGCCTCTTACACCCCACTCAAGCCACTCTGGTTCTAACTATGTAAAACAGATGTTGGGAAACTTTATTTATTTATTATTTAATTTATATCCTGCCCTTCCTCCCAGCAGGAGCCCAGGGCAGCAAACAACACCACTAAAAACACTTTAAAGCATCACAAAAAGACTTTAAAATACATTAAAACAAAACATATTTAAAAACATTTTCAAAAAGGTTTCAAGACATCTTATAAAAAGGTTATATATATTTTAAAAAGTTTTAAAAATATTAAAAAGCAATTCCAGCACAGAGGCAGACTGGGATAAGGTCTCAACTTAAAAGGCTTGTTGAAAAGAGGAACGTCTTCAACAGGCACCGAAAAGATAACACAGATGCCTGTCTAATATTTAAGGGGAGGGAGTTCCACAGGGTAGGTGCCGCCACACTAAAGGTCTGTTTCCTATTTTGTGCAGAACAGACCTCCTGAAAAGATGGTATCTGCAGGAGGCCCTCACCTGCAGGGTGCAGTGATCGACTGGGTATATAAGGAATAAGAGGTCTTTCATGTATCCTGATCCCAAGCTGTATAAGGCTTTGTACACCAAGACTGGAACCTTGAACTTCCTGGATACCTTTCAGCTGAGCAGAGTCTGCACAGCCTGTTTTCAATGAGGTTGCAACACGCTTTGTACTTTAGTTTTAACTACTTCACAGAGCCAGAGAGTAGCAAAAATAAAGTGCTAGTCTTTCCTCCCACCCACAAACTATGTTAAAGGGCTGCTCCTACACTGAAGGTTTGGGCAGGTGTTTATCAGCAGGTGTTAAAATCATATTGATAAGACCTTCCCAGCTGTGCAACCCATACCACACACTTGTCCTAGTCAGGAAAAGACAGGATGCTAAATGCTCAGCTAACCACCCACATCCCCACTTACTTATTTGTTGACTTTGCAATTACAGAAAGATCAGGTGATTCTTCATTCTGATCTAAAAGCAAGCAAAAAATGGAAACCATATAAATATAGAGGTCTACATAAAAACTACGTTATGGTAAGATATACATTTCCATGTGCTTTGCAATAAGCTTCCAAAGGATAGTAATGCCTAGAAAACTAACCCAAGAGCAGTGATGTGTAGTAGAAAATTTTCCATTGCTTTATTTTCCTGCAGAAGTGTCTCTATCTGATACAGCAAGATGGCGGTAGGGGCATCAGCCCCTTAAAGAAGCCCCCGCTGTCATCTTGGTTGCAGCGCGCACAGCAGCAAAAGACAGGAGAGAGGTAGGTGGAGCGAGTAAACAGGTAGATGGTCTGGAAGCTCCCTCCCTGCGATCTGCAGCAGGGACCCTGCCATGGATTGCAGAAGGGGAGCGCTACTCTCCCACCCTAATGAGGGGCCCCTCTGGGCCGCAGGGGTCCTCGGCCAGGGCCCAACCTGGCCGCCCTCTGGCGCTGGCCCTGCCCAAACCATCCCTCCACTTGTCTTCTAACCTGACTGTTCTGCTATGCCTACAGAAAGAGAGACCTATCTGAACCCCTCCACCAAAAAACAAATTGTGCCTAGCTTAGGGGTGTAGCTGCACGCAGTGCTAACCTTATGCAAGTATCTCACAAAGCACACACACCACCCTGATAGAAGAACACTGACCTCCCAATAGTTTCCACTTGTTACTGGTTCGGAATTCTTCCATCCATTTAACTTCATCTGGCCGCTCATCAATAAACTCAGCCACCTGACAGAAAGATAGGAGAACTGGGCAAACCCAAGCATTTCACACTGCAAAGCCAAAAAACCCACAGCTGAGCAACCCAATTTACAGTATCTGCTCAATGTGTTTGTTCGTGTCTGTTGCCTACGAGTAATATTGGAATTATGCTGACCTCCACTGCACACAGTTGATAAGAAAAAGAAAACAGTGCAATACTCTGAGAGAATTAGAGTGTTCTAAATGCTTTTAGTAATAGCAATTTGGTACAGCTAAATGCTCTGTTCCCAGTTGCCTCCAAATACTCACCACAGGCAAGTCTCCATCATCCCCCTCCTCATCCTCTTTTTCCTGCTCAACAGGGATGTTTTTCCAACTCGTGTCATCATCATCCACTATACGTATTCTGGATGGCAAACAGATAACACAGTGTGGCAGTTGATCAAGGTGGGCAACCTGTGCCCCTCAGCCTAATTTCATGTGGGTGGCAAAGAGAATGGGATGATGTGCCCCTGACATATTACCTCCCCTCCCCTATCAAGGGAGTGCAGCAATAAACAGAAAAAAGGCTCCAGGGTACCATAAGAAAACACTTGCCTAGATCTACTTAGTTATTTAGGTTTCCCACATCCAAGCCCAACACTTGGACTAGTCTCCTGAAGGCTTAGAATGCATAAGTGGATTGCACCCTCATTTTTGTTTTTCAATTGTTATTTAACATAGTATCATTGCTTCAAGGAGATCATTTACCACACTCTCTAGATGACATACACAAAGGCCTCTGGGGTGGCCTGTCATTCTGGAACTCATAGCCAAGACACACAATGCAAAAAAAAAAACACCCTAAAAACAATAGTTCTAACCTCACTATATGACTATTACAAAAATAGATGTTGGCTCTCTTTCCTTGACACCACACTTAATTTTCCTTTCCTTCTCTGGCCATCCCTTTCTTTTCCCATTGCAGACTTAGTTCCCAGTATGTTTTTACAGTTGTTTATACTGTTATTTTTGAAAAATGATTACAATTTTTTTTTAAAAAATTGCACAACACCATCAACAGTTCTTTCCAGGATTTCACAGACAAAGATGGCAAACTCCTGCCTTCTAGGACCTTACCATCTGAAAGCAATTGTAAGCTCCTAGAAGTGGCTGGCTGGGAAGGGATGAATGCCAGCCAGCGCAACTGCATAATACCGAGGCTCAGTTTTAGCTGGGGAGAATGAGGGAGAACGAAGATTGGGAGGTACACTATACAAAACAGACTTGTGTGAAGTACTAGCCGGAAAGCACCAGGCAACCAGAAATTGCAGACGGGCGAGGGCAAGGAAAGCCACAGAGACCAGCGGATGAGCGAGCGATCAGGCTAAAAGTCGAGGGAGGGAGCGCTCAGCAGAGTGGCCAGAAGGCGAAGAAAATGGCTGTCTGGAAAGGGGGTTTTCCGCAGACGCAGAACATGCAGGAGGGTACAAACCATGCAGGCAGACAGAAAGAGGGGTTCCTCCGCTCCCAGCCCCAGCAAGCGAGTAGATCTACACTGGCTACCAGTTGTTTGCCGGGCCCAATTCAAGGTGTTGGTGTTGACCTTCAAAGCCCTATATAGTTCCAGCCCAGTTTATCTGAAGGAGCGCCTCCAGCATCACCAATTATGCCGCCTGACAAGATCAGCCACGCAAGACCTTCTCTCGGTCCCACCAGTTAAGATAGCGAGGCTGGTGCGGACCAGAGAGCGGACATTTTTGATTGTGGCCCCCACCCTCTGGAATTCCCTTCCTTTTGACCTTCGCCATGCCCCCTCCCTGATAGGCTTCCGTCGGGCCTTGAAGACCTGGCTGTTCAGGCAGGCCTATGGGATCTCTGAGGTGGGTTGCTTTTAATGCCGGTATATTAATTATTGTTTGTGGTTTTCATTGGTTTTTATTGTATTTTATCATGTACATGTACGTCTCCTAGAGTGGCCGTTAATTCGGCCAGATAGGCGACTCATAAATAAAATTTTATTATTATTATTATAGAAAAGGGCTGCGGGCGCATTCGCAAGGCTGGTGCCGTTCCCGCGAATTTGAAAAGGGCGTGCGGGGGCTTTGCGGGGTCTGACAAGGCTGCTATGGTCGGACCCCATATGGCTATCGCCACCGTGGCCACTACCACTCCAAGTAGTTCGAAGAAGCGCGAGAGGCGAGACCTCGCTGTCCCCGCAAGGGGCCTGCGGCCGAGGCATCGCTCCGCGATCACACCGCCCCAGGGAGGGAGGGACGGTTCCCGCCTCTGCCGGCCGCACACACGCACCTCCCCGGCGGCAGCTCCTTCCCCGCTTTCTTCTTCCTGCGCCGCTTCTTGGCCTCCAAGCCCGCCTCCGGCCCGCTGGCCTCCAGGTAGCGCCGCCGCAGGTATTCGGCCTTGGACAGGCCCGAGGCTGGAGCCGGGGCCGCCGCCATCTTTCCGCGGACGGAAGCGGAAGCCAGGTCAGCGACGGGGTCAGAACCATAGAGCCGCCAAACTGTCGAGCGAAGGAGCGCACCGAGGCACGGAGCGCCCCCTAGCGGCAGCATCTCTGCACTCGGAGGGAACGAAGAAACAGCCTGGCAGCGGGCTTAGAGCAGGGACCCCTTCCTGATTTATTATTGCAATTATATCCCACCTTTCCTTCTAGGAGCTCAAGGTGTGTATCCTCTCAACAACCCTGTGAGGTGGGTTAGGCTGAGAGACTATGACTAGCCCAAGGCCACCCAGCAAGCTTCATGCCTGAGTGGGGGATATTAATTTCTGTAAATGCTTAAATTTGTTTTGCATGGATTTCATTTTCTGCCAGTGTCTTGTTTGTTTTTCGCTTTTTATATTCTTTAGATAAACTTTACTCATTCAAATTGTTTGGGACTATAACCTTGCAACTGAGGTTGTAGCAGTTACACAACCAAGTGGGAGAAAGACGAGCCAAGGCAGCCCCTTCCCCATCCCATCTATGGAAGAACTCTCCTTGAGTGACCTTTCCTTATCATATCCATGGCTATACGAGCACCAGGATGAGATGCCTCTAAGTACCAGCCACAGGGCAATGTGAGGGAGGGAGCACTGTTGCCCTCATGTGCTCCTGCTTGTAGCCTTACCAGAGGCAGAGGGGTTGGCTACTGGGGAAAACAGGATGCAGGGGTGTGTAAATGTTCTCTTCAATTGATCTCTCCCTGCTCTAGCACAGGCCAAAGAGACCAAAACAATCCCCCACACAGCTTGGCCAGGGAGAAATTACTAACATTAGGGGGCTTCTGAAGGCGCCATGCCTATCATTTACAGAAACTTCATCAAGCGGGTGCCCTTGAGATGTTTTGGACAACTGTCATCAGCCCCAGTCAGCATATGGCCATGGCTGATGCGAGTTACGCCAAACAGCTAGCGAGCAGCAAAGACTGATTTCTGCCATGGCATCTAGGTGGAGAGGATCTTACACAGCCACATTCCAAGTGTTCAACAGACAGATCTCAGCCCTCCCCCTTCCAGATTTTTAGACAAAATTGCTCAGCCACAGCTAACACATGAAGGCGAAAGTAGGCAAGATTTAAAGCCCCTGCCCTGCAGAGACTATCAATGGTGCTCGTATGAAATGCTCATTCTTTCAAGGTCAGGTATCAGCTTTCAGTTTAACAAGGAATGAGGGTCAACTACATCCCTTCTGTTCTTCAAACCTTGAATACCCCACACTGTCAGGGTTGCACTAGCTCAGTTAACCAGGAATTGTGTTTTCACAAGGGAATCTCACAGACTATTAGTACACCTCACTTTTATTGCTCCAGAGTTAACAGAAGGAAAAAGACAAAAACCTGCAAGGGAAGGGGCAGGGAGGGGGGAGGGAGGGAGGTGTCAACGCAGCATCCATTAGTGGAAATTCAAGCCACTACTCATGCACAGAGGAGCAGCACCCAATGCAGAATCAAGTGCTGAACATCCTGAAGAACAACGCACGTGGATGTCTGCCACAGGTGGCCAAATTAAGCTGAAGATGGCTTATGCTGTTCGGGTGAAAAAGAAAACCCCATCCCACAACATAAAATCAGCCTCAAACTAAGCAATGCTTTAGCTTTTTATATGGACAGGCCCTGCTGGCAGTTTTCTGTGGGTCAGATTCCATCCAGAGAAGCACAGGCTGCTCCTTCCCCAAAGAGCCACATTTGCCAGGCAAGTGGAAGAGTTCAGTTTTTTCTGAATAACACTGTCCTCGGCCTCTAGGGCACTGCTACCGTGTGGAAGAGCCGTCTGCCTCGTAGCTCTCTGTTCTCATGTCGTTAAGGCCCAGTTCCTCATTCTGCTCAAACAGTCGCTCATAGCGCTCCACTTGCATCTCTGGGTCTTCTTCAGGAGCGTACACATTCTGCAGGCATCAAGAGGAGGTGGCTGTGTTATGCAGGGATGTCACACAAGAGACCTTTGCACACGGCACCTGATGCTACCATCCCCCCAGTTACCAGGCCAGGGGAGGGGGTGAAGAGAAAGGCAGTTTGTGCACTCTGGCCTACTAACAATTTAGCTAATGTTAGGAAGGGGATGAAGTGGTTTGTGCAAGGTCAAAATGAAGAACAGGCATATATTTAGATGAGGGATGGGGAAACTCTGGCCTTCCAGATGATGTTGGACTACAACTCCCATGAGCCATAGCCAGCACAGCCCAAGGGCAGGGATGATGGGATTTGTAGACCAACATTCGTCTGGAGAACACCAGGTTCCCTATACCTGACTTATATTCATGCTGTCTTTACTGCTTTTCAAAGTCTGCAAGGCTGGGAGAATACGGAGAGGGCCAAGGTGTCCTCTCCGTTCTTTCCAACCACAACAACATATCAGTTAAGCCAAGGCCATAGCAGCTTTCATAGCAATTTTCATGGCTGAGTGGACTGGCAAAGAGTCTGCCACATCCACATCCACCTGGGTCCCAAATCCCAAACGCAGTTCCTCTTCCTGTGTCTTGTTCCTGGCAAAGGAGGGTTCAGACACCTCCTCCCCAACCCAGAAACACCCCTGTTCATCACCACCCTGCCCTCCCAGCAGAGGTCTGCACCCTCAATTGGCTCTGCCCTTTCTCCCTTGCTGCCCCAGATGCTTAGAGCCTAGGGGATGCCACCTCAATCTGCCATCAGTGCTGCCAGTGTGATAGGCCAATTGCACTGCGCTTGTGCTTGTTTGCTCTCTTCCCTCAACTACTTTGAAACTCAAAAGTGTGCACAACAGCCGATATCTTTAACTGGACCATTCCAGCTATTTTGTATTTCTCGTTCTTTGGAACTAACACGGCCACCACTTCCTACAGAACAATCTGCTCAACAGTCACTCATTTCGTCTGTGCTCTTTCCACTATACCTGGAGGTAACTGTTTCCCGCAGGGTCATCCAGGACAAAATGTATCCTCAGTTGCCCATCCATGATCTGAGAGAGAAACAGAGAAGACAGGCCCATCAGAGGATTCAGGGAAGACTTTACCACCTCTCCTCCCAGCCAGAAAATTAGTTTAGGAGGAGCATCAACCCCAAGTGCCCTTCTCAGCATTTATTTATTTCACTTATAAGCTACACAACATAAAAGAAGAGTCCCTAAGTGGTTCATAAAAATGAAACAAACTAAAAACCAGTAAGCACATACATCAATACCACCACAAAATTCAGCAAAATTAAAGATGAAAAATTATAGAAAAATACCAACAAAGTATAAAACAGAACACTAGGATGCCGTGTTGAAGGCAGAGAAGCACCAAACCTCTTGCAGCTTCCTGACAAATGTGTGGAGTTTTTCTGCTCTGTCAGGGGCCGAGCTGTCCCCCAGGGTGAAGGGGTTCTTCTCTACCTGTCAGGGAGACAACTCAGGATTTGGTTACTGCTCAAGAGAAGCTCTCCCAGCCCAAGCCGGCCATCACCCCAAGGCTTCTGACCCCACTCCTGTCTGGCAGACTCAGCCTTCTCGTTCTCTAACTTAGTATTCCTGCCTCCTGGCCTTCAGGAGACCAGCACCCATTGACAGCAATCTGCCACATCGACACCAGTCAAGAGAAAGTGGACATTTCTCCAACTGAAGTGCAGGCAGCAAACCAACTCAAATATTTGAAGTTTCTCCTGTTTTAAGGTGGCTTGTTTTGTTTCATGATAACAGCTTTTTAAGTTCCTTCCTGTACATTTTTTCATTTGGTATGAGTTGCTTTGTGAGGGTTTTTCCCTCAAAGAGGGGGGTATACATGTATTTTTAAAAAAAGAAACTCACCAGAGTCTGGATATCCTTCAGCAATCCCTCCAGAGTCGTGAATTTCCCACCCAGCACTCCCATTCCTAGTTCAAACTCCAGCTCTGGAATCTCCACCCTGCATGTTTCAGACTGTGGAAGAAGAACATTATATTTAATTTCTGTAGACTGCTTTGGCTACAGAAATTTGCAAGAGATGGACAACTACTAGAAAAAGTGCACCACCTTTAGCACGTCTCTTATCATGTCTGACAGGTCCGTCACATGAAGGGTTATCTTGGTCCCCAATAGCTCTATGGCCCCTCCAGACTTAACCTGTGGACAGGCATGCAAACAGTAAACATGGTAGAGTTCAGCTCTCTGTGAAGTCCAAGAAAACATCAATCCTTCCAGCCAATAAGCCTTACCTCATTTGTTCTGTGTCCACAGGTATCACAGTTGGTAGCCATGATAATTACTTCTTTGAAATGGGGAATTTCTGGAGAGAAAGCAGTCAAGGAAAGCAACAGACTCAAATAGTCAAGCTCACATCCCTGGTTTGCTTATACAGACACAACCACACTCCCATTGTTGCTTACATGAGGTGGCTGCTTGTCAAGTCCCCTTGTCAGAATCCCAGACCGTCACCTCCAATCACAGGACTGCACTGCAAGCCACAGTCGATGCACCTCCTGCCACCCAAAAGCTGTAAAATATGCACAGCGGAAGTGCACTCTCTCAGCAAGAGTGATCCATCCATCCACATGCACTTTACTGGCCCCACATTGCAGGACTGGAACATGACATGATCCTCTTCTATAGACTCAAAAAGGATACGCACCAGCTTCATATTTGTAGTGGCAGAAGCATTGCACTCTGGACAGTTTGTGGCAAACTGCAGCACCTGGAATACAGGACAGAGGCAATGTCAAGGTACTTGTTCAAAGGCCGCCGCTGCCACCCCCACTTTCTGGAGGATGGGTTAGGGTTAATCCTAACCCTAACCCAAGGGGTAACAGCCAGACCCAACGGGGCACTCAAGCACTAGCTACATCAAAACTCTGCCCATGACCCAGGCTGTTTACTCACTTCATTCCGCAGGTCATCCACAGAATCAGTCAAGTCCTCATTGGACTCCTCTTCCTGAGAACAAAGAGGTATGTTGGAATTGTGACCTCAGGTTCTACAATGTGGCTCAGAGGACAAGAGATTAACAACAGAACCACATGAACTAGAAAGGCATTGTGCAAGTAAGACGTTACAGAGCCTTCATGGATCTACCAAGCCTAGACATTCCCTATCCACCTGGATTCCAAGCAGAGCCGACTGCTGAGCCGTCCTCCTGTAGTGGGCAACCATCAGGGCTTCATCCCTCTGTGGGGCATGAGGGTTCTCCACAAAGCTATTACCCGAGGGGTCATCTAGGACCTGGCAGAGAAAAGAAGTGGAAGGGAAGAGACACGAATAGCCTCCTTTTGCTTCTACAGGGAGCGTGCAGGTACAGGCCGGATCCCTCCATGCAACCCTAGTTTGATGGTACTTACAAACGTGAAGGCTGAAGCCACTTCTTTCAAATGCTTCAGCTTAGAGATGAATTCATCAATCTTCACTCCCACATCTGGGTTAGTTTCCTGTGCCCCCAAAGCAGAAACAGCCCTCATTATACAGACCAGCTTCGGAGAGGCTTCACAGTCGGGATGAGGAATTTATGGCCCTTCAGATGTTGGACTCCAATTTCTACCAGCCCCAGGCACCACGGCCAGCGATCAGGGAAGATGGCTGTTGAACGCCAGCAACATCTGGGCCACCAAACATCCTTCTGCCCTGCTTTACAGCAAAGGGTAACCAACATGCACGCAGGGAACTGCCTTACACCAGGTCAGATTATTTGTCCCCTGCAAGAGTCTCCTATTCCTGACTTGCAGCAACCTTCCATTAAGCAGGTCCCACGGCACATGACTCTGTGCTTTAAGACTAAGTCTGCTAGGACAGGCCGGTTCTATGTACAGTGGACTTGCTGTATGTTATTGCCAGACATATTTAACGGACTCTTTGTTTACCAAACTGTAATAGTTAAGGTTTTAGGCCTCCACATTCTGGGCTTCTAGGGCTATTAACAATATTGCTAAACAGATCCAAATATTTAGGAACCTGCCTTACTTTCTCACAGGAACACAACAGAGCTGTCCAAACCACAAGGTCATTCAGTGCTTCTAGACATAACTCAAGCTCTGCTTCCCTTTTACACCCGAGGAAGCCTATACTGGTCATGCTACAAACATTACTGCAGGAACTGCCAATGCCAGGAATCTTTTTCAATAAGCAGCCGAGGGTGGGTAGGCGGGGAGGGGGTGTGGCAGTCATTTACCGGGAGTCCTCGGTTTTTGCCAGACCTCCTCTCCATAGGACCAAGTTCGTTGATTGTATGTACTGGAGGTTGGGCCCGAAGGGCAGTTTAGGGATCCTGCTGGTGTACCGCCCACCCCGCTGCACGGCAGACTCCCTGGCCGAGGTGCTGGAGGTGGTCTCGGCTGTACGGGCGTTGTCCCCAGAATTGTTAGTGCTGGGTGACTTTAACGTGCATGCCGAGACCACTCTCACTGGAGCCCCTCGGGATTTCCTGGAAACCATGGCTTCCTGGGAACTGCACCTCAGTAATACTGGGCCCACCCATGTAGCCGGTCATGCTCTCGACCTTGTATTTGTCCTGGGAAAGGAGGGAAGTGTTCTGAAGTTGGGGGCTACTTCTTTTACCCGTGTCATGGTCAGATCACTATCTGGTGAATATAGAATTCTCGATGCCACACCCTCTCCGCAGGGGTGATGGACCTATTAGAATGGTCCGCCCCAGGCGCCTGATGGATCCTGATGGATTCCTGACTGCGCTAGGGGAACTGGAACCTGCTGAAGGTTGCCCGGTTGAAACCCTGGTGATGGAGTGGAATGCAAAGATCACCGGGGCGTTAGACCGGGTGGCTCCGAAACATCCTCTCCCCCTGAACAGAACTCAGTTGGCTCCATGGTATACACCACGGCTGCATACTCTGAGACAGGAGGTGAGACGACTAGAACGCCGGTGGCGGAAATCCCGCTCCGAAGGTGTCCGGACACAAGTTAGAGCAGCAGTAACTGCCTACCAAGTGGCAATAAAGACAGAAAAGAAGGCTTTCTTTACTGCCTCTATTGCGTCTGCAGAGTGCTGTCCCAGGAGGTTATTCCAAGTGGTCCGAAGCCTGGTCGGTCCAGTTGCTCAGGAACCCTTGGAACAGTCAAAAGCCTCCTGTGACACTTTGGCTAAGCACTTTGCTGATAAAATCGAACACATACGGAGCTCGATCCCGTGCGCCGTGGATACAGTGAATGAACCAGAGTTGACCAGTTGCACGCCGGTATGCTGGGATCATTTTCGGCCTCTCTCTTCTGAGGATGTGGACAAGGTGCTCTCGACTGTAAGGCCTACCACCTGTCTAACTGACCCTTGCCCATCGTGGCTCATCATGAGATGCAGAGAGAAGTTGGGTGAGGGGATCAAGGCGGTGGTAAACACATCCTTGAAAGAGGGTGTGATGCCATCAGCCCTCAAGGAGGCAATTGTAAAGCCCATCCTGAAGAAGCCCTCCTTGGATCCCCAAGTTTTTAATAACTTTCGCCCAATTTCGAATTTACCATTCTTGGGCAAGGTCACTGAGCGAGTGGTGGCCAATCAGTTGTCGACACACTTGGATGAAACGGATTACTTAGATCCATACCAATCGGGCTTCAGGACTGGTCACGGAACTGAAACAGCCTTGGTCGCTCTGGTAGATGATATGAGGAGGGCATTAGATAGGGGAGAATTCACCTTCCTTGTCCTCCTCGATCTCTCAGCGGCTTTTGATACTGTCGACCACAGTATCCTTTTATATCGCCTAGAGGGATTGGGAATAGGAGGCACCGTATTACGGTGGTTCCGTTCCTTTCTCTCTGATAGGTACCAACAGGTGGCATTGGGGGAGGAGGTTTCAGACCCTTGGCCTCTCAATTGTGGTGTGCCACAAGGTTCTATCCTCTCTCCCATGCTATTTAACATCTATATGAAGCCGCTGGGGGCAATCATCAGGAGATTTGGGCTGCAGTGTCACCAATATGCGGATGACACTCAGCTCTATCTCTCATTTAAATCTTCGCCAGAGTTGGCTGTGGAAACCTTGTCCAAGTGCCTGGAGTCCATGAGTGGATGGATGGGAAGGAATAGGCTGAAACTGAACCCCGACAAGACCGAGGTACTGCTCGTGGGGGACAAGAGAAGGTTGGGAACTGTTGACCTGAAGTTCAATGGGGTGAGTTTACCCCTAAAGGACCAGGTCCGCAGCCTCGGGGTTGTACTTGATTCCAAGCTGTCCATGGAGGCTCAGATTTCAGCTGTGAGCCGGGCAGCTTGGTATCAACTACACTTTGTACGTAGGCTGCAACCCTACCTTCCTGTTCATCAGCTCCCACTGGTAGTGCATGCCCTGGTCACCTCTCGATTAGATTACTGTAATGCGCTCTACGTGGGGTTACCCTTGAAAACGGTCCGGAAACTACAACTTATACAAAATGCGGCGGCTCAACTACTCACAAACAGTCGTCGCCGGGACCACATCACGCCAGTGTTGTTCGATCTACACTGGCTTCCAGTTGTTTTCCGGGCCCAATTCAAGGTGTTGGTATTAACCTTTAAATCCCTATATGGTCTCGGTCCAGTTTATCTAAAGGAGCGCCTACAACGCCACCAATCATGCCGCCTAACAAGATCGGCCACACAAGGGCTTCTCTCAGTCCCGCCAACCAAAGCAGCTAGATTGGCGGGTACTAGAGAGAGGGCCTTTTCAGTGGCAGCCCCCACCCTCTGGAACTACCTCCCACAAGATCTTCGGCACATCTCTTCCCTGCATATGTTCCGCAAGGCCTTAAAGACCTGGCTCTTTCAACAGGCTTTTGGGATTTCTGGGGAGGCTTAATATTTTTTGTTTACATGCCTCCTATTATGTATTGTTTGTTTTATAATTTATACTATTACACTGTATTTTTTGTATTGTATTTTGCTATATTTATTGTATGTATGTACGTCGCCTAGAGTAGCCACTGGCCAGATAGGCGACACATAAATTAAATTTATTATTATTATTATTATTATTATTAAGCAAGAAATCCTTCAGCAGTTCACATCCCCAGCTGACCCAAAAGCCCCATCAAGACATTCAGACTGGAAATCCCTCCTACGGACCCCCTGCAAGCGGCTTACCCTGCGGATTGGCTGGTCCTGCTCCAAGCCGTCAATGGCTCTGTCAATTAACCCTTCAATGGTGGTAAGAGCTAGTGAGAGGGAGGGGGAAACGCAGAGACATCAATACCCCACAATCCAGACCCCAAATTACACTCTTCCACACTGGCACAGAAAAGTTATCGTTATTACTGAAAATAAGGATGCTGGCTCTCATTTGCCGGCTCTCATGAATTAATATTAGCAACCAGATCCTCTGTAGGAAGCCAAAAACAGGAACCCCCAACCTCTGTTTCTCACAAGGCAGTGCAACACCTTATGCCTCCTCTACCATTCACCATACCCCCATCAATGCCCTGCCCCCCAGCTGCTCTATACAGCAGAGATCTAGCACAGGGCAGCCAGTGCAGGTGCACGGAACAAGGAGCGCGGCTAAATGCCCCTAACACTTTGGAGAACCATCAGTAGTGATGGCCACCACCCTGGATAGCTTTAAAAGAGAAATGCATGGAGTTTTAGGATATCGATGGCTACTAGCGACAATGACTATGCTATCTCTCCACTGTTGGGCTTCCCATGGGCACGTGGTTGGCAATTATGAGAATTGGCCTTTGGCCTGGCCAACAGCCAGGCTCTGATCTTCTTATGTTAACGTAATCAGAAAAAACACACGGGCAGACTCTCGGCATGCCAGTATATTCAGCAGAGGACTGCCTTCCATAGGCTGACTGGGCAGGCAACTAGGCCAGGGGTCCTTCTGGCCACCTTCTCGCACAGCTGTTCAAGCCAAGCATATCACAGCCCAATGACAAATGCCTCCTCCACACACCCTCAAAAGCCCCACAGCGGAACATATGGCTTTCCACACCCTCAAAGAGCAGCTCCTCCGCCAGAAAGGTCCTCAAGAATGCCCTAGTAGCTCCTGTATCCCATTGCCAGCTGCCCCAAGACATAGCGAAACAACCGTATACCCACCTCCCTTCTGAGAAAAAGCAGGGATTTCAAAGTCTAGCTCGGGGACTCTAGCTGTGGCACAGTCAGTCTTCACCACTTCCCTATTCATATCCTGGAGAGAATGATTTACAGGACAGGTTATACCAGCCTAAAAACCCTGTAGCCCACCCTGTTGGGTGAGGACGAGGACAAGCCCAAAGCACACATGAACTGAAGGGGAGAACAAACTGGGTGATAAAACATCCCCAACTAATTCAAGAAGCCCAAGCCAGGCCGGGGAGCCTTTCAGTTGCCCTTGGACCACCCCAATTCTTGTGCCCCTTCCTGGCAGGATATTCCCATGTTACATTTTATTCTTGATAACTAGAGAAAGGGGTTAGGGACACCAACTTCTGAATGTACAACAGAGGCAGGTGGTCGTTACTAACCCAGAGGAAGTGGCACAGAAATCGAAATGCTGCTTTCAATATTTGCAGACATATGGCACCAAAGTACCTTCTTCCAAAGGGTAAGTCAGCAACTTTCCCTCCCAGTCTCAGAGACAGGATTAGTCAGGTTCCACTTTGGGAGAATATTTAGGGTTATAGGAAAGAGGCCAACCATTGGCCCAAACAAAAACTACCTGCCCATTAGCCCCATGTGGGTAGGAAACACGGATGTCACACATTCAAAGGCTTCCCCCTATCCAGAGCCACCAGGGTATTCTAAGGGCCAAACTAGACTCAGGTCCCAACCCAGATCACTCACACCCATTTACTTTTAAAAACATTCATACAACTAATAATTGTCTGAAAGGCACCCAGGATAATTATGACAGCAGGCCTTTATAGAGTGAATGAGGCCTTTACTTTTCACTAATTGTTGATGATGATCAGCTCAATTTAACAAAGTCTGGAGATGAACCACGTGAGTGACTCGTTACTTTATCTATGCTAATTGATCTATCGCAATGTTAGAATCAAAGCAAGTAGGTGGGAGAAATGGATGGGCGGGCAGGCAGGCAGCACTTTACAAGAAAACACAGCAGATGTCTCCCATCCATCCTCCTTTTGAACCAAGACCTTTTGGGGATATAGAATTGTTAAAAAGCTCTGATAAACCATGCAAACATGTTTTGTACATGACAAAATTTTGGATTTTCTCACTAGGTATTAAGAGCTAAATGGTATCTCTGCTTGTCAGATCATGGGGTCTGATGAAAGAGCAAACAATCTTTCCAAGGGCTCTAAAAGGAGGACCTTCCCTCCTGAAAATAATGGTTTCATCATGAATTCTGATTAGAAATAAATAAATCCCAGTGTAGCTCTGACAAACCCCAAGGGCACAGAGGTTCTATGATCCAGCTTGGGGAAAAAGCCTGCATGCGAGGAGAATCTACCACACGAAAAGCCGCAAAACATCTGGCCCACAGGCCTAGTTAGGGCTGCCATTCCTCCCCATTTGGGTGGCAAGGCCCTTTCAGTTGAGCCATACCCATCTGCCCTACACCCAATGTCCTATATAGCATCAGGTGTGGGGCAGGTAAAGACGTGGCTCCCTGGTAAAAGGGGGTTTGCAGGCACTGACAGTCTGCTGATTGGCAGTGTCTGCAGAACCCTGGACCTTTGCCCACAGTTTGATTTCAAACCACACAGGCAAAGGAAAACAGGTCACCTGATGTTGTGATGTCAGTGACTGAAATAGGGGGCTCCACCCACCTGTCAAAGTTGGTGTGGAGGGTAATGTAAGGGTCTGGCCCATTGGATGGATCCAGTTCCCCAACCCTACTGGATTATGCTTTTGTGCAACCTGCTGATCACAGATTGTTTTAAACTCTGCATTGGAGGAAGAAGGTAAAATACATCTCCTTTAATATGG
Organism: Rhineura floridana; assembly: GCF_030035675.1. Lineage (NCBI taxonomy): Eukaryota > Metazoa > Chordata > Lepidosauria > Squamata > Rhineuridae > Rhineura > Rhineura floridana. Next base: position 44,906,252 of record NC_084491.1, read on the forward strand.
TTGTGTAATCTATATTAAGACCACTGATTTAGCATTTTTTAATATATAATCTGGGTTAAAATTTGGGCACCACCTTGAGCCACAGAAAGATGTCTAGAACATATGCCAAATGGTTATAGTATTGGACTGTGACCTGGGAGACCAGGGTTCAATACTCCACTCAGTCATGAAACTCACTGGGTGACCTTGGGCCATTCAACGTCTCTCAGCCTAACCTACCTCTCACAGTTGTTGTGAAAATAAAATGGGAAGAAGCATGGGAGGCTATTTAATGCTAACTGTACTCAGAGTAGACCCACTGAAGTTAATGGACATGACTAACTTAGATTCATTAATTTTGATGGGTCTACTATGTGTAGAACTTCGCAGAATACAACCTACGTACACCAGCTTGAGTTCCTTGCAGGAAAGACAGTATACAAATGTAATAAATAAAGGTAATTTCAGTGGTGTCAAGTTATTTCGTACATTTCTACCTCACTGTTTTTCTGTGCAACTCAAGGCAGCGTGCATGAGGCTCCCAGATGGTCTCTCACCCAGGCTCTGACCAGACCAACACCTGCTTAGTTTTAGCAATGCAGCTGCATCATGTCCTCTGAGATCATGGCTGGGGACCTCAAAGCTGGATTTCTCTAGGCTGATATCTGCTACGTGAAATCAGCAGCCCAGCCCACCTACGGCCACACACCATGCTGGCTTTGTAATACAGAAGAACAAGCATGATTGACCAACTCTTCTGTGCCAAATGGGGTGTTATGAGCCAGATCAGCCTTGAAGTGAATCGGTTCTGTGATGCATTCAAGTGTTAGCAGTTGATCCAAAGGGGCAGGGATGGTGCCAAAACCAATCTTCAAAGCTGCCAACATAAAGCAACATTGTTGTCCTTAATGAATTACCCTGGGGGAGTTGGAGGCAGCCTAACCCACCCACCTGCTTGGACTGCACAGTCAGCGTATAGCACACTCCTTGATCCTGGATCCGGCCAGCAGACTGGATCTCTGAGTTGGTCCAGCTGCAGCTACTGCAAGTGAAGGAACTGACAATAATCTCTTTGAAGAATGGGATCTTAGTCAGCAACAACCGAGTCACTCCCTAGGACAAGAAAAAGAAGCATAAATCCAAACTGCAAGGGCTCCCCATCCCAATCCCTGTCGCACCTTCCCACTTCACGTGAATGCACCACAGCCTTCACCTCAGCACCAAAGCTGGACCCCTGCATTGCACGGGGGGGGGGCTCAATGGCCTTAGAGGCCCCTTCCAACTCTACGATTCTACGATGGCAGACGCCCCCCATCCCAAACTAACACCAACCTGCTCCTCAAACACCAAGAGAGGCGTGGGAACAAGCCACAGCCGAAGCCCACCATCTATCTACCCCTGAATTCAGCAGCGCCGTTTGAAGCCTACACAGCACCGAGGCTGTTTGTCGGAAAGGAGGCCCCTGCAGAGGAGGGAGAGACGGCGAGGGATGAAGGGCTGTCGGACGGAGTTCACCGGGCGTAGCTTAAGGCGGCAGCAAAGAAAGGGATGGTGAGGAGGCCACCTCGCTTCAGGGAGAGGTCAGGAAAAGGAGAGGGGATGGAGGAACAGTAAAAGCTAGGTATAGGAAGGAGCCCCCCCGCTCGCCCGCCGCCCCCCCCACGGACCGACCCCCCCGACCCACGTTGGAGTGACAGGCCATGCAGAGGGACTCGATCTCGGCCGGCAACTGCTCCTCGTCCTCGGCGCTAAATGGGCGGAACAGCCCCGGGGCCGCTTCTCCCCCACCGTCGCTGACGGGGCCCAGCGCCCCGAGACCCGCCATGCCTCCCTCAGCGGCGACCCAGACGCGCTTCCGCTTCCGGTAACCCGGAACTTCCACTCGGCGCATGCGTATTCTGCCCAGCGCGCCCCTTTACGGCTGCCAAATGGGCGCCGGCCGGCTTCGGATGACGTCACGGGCGCCGAGTGGCTGAATCAGCGCGTGGTACTCCCACGTGGGCCTCGGGGCCTGGCCTAGGCCTTAGCGGCCTTCCCACTGCCGCCTGCCCGAAGCCTGGAGGCCCTGCGTACCAGAAAGTAGATCCTGCACCTGCCAAGGCGACCCAGGACAGGCTGCAAGCGCCTGAGGCTGCTGGGAGCTAAGCGGGCTGAAGACTCTGGAGAACCTCCACAACCACAGGCAGTCTACCTTGGAATACTAGTTTTAGGGGAGGGCCTGCTTGCAGACTTCCGAATGTGATTCCACACATCACGGCTATCACACTGTTGTTACCCTCCCCTTGCAATCATGGGGTAGCCCCATCTCTCTTCCAAACATAGCGTCCCTCGAGTCGTGGCTGTGCCAGGCCACCAACCTCAGCAATGGTGCTGCCTCCTCCAGCATCCCCAATTCCTCATACTGTGGCTGCATTGCACCTGTTGAGGGCAGACTTCCAAAGCTCAGGCTCCTTGTGCTGACTACCTGTCCTCCCTGGCCACCATAAAATAGTCGTCTTCAACTTCACTTAGCTTAATTCTGAGGATGGAACAATGGGGTGAGTCTGCCTCTCATTTACTTAGGTGTTCTACACTGCTCAGACTCCAGAGAGAGAGTTAAATAAACATTTAAACAACAATTACATAAATATGTTGCTATATATTAGCAAATGGGTTCTCCTGCATGTGGGTGCACTGCGAGCCCAAAGAGTGGGAAGGCAAAACAGAAGGGGGTCTCTCTCTACCAATGGTCAGTAGTGGAGACTCACTCCCTTCCCTTCAAAGACAATGTAGTGGGCTGAAACCCCCCACCCAACCAAAAGAACCATTTCTAGCCATGAGTTGCACATGCGCAGCTCCTTGTGTCACTGAGAGGCAGGATATAATTTTCAAAATCGGAACAGAAGAAGACCCTGTAGCTGGATCAGGCCAAAGGGGCTCTTCTTGTCCTGCCTCCTGTCCTCACAGCGACCAACCAGATGCCCTTTGTGGGAAGCCCACAAACAGGAACCGAGTTCAATAAACATTCCCAGTTGGCTGCACTTGCTTCCTTCGGCCAGTATAAAGAGTGGCCAATCTCTCTGCAAGCCGTGACTGCCTGCCCTTCCCCTACAAAGTGGCTGCTGGGGGAGAAGGGTGGGTGAGAAGGAAACACACAAACTGTGACATTTGTTTGCAAGAACACTGCCGTCGTCCTTGATGATAATCTTACAGAGTCAGACTCACTTCATTCCCTTCCCTGCTTTCAGCTGCTGGGCATGCTCCATGCTGTCCTTGTCATGAGTCAGTTGGCTGAAGTCGCCCCAGAAGCGGCTCTGCTGAAGATTGCCCTGAGAAGCTGTGTGGAAGGGGGGGGGTGTAAAGAAAAGGCAACACAACCATCTCAGGGAAAGCCTTAGCGTGATCCTTGTGCACCCAGCAGTGCTCTCACATTCAACTGGAATAAATTCAGTTACAATGAACTGAAATGCTGTATTTTAAAATTGTAGCACCCTGCCTTGGGGGTTGCAGTGCAGGCAGCCAGAGAGGTCACGTTCCAGGCCTTTCATGTAACTATTTGGAGGGGGTTATATCCAGAAAAGTCTCGTGCCCAGAAGATGTAGACACCCAGAAGGTGAATCTGCCTGGCACACTGCTGGCTGCTCTGATTGGGTCTTGGAGCTAGAAGGAGAGACTTGCAAGTGCTGAGTTAAGAGACGGTGGACCATAAGCACGCACTCAGATCTCTTAGTTGCCCCAGCCAGAGGCACAGCCCCAGACCTTTCCCCTCCCCAATGCCCACTGATTATTGACAGGAAGAGCCCCACCCTGAAAAGGTGACAGCTAGAAGGAGCACAGCTAGAAATGCAGCTTTGGGGGCCATGATGATCTGGGATTCTGCAAGGAGGCATGAAAATGACAAGTTAGCAGTATCACCCCAGTGCACATGGATTTCATTCAGACTCGGCTGCACATGGACACCATGCATGTTCCTTCCACACTATAAGATGTAATCCATCTGTTTTATTATTCCTCTTTTCAAATTAAAAAATCAGGAACTGATTAAACTAAACTGCTTTTTCTGCTCAGGTTACAGTGCCAGATTTTAATCACTTTTACCTTATTCCTTAAGGCATTCTGTTCATCCACTACCGATGCTGGAATTGTGCCACCTGTGTCCAATCTGTTTGCTGGGCACTTCCCTTCTTGTGGTTGGCTCCTGAGGATGCCCTGCTGCTCCCTCTATATATGCCGGGCAGGATTCAGTGCCTTGCGCACAGCTGCAGAACCAGCCAGCCTGGCCCTCCCTCCATGTAAACACAACGTGGAAGTTGAAAGACATTTATGAAGAGGTGACATCTGCATCTGTTGGGAGCAGTGGGCAGAGGGCCTACTTTGCCGGCCCCCAACCCACGCATACACCACTTACATCCCCCCTCCTCAATGGGAGGCAAACAGAGACCGTTGCCTTTGCTGCGGACAGTAATGGGCTCCAGCTCCCTGGGTTAGTTTGATCCTTGTTAAGTCCACACGCGCAACTGTTATCGCATGACGAGGACAGAGTAGAGCAGTGGCCATGGTGAGCAAAGATGGCTGAAAATATGCCCAGTCCATTTCATTTCTGGCCAAAAGCTGCTTGTACCTCGGTACCCTTCAGACTGCTGACTACCAGCCAGAAGCCTTGATGTGCTGGTCAGAGTGTGTATGATGAAGTCAAAACATTAAACGTATATATATATGTTCTTTAAGTTCTCAGTTTAAATTACTTCCATATTAACATTGTTTCATATTCTATTTTAGCAGTTCCATAACATCATCCGTCTTTGTATTTTTCAATAAACCATTTATAGTTTTGAGATTGTGCTTTTTCTGTCTTGCTTTGCTCCCTGATCCACCAGGCTGCTGATGCAGACTGAACCAGGATTGAAAGTATCCAGTGAAGGTTGATGCAGGCCAGAATTTGGCATGGTGTGCGTGGACCCTCATTGGATCCCCTGATTAACCCCCAGATCAAGTTGGTCTTGATCTACCTGGCTCCCTGTATTTGGAGTGAAGCAGGAATCTCGTCTGGCCTTTGCCTCCCCAGCCCCAAATATTCCGTCTCCTCCAACTATGAGCCGAGCGCAGTGGGAAGCATCAAGGTGCCATTAGTCCAAACTAATTAGTTCAAGGAAGGGAAAAATTCACAGACAATGAACCCTGGGAAGGCTAACTGTATTCAAGGTAACACCACCCTGGCCAAGTGAGTTTTGATACACAGAAATATAACGGAGCTTCAGTGGAATTGCTTCTTTGTGTAGCTCTGCTTTATTCCAATCTTTCATGGCCTTGTTTTGTATAGCCCCATTCCTCCCTCTGGGCTGGAAAAGGCTTTGGAGGAGCAAACCAGCTGTTTCCAATGGAGGAGGGTCCCTCCTGCACCATGCTGCAAGGAGCAGGACCTCTAGCAGTTTTGGATCAGTAAACTGCTAAGAGTTTTCTGCTCAAATATGGTGCAGTATATACATTAACTAAATAACAGCTACTCTGAGCAGGATGTGCAGAGTCACTGCAGGTTAATGGGATGCTGAGAGCCAATTCTGACCCCATCTTCCCACAGCCACCATGGTATGCATCTCTGCAATACTGGGAAAGCCAGACATAAAGGGTTGCATCCACTGAGTAGACCCACTGAAACTAATGATCGTATGGGTGTCGTCCACTAACCTGTGTGCCTACTCTGAGTAGGAGTACCATGGGACACAACCCATGGCCCGCATGTGGAGCCTCAGAGAGCCTCAGAGCTGACCTGCCCGCTCTGACCCTTGGCTCTGGCCACATTTGTGCTCCTGGGCTGCCAGAGAGGCTGGGCCCCTCAAGACACCTGCGTGGGTGCCGTCTCCATCTTACACCAATGAAGAGGCTGAAGGGGGGAAAGTGAGCCAGCCCTTGCAGGGGTTGCCCTGGTCCCAAAAAAGGGGAGAGAGAGAGATGCTTTGAAGGAAAGCAGCCCAGTGTCTGCCAACTCCCCCTTTCCTATGTTTGTAGAGAGTTTGGGAGTGCTCCCCAATCCCTGGCCATTTTGAAAACACACACACACACAGCCCTCCATGATCACAGAACTATTCCCAGCAAAACCTCTGTGTGTGAATCATTGAAAGAGGTCAGAGTCTGCATAGCCAGCAAAGGCCAGCTAGTGGCCAGGGGAAGTTCCATGCGGTCATTGCCCCCAACCTGGTATCAAAGGTCAACCCAGGAAGGCCCCAATTCTTCCCAAAGGAAGAGTAAGGCCTCATGTGGCAGCACTCCTCCTCCTCCCATCTCTAGCCCACCTTGGCTCTCTGTGGCTTCCTGGGTAGAAAATGCATTCCCCTGGGGCCAGGGGTGTGTGTGATCATTTTCTCCTCCCTGAATATGACCTCTGACCTTTTCCAATGTGGTTTCAATCTAGTTCCCTGCATGGTCCTGCTCCTTTCCGTAAAGCAGCCTTCTCCAACCCAGTGCCTTCCAGATGTTTAGGACTTTATCCAGCCTCAGGCTGATGGGAGTTGCATCTGGAAGGCACCCGGCTGGGGAAGCCTGAACTGAAAACTGAAACACCTCAAAGCAAACCTGCCACAGCTCCCAGTTAAGAACATAAGAACATAAGAAGAGCCTGCTGGATCAGGCCAGTGGCCCATCTAGTCCAGCATCCTGTTCTCACAGTGGCCAACCAGGTGCCTGGGGGAAGCCCGCAAGCAGGACCCGAGTGCAAGAACACTCTCCCCTCCTGGGGCTTCCGGCAACTGGTTTTCAGAAGCATGCTGCCTCTGACTAGGGTGGCAGAGCACAGCCATCACGGCTAGTAGCCATTGATAGCCCTGTCCTCCATGAATTTGTCTAATCTTCTTTTAAAGCTGTCCAAGCTGGTGGCTATTACTGCATCTTGTGGGAGCAAATTCCATAGTTTAACTATGCGCTGAGTAAAGAAGTACTTCCTTTTGTCTGTCCTGAATCTTCCAACATTCAGCTTCTTTGAATGTCCACGAGTTCTAGTATTATGAGAGAGGGAGAAGAACTTTTCTCTATCCACTTTCTCAATGCCATGCATAATTTTATACACTTCTATCATGTCTCCTCTGACCCGCCTTTTCTCTAAACTAAAAAGCCCCAAATGCTGCAACCTTTCCTCGTAAGGGAGTCGCTCCATCCCCTTGATCATTCTGGTTGCCCTCTTCTGAACCTTTTCCAACTCTAGAATTTTGCATGGGTGGGCTCTTAAAGTTGCCACCCCTCCCCTCACTCCGGCTTTGGAACCTGACCTTGCCACCTTCTCCTTCTCCTGGTCACTTTCCAGCTTCCTAAACAATGTAATTAGCAATCAAGATAAGCTTTGCAGGAGATCAAAGCTATGTGCCTTGCAAGGCTCATTAAAATATCACGTGATGCTAGATCAAAGCATTGCTCTCATCTCCTGGCAAATTGGTTCAGAGAAACTTTGCTAAAATGGAGCTGTTAACACTTCATGTCTAAAGGTGGAGTGGCAGACCTTGTAAGAATTTAGCCTTTTCTACTAGCAAGCCAAAATTCTGATTTACAGAGTGTAGTCTTAAGCCTGTTGTTCAGCCTCACTGGGTAGTACCTGAATGATTTTGCATGTGGTGGAAACGTAGGGATATTTTAATATTTGTGTCCATCCCTCCTTTTGATCATATCTGCCCTGGTTTTCTAAGTCCTGAACTGGATCCACACCATCTCTTCCATGATGCTGCTTCTTCACTCATCAAACCCACTTTCGTCTCTGGGAGAGAGCTCTTTGTGGGATTCAGGGGCAGCACTTTCGTCTCTGCCCACAAAGAAAAGCATCTATTTCCTGGGCCACAGTCCCCTACCTACCACCCAGCCTCTCCCTCTCTAAGCCCCATGTAAGGTTTGTTGTGAACCGCCCAGAGAGCTTCGGCTATGGGGCGGTATAGAAATTTAATAAATAAATAAATAAATAAATATAAATTCTCCCACCCGACATGAACTTTCCTTTCCGCTCAGAGACCCCACATTGTGTCAGATGTAGCTGTTGTTGCAGAAGCCTTTTCCCCAAGCAGCTAAAATGCTTGTGAACATTCCTTGGCATCACAACAACTCAACCAATAGTGCCAGAGGCAGGCAACAGGCCTATTTGTGAAGCAGGTTTAAAAAAAACCCTGCAAATTTGTATTTTTTTGTGAGAAGAGTCTCTCTACTGGGCCTCAGCTTTGTCCCATCTATTCAGCCTAGGGTACCCCCATTTCCATTCTTCAAAACAGTTTCAATACTGGGATCAGATTCTCCCGTCCCCACTGCCCTCTGAGGCAGCCCAGGCATGAGGCTGCCTCTCTCAATCAAAGAGACGGAGTCGCATGCATGCATTGCCGAGTTGCTTGTTTATTTCAGCAGAGTGTGCGTGTGTGTGCGCGCATGGGCGCTTGTGCACACTGCAGTGCATGGGCACTGCCAGCAGCAATGGACAGACAGTAAGAGAAAGGTGCCCAGCATTGTCCCAACAGGCAGGCCTCCTCCTGCATGGCCCTGGGGCTCCCATCCCCATTTATTCGAGGCTGTGGCATCTGGGATCCTGCTGGGAGACTTATTTTGGGACTTGTTTCTCATTCGTATCCTGGGAAGGTCAGGAGGACATTGTGCAAGGTTTCAAGCACAAGGCATGCTGGAGCTGTGGTGTCAGAAATAAAAGGCGCCTTTTACCATTATGGGCTACATAAAGAGGAAAGGGGCCCCTTTAGTTTCCACTCTCCTTGACGGTGTTGAAGAAGGAAGTGAACCTGTCCCTCACGTCCTTCTCCAGGAAGCTCATGTGATCTTCTACCTCGCCAGCATAGGGCTCCAACTTCTGCCTCATCTCCTCCACCTTCTGCACCAGGAGCTTGTTGAAGTTCTCCCCGTAGGGCCCCACGGTCTGGCGGAACTCTTCGATCTGCTGGTCGATCTTCCCACTCAGGCCTTCCACGAAGGGAGTCAGAGACTCACGCAGGCCAGCCGTGTCCTCCTGCAGCTTCTCCCTCAGTTCCTGGGCAAGAGGGCTCAGCTTCAGCCGCAGCTCCTCGGTCCCCTCCAGGAGCCTGGCCCGCAGTTCCTCGGCGCTCTTCTTCATCTGGAAGGACAGCACCTCCAGCTGGCGGTCCAGCTGGGCTTGGACATCCTGGGTGTAGGGAGACAGGCTACTCTGCAGATCGGCCATGGTCTGGTCCACCTTGGCCTTCAGGTCATCAGCATAGGGAGTCAGCTGCCCTTTGATGTCCTCCACCTTCTGGTTGACCTGCTGCTGCAGCTCGTCGGCGTAGGGGGACAGGGAGGCCCGGAGGCTGCCAATGTTCTCCTGCACCTTGGCCTGCAGCTCTTGGGCCAGGGGCTCCAGCTGCTTGCGCAGCTCTGCAGCGTTTCTGTTCACCTGGGCGTGCAGCTCCTCGGCATAAGGGGCCAGCCTGGCCTGCAGCTCCTGGATGTTCTTGTTGATCTGCTGGTGGACCTCGTCGGCATGTGGGACGATCCGGGCGCGGAGCTGCTGCACCTCCTGGCGGATTTGCTCCTTCAGTTTCTCGGAGTCGGCTGCCAGCCGGGCGTGCACGTTGGTGGCGAAGGGAATCAGCTGCTCCTTCAGTTCGTCAGCGTAGGTGTGGACGGCCTGGAGGTTATCCCGGAGGAGGGCGCTGTGGAAGAGGACACGCTGGTGAGCGAGGAGCAGAGAGAAAGGACTCCCTGGCTCCCAAAACGCTCGAACCAGGGAGCCCTCGGAGTGACACTGTTTTCTCTGTGGTGCCGACCCAGGGTGCACCACTGACTCTCCACCTCTGCTGCTGGGCCACGCAGCCAAGACTCGTGGCGCTTCCCAGTGGGGCTTTCCCCTGCGTCTGTGATCCCAGCCCCCTGCATGGCTTGTTCCCAGGCAGGCCTGTCCCCTTCTAGCCGGCTCAGGGAGAACAGCAGCAATGCATTTTGTCAGGGATTGCACCCCACAGCAGGGATAGGGAAGCTGAGGCCAAATGTGGCCCTCCAGCCCTCTCCATGACTCCACCTGGCCCTCGGGACTCTACCCAGGCCACACCCCTCACTGGCACCCTCCTCTAGTGATACGTGGCTGGCAGGTGTCCTTGAACTGTGAGAATGCCTCTCAATTGCCTGGATGGAGCACAGAGAGGACAGTTACACACCCGCTTTTTGCACCACCACCCGTCTGTATGAGGCCCCCAGAAAGTTCCTTTCTTCAGCCCCGGGGACTGTGCCCTACGCCAGAGGTGGGCAACGTGCAGCACAAGGCCTGCATGCAGCATCTAATCTTATTTCATGTGGGCTAAAAATGGAAGGGGGCACAGAGAGAGAGAGGGATGCCTGCCCACCCCCAGCAGGCACCCCCAGAGAATGCCAGTGCCAGCCCTACCTTACCTACTGACCATTGTGTGTCTGTGAGTGTGTTCATTTATGTAGGCATTACATAGAATTCTGAGGTACTTCAAAGGTCATCTAGTCCAGCCCCTCACCAATGCAGGAAACTCACAACTACTTGAGCATCCCTGATAAGCAGCCATCCACCCTCTCTCCCTAAAAACAATGATTTTTGCAGACTGCTTTCAATTTAGAAACAGTTTCCAAACAGCTATAAAGAACATCAAAGTACACTAAAACAAGAAAACCATAACATAGCAGCTAAAAATCTGCTTTTTTCAGGGGCTGCACCGCACACCAGGGTCTCCTGTTTTAATGGCTGCGTTGTTTTAATTGGATTATTTTATCGCAAATGTTAATTATGGATATTTATATTTTAATGTTCTAATTGGGTTGTTTTATTGTATATTTTAATTATGGCTGCTTATATTTTAATGTGTAACTGGTTTTTATCCTTTGTCAACTCCCTAGAAGCCTCTTGTGGCAGTAAGTAGTATATAAAATAATAATAATGATAATAATTGGAAGCAGAATAAAAACCTCACGTGGCAAAAGAGCAGAATCAAGCGATTTAACATAAAATAACTTGGAACCCAACTAAAATGGCTTCCCTGCCAGGCAGGTCCTTTCCCTTCCTACAAACTGCCTTCTGCTTTCACAAGCACATGGAGAAGCTCAGACAAGGGAGGAGGGGTGCAGGTTTCTCTAAGCAGAACAGCCTTCTCTTTCCAGCCTGGAGGCAATCAAGAGCCCACCCTCCACCGCTCTGCAGGCCCCTGCAGAAGAAGCATCGACTCACTTCAGCTGCTTGGTGATCTCTGACTGCTGGAGCTGGTCCACTGTCTCCTGGGCATTGCTGCCCAGTTGGGTGAAGTAGTTCCAGACCACGTCCGCCACCTGGTCAGCGTTGATATTGGCCTGGGCCCCTGCAAGAACAGAAAGGAGGCAAGTGGGTGCCACTGTGTATGGCCCGGATCAGCGCCTGCCCCACTCCACCTCTGGGGGGCCAGCTTCTGCACATCCACAGCTGAGCTCCCATCACTTCTGGAGACATTGGGGACCTGTGTCCTCGAAGCCTGTGGTGGCCACAGCTCTCGTGCCCAAACAGTTGAGCTCCCTCAGCCAGACTGCTGCCAGGTTTAATGTATGTAGCCAGCCGGGCACAGGAGGGCCAGCTATAGGCTTCTGGTGAATATGCCAACCCAGCAACACTCAGATCTGCCCCTTCTCCCTCTCATCCCAAGCACAAGGAACCCAGTTTTTCTATCTTCCTCCCGCTGTGAAATCCAATTCTCCCAGTTTTGTGCCTCTCCTTCCTGATTCATGGAGTTTTCCTAAACAATGTTATTGCCATTTGAGACAGCTGAGCAAAGCACTTTTGTAAAGAATTAATCTGTGGTGCATGACTCACAAGACTTTAGCTTGTTTGTAAGTCAAGATTCATTCGCTAAACTTGAGTTGTGAGGCAAACATCCCTCGTAAATCCTTAGATCATAGCTATGTAGCACCTCTGCATATTTCTGAATTAATTTCTGGCCAGCTCCTCTGCCAGCAAACAGCAGGAGACGGTCATTTAGAATTTTCAAAGCTAGAAGAATATTTAGATTTACTGTTCAGCTCTAAAATGCACCAATTCAATATCTAGAAATATGGTCTTCTGGGTTACCTGTGATGGCCAAGAGGCTGAGAACCAAGGCAACTGCCTTCGGAGTCATCATTCGTGTCTGGGGGGTTGTGGAAGTAGTTTCAGAAATCTGATCTGCCAAAGAGAAGAGGCGGGAGGGTCAAAACTGATTTAGTGGGTGTCCCAGAAATGTCAGCCCGGCTGCAGCATCCCCTCCCCCCTGCCTTCTCACATATAGCTCTCTGCATCCTTTCTATATCAATTAAAGCAGTCTTTGCCAACCTGGTGCCCTCCAGATGTTGTTGGACGACAACTCCCATCAGCCCCAGCCCACTCAGGCCATGCTGGAAAAGACAATAGGGCTTTGCTGCCTGAAGCTGATGGGAGGTGTAGTCCAGCAACATCTGGAGGGCACCAGGTTGGCAAAGGCTGAATAAGGCACTTAAGTTAGCATAAGACCATCAGAAGAGCCTGCTGGATCAGGCCAAAGGGGGCCCATCTAGTCCAGCCTGCTGCTCACACGTGGGCAAGGAGACATCCCAGTGGGAAGCCTGCAAGCAGGACCTGAGCACAAGAGCGACTCTCCCCTCCTGCGGTTTCCAGAAACTGGTATTCGGAAGCACGCTGCCTCCAGCTGTGAGTGGCGTCAGAGTAGAGCCATCCTGGCTAGCAGCCACTGATAGCCTTGTCATCCATACATGTAATCCTCTTTTGGAGCCATCCAAGCTGGTGGCCGTGAGTGCCTCCTGTGGGAGCAAATTCCCGAGTGTTTGTGCTGCTGCGTGAAGAAAAGGTCAGCCCTGAATCTGAGCTGCAGGAAAGCGCAAAGGCGAGGCAGGGACCAAACAGTAGCCCCCTCCAGGAAAACATAAAAGGTCAGGCCGGAGGACAATTGGCTAGGTGCTGCCTGCTCTGGTTACCGTTAGAGGCTGGGAGAGGGACGAGGGGGCAGAAATAATGCCCCCCTTCAAGGTCCGCGGAGAGCAAAGGAGCTCCCCCACACCTTCCTTCCAAGCCGCAAAGGGCCAGAGGTCCTGACTGACCCAACATCTGCGGCCTGCAGAGTCATGGAGGAGCCGTGCCCAAGCCAGCCCCCCCCCTTGCAGCCAGCTCAGCTCACCTCCTCTTCTCCCCTCAGGGCTGCTCGCCTCTTGCTCAGCCTGCTTTGCCCACCTGTATTTATACCCCGAGCGCAGGCTTCCTTGCAGCTTCCACGCAGGCTGGTGACACATCCTCAAGCAGTTGGACTTTAGCAAGAGCACAACGTGGAGGCCTGGATGGCAACAAGACGCCTTCCTTATCTGCTGGGCAAGGAGAGGGCGCAGCAGCAGCAGCAGGAGCAGGGGATCTCTCCCCACACACACCCCACAGCCGCCTCTGCCAGGAAGGCAAGCCAGCACTTATTTTGGGAGGGGGCGAGGTTGAGCATATACAAATGAATGCTTGAGGACTACTCATTGCATCGGTGTGTACAGTGAAGGGGCCTGGAATGGAATGGCCAGGAGAGTTTGGCTGTAAACCAGGGGTGAACACAGCTTGCCCTCAGCCGAGTGTGGCTTGAAGATCCAAGACGCCGGGACGTTGCTGGTCCCCCAGCCAAGCACGCTTCCAGCCGGGCTCAGGGGTGGGCATTCTGCCCCTTCCGGATCGCTATAGCACTCCTGGGTGGGATGCAGCTCTACCGGGCAGGAGCCACGTTTGCCACAGTCCCTGTGAATTAACCTGCCAGTGAAGAGGGTGACGCCCACCCTGGCCACAACCCAGAACTGGTTTTCAGTGACAGGGCACAACTCTGAGACAAGAGCAAGAAAACAGTCTCTGGGCATGTACAGAATGCATTCATTTCTCTCTCTCCACCCTCCTCACTTCCATAACCATTTCCTGGTCCACACATACTGAGTTAGCAGTAGGGCTTGTGAGTCAGGGAGCACCTCATCCGGCACCCTCTTTTCAGGATTCATCCCTTGCCCTGGCCAGTCCCCCCACCAGAGTGTCTTCTTCCTCTCCGCCTGCTCCCAGATCCTGGAAGAGGAATGGGCTATGCGTCTGCCTGAAGACAGCAGCCACGGATCCCAGCCACAGGGCCAATGGCGCTGCCAGGAGTCTCCAGTCGTCTGGCTCCTGCAAGGTGAAACTCAAAGAAGGTGGCAGTGCCACTTGGCAATTAAAGCCTGGCCCAGACAGGTTCTTCTCATGCACACTCAGGAGGGAGGCGACGTGTGTCCCTCCCCCGTACCTGCTTGTGGCAGAGGTATTTGGGGGGCTCGCCCCCCAAAGAGGAAGCACAACAGCGGGGGTTCCGCAGCACCTCCGTCCTTTGGCCACCCAAGGATCACCCTATGTGCATCAGTTTTCAGAGGTGAAGAAAAAGCTTTGTTTAGCTTCCAAGGATGCTCATCTTCCAACATTTTACCTCTTGGACTTCATGATGCTTTTGAAAACGAAAGAGCAGGTTCCTCACAGAGGAATAAAGAGCAGACAAGAGGCAGCCCCCACATGCATGAAATCTGGTGATGCCATTCTTGTAGAGTTTTTACTAAACTGTTATTAGTCATTTCACAGATGTCAATAACATGTTGAAATATGTAGGGAAGACCCCTTTGTTCATTGAGATACCACTGATTTGCCACTTTTATTTCCTGGTGTTGAACAAATCTAGCTATCTTACAACAAAAAAGTATTTATTTTATTTAGCATATTTCTCACCCATCCTTCACTAAAGGTCCCAACAACATAACAAACAATAAAATACATTGAACATAAAACAATTAAGACAACAACCAAACAATACAATTATATGCAGAAAGTAAAGAATCGCTGCCCACACCCAAAAACCAGGGGGGAAAGATACGCTTTTGTGCGTTTTCTGAAAGTCCCCAATTTTACGGCCAGTTGTACATCAAGGGGGCAAGGAGTTCCCAAATTTGGAAGCCACCACAGAAAAGGCCTTCTGTCCCATTTAACAACAAAATGGTTTATCACTAGAGTAAGAAAAGGAGTGTCTGACTAACTAGAACTCTTCTTCAGGCTGGGTGTTAAAGTTTATTGCAGACATAATGCCTTAATGCGTTTGATAAGAATTGCTACGCTGAACAGTTTTACTTTTTCTTGGTTGTGTTTGGTCATATACAGGATTAGGGTTGCTTGGTCATATATAGATGATATATAAATCATATATATGTTTATATGATTACTTTTTAGACATATACATACATCTATTTTTAAAGTTTTCAGGCTTAATTTTGAGACTTATTCATTCTTCCCTCTCCTTTCTTTGTAGAGGTGTTTTCAGTTTGGTTTTACTAGATACATTCTAATTTTGGGGGGGGGAATACATAAAGTAATTTAACTATTTTATTTCATATTCATCCAGTATAAGAGTCTGAGAATGTATTATACTTTACTATCCCATTTGGTATGTATGCATTAGTATATTTACAATGCTCTTGAGGAGGGACTGTTCCAAAATGTGCCAGGCCTGAAATAAATTTTATTTCAAGGAGCACCAGGATTACATGTATACCCATGTGCACGCACACCTGTGTATGCCAGTAGTTACTTTGATCTCTCTCCAGACCTGTTGTGGTCCCCACCTCCACTCCCCACCTGCTGCTACCCCACTTTTTTTCTTTGGTCTGTAAGCCCCAGCATGAAGCAAAAATGCTGCGCGCACACCACCAGCCAGCATCAAAAGAGAGGGGTGCCAGTCTGAACACCACACTCTCCAACAGTGACATCGCCACCCAGCTTCTGATGACAGCAGCGCTTGGGCAGGGCGTGGGAGGTCCTGGAGCCAGTCACCTTCCATCTCACCAGGCCCCCAGAGCTTTGGGTTTAGATTCCTGCCTGAGTGGCTGATGACGAGGTGTGGTGCTGCAACCCTTGGCCATTTCCTGGTTTAGTGACGGAAGGGCCAAAGTCTCTCCCCTTGCCAGGATACAGACAAATCTGTATTAGCTGGACCGAGCACTCCCTTCTCTCTCCCCCCCCCATTACCAAAGAGAATCATTAGAGCACAATCCCTGTTGGAGATGGGAGGCAGAGCTCAGCCTTGGAGCCTGATTTTGCTGCCATTGCTCACCTCTGCAATATGTGAAGCAAATACTACATTGCATTGTGCCTCTGAGCTTATGCAAGGTGCCTTTCCCTCCCCACCAAGTGAAAACAGCCAACCCACCATCTGCCCGGATGGGGCTTTCAGGCTCCCAGGCATCTTTCTTGGTTTAGAAAGAAACCAATTTATGGAGCTGCTCCCTGCTGCTCTGTCTGGAATGTGTTATCTTGGGATCACAGTCCAAGGTGAGGTGGATTTGATGTACAGGATGGAGGGGCAGAGCTCAGCCAGGGATGGCAATGGCCAGGAGAGTCCAAAGATGAGCTCTTTCATCTCTTAAGGCTGCTGTGTTGTGTAACACAAGGTAGTTCAAACTTCGCAGATGCCCATTTTAACAAACAGCTGTCCCTCATTGCAGGACATACTTGACTCACCATTTGGAAGGGAGTACCCAGTTCAGCTCCTGGCAGTGAGCTCATACTTCGGGCCCATCAGCCTGCGTAATTTAGACCACAGCCAGGTGCGAGTGGAGAACTGCCTGCTGGACAATCAGGCGGCTCTGACAGGCAAGGCAAGCCACAGGCTCCAGCAGAAAACAATAAACCCAAAGTGAGATTCATCCATTTAACCAGGAAGAGAATTGGCGAAGTTGACCAGCTTGGGCAGGTCTCCAGGAGGCCAGGCAGGACGATGGGTCCGCCTGAGGAGGTTTGGGACAGAGGACAGCCAGGCGCAGGGATTCCATGTATGCTGGTTTGTTAGGGTTGTATCCATCTAAGTTCTACACAGAGTAGGCCCACTGAAATCAATGAACCCAAGTTAGTCATGTCCATTAACTTCAAAGGGTCTACTCTGAGTAGGAGTAGCACTGGACACAACCCTCAATTCGTTGCAGCAGCAGCAGCAGCAGCAGCAGCAAGAGAGTCCAAAGGCATCTTAAAAGAGAAAAGAAATGTATTATGGCCTAAGCTTTTCTGTGTGCATTCTGCATAGGGCAGACGGGACAGCCCCAGTGAGAAAGAATAAATGCATCCAAATACGACAGCATACATGAGAACCTCTTGCATCTCGCCCTACCAGGCCACTCTGTTATTGGACGTAGGGCGGCCATCCTCAAAGAAAGGACCTTTTCAAAGGGAAACGGCTGAATGACAACACAATACATTAAATACTGTTCATGGGAGTCTCTCCCATTATGGCCCAGCTATATTTCATTTTGGGAACCAGTGTGGTGTAGTGGTTAGAGCATCGGACTGGGGCCTGGGAGACCTGGGTTCAAATCCCCACTTGGCCATGAAGCTCACTGGGTGACTTTGGGCCAGTCACTGTCTCTCAGCCTAACCTACCTCACAGGGTTGTTGTGAGGATAAAATCAGGAGGGGGAGAACCATGTTTGTATGCCCCCTTGAGCTCCTTGGAGGAAAGGTGGGATATAAATGTAATAATAAATAAATAAATACAAAGAAAGGATAGTAAGCAACATGGGGGGCGGGGAGGGCAGCAGAGACAGGCACACAACCTTCGTGAGAGAGAGAGAGAGACATCTCATTGTCTGGAGAGGTCACTTCCTGGTTCACCCTGAGAAGCTATTTTTCCATGTCCTCAGATATACCCACCTTTAATGGAGACATTTTATTTATTTATTTATTTATTTATTTATTTCGATTTCTATACCCCCCACAGCCAAAAGGCTCTCAGGGCGGTGCACAACATAGAGTAAAATACAATAAAATTACAAAGGTCAGTAAAAAGCATACATATTAAACAGTAAAAGAAAGAATTCAGCACTGCTGGGACTGAGCAGAAGTGTGTCCCTATCACCCACCACCCTAAAAAACAAAATGGATGGGAAAAACCCAAAGTGAGCCGGTCCCATGAACACAGAACGCTGACTGATCAGGGTGGTGGTAGAAAACCTGGGGAGGGGTGTGTGGAATAGAGAGGCTGGCACCCTGAACAGAAGCACTCCACACTGCAACGTTTTGTTGCAGAGCACCTCTTGTTCTTTCCTAACCCCAGTTATGGATCTGGGTCAGCATCCACGATGAGCAGAAAACGCTTATCTGTGTAGTTTGCACAAGGAGGCTGCTAGTGGGTCAGTTTTACCCCCAACCCTATTTCTAGTGCTAGCTGTCTTACAGTCATCGTGGCTACAACAAGAATTTGGTGTCCCTGAGATCCTGATTTGGTGAACTTGGGAGACTCCAGTGAACAGCCACACAGTGGTCCTCAACCATCCCTGACTACATACAGCTGGCAAAGTGGGTCAAGCCAGTCCTTTCTCAGGTGGGATTATCTGCTTGCAAATAAGCACCCCACATCCTGTCTATATTATTTCTCATCTAAATCAAAAAGGAGACACAGTGTGGCATAGTGGTTAGGGTGTTGGACTACGACCTGGGAGACCAGGGTTCGAATCCCCACACAGCCATGAAGCTCACTGGGTGACCTTGGGCCAGTCACTGCCTCTCCGCCTCAGAGGAAGGCAATGGTAAACCCCCTCTGAATACCGCTTACCATGAAAACCCTCTTTGTAGAGTCACCATAAGTCGGAATCGACTTGAAGGCAGTCCATTTCCATTTTTCAAATCAAAGAGAATCAAAATAACAAGGGGACTGGCGCAAGGCATTTGCCACCCCAAATAACTGCACTGCATTCCCCCCTCCAAGGATTAAGGGCCCCTCCAGAGTCAGACATCCTTCTTAGGGTTCATTCATGATGATTTATGCTCTTGATATACACATGATTCAGCCGGGGTGACATTCTGTTTAATTTCCAGTCAGAGTATGTCCTGTAACTTCCTCCTGAAATCCTAAAACTTTTCATCCCACAAATGTTCCAGGCTTTGGGTTTTTTTTCCCTTCCCTTTGTTACATTACAGCACAAGAGCGCCCATCCAGATGGTAATAATGCAACAACTAAGAAAGCAGGATGGACCAGCATAAACCCACCACTTACACACTGTTATTGTTTCAGGGACATGCTGCAAAATACATTTTCCCACCCACAAAAATAACTGCCTGGAGGGCCCCTAAGTTTTTCAAAACATTTATCTGCATCCCACCCTGAGGTCTTCAGGTTGTTTCCATATTAATAAGAACAACACAATATAACACCCGCAGCATTTTGCACCCCAACCACAAACAGCTATAAAAGAAGCCACCAAGCAAACCAGTGTGTGTCACTTGCCAAAGGCAGCTGAGGGCAAGAGAGACTTCACTTGCAACCCACAAGAAAAGAAAAATGCCAGGCTCTCATTAATGTCTGGGGGGGGGGGCTCCATGATCAAGGCATCACCACAGACAAGGCCCTGTCCCTGGACACCACAGCAGGTGAAAGCACACAGAGCAAAGCCTCCAGTTGAGATCCCACTACTTGGACAGGTTCAGGTCTCTTTCAAATTTTTATTTACAGCCTAACCCTTTCAGAATAAAAATCCTCCCAAGTCAGCAAACAGAACAGAAATAGTAACATCACCACAAACATTATAAATAGGAGAAGGGTAGCTTTGTGCAGGTCAGGTGTGTTGGCCCCCCTCCCCCACTCTTGTCTTCTCCCTGGTGGGGGCCCTTGCTGCTTCCTGCATCTTTTACCTGGCGCTGCGGAGGACTGAACCCAGAGGCCTTCTGTATGTAACAATAGCTCTACCCCTTTGCCAGGAAGACTCCAGAAGATCATGGACTGCAGCTTCTGACCAGATGTAGCTCTGCACGTATCTGAGAGCGTACCCATCGCTTGGCATCATCAGACATGGCAAGGGATTCATGAGGGGCATCTCCTCTCAGGTGCCTCACCCTCCTGGGCCAGCATGAACATCAGCAACCACTGGGCCAACATAGTCAGTGGGCCAATATCTTGGATCCGAGGGTGACAGGCCAGACTCAAGTGGGTGGGTGGCAAAGCAATGGCTCATGTACCCCACTGTGGAGGGCACATTGTTCTGGACAGGGCCCAAAGCTCCAACTGCCCTTTATCTCTTCAAAAAATGTCTCACAACAGCTGAAAAGTGTTGAAACATTTTGCAGCACAAGCTGTAGCCAGGAAGTTCTTGCCTTCTACAAAGTGCCACAATTGCCAGTTCTGTTACAATGTGCTATTCGATTCGCAAACATTGGCAGTGCTGACAGGCAGGGGGAAATGCACTTTGCACATGCCCCAAATCAGCAAGGATATGTGCACACTTTGCTGAGCCAGACAGACACCGGTGCTGGTCCATCAGAACAACTAGCAAAGTGGAGGGTGGCAGGATACACTTTATGCAGGGCCAATGGAGAGTCATAACGCAATATGCAAGCTTTTAAATTGCACAGAACTCTTCCTCGAGAATAATATTGAAGACAACAAAAAGAAACCCAGAGTGCCTGACTCTTCTGGACTACAGGGAGGCAGGCAGCCAGCATCTCCCTATCACTGGTTAGTAGCCTTTGGTTACCAAGAGAGGAGGTGACCTCCAAAGCGCACCTTCTTCAGCAAGGGGGCAGAGTGCCTGCCATCCGTGAGCTTTATGCCATACATACATCCCTAGGAAGAGGAGCTGCCTGCAGGCCTACAAGAAAAACTGCTGGCTGGACTACAGGGCAGCCCACACCAGCAACCTTGACCCCGGCTGGCAGCGAGGGGGGAATTTCTCAACCTCCAGCACAGGCTCAGTTGAGCAAACATGGCGACAGCCAGGGGGGATGTCAGCAACAGATGCTCCCCCTCCCGCCAGGTCCCCTGGTCGAACTTTGGCCAAATAGCCTCAACTGCCTCGGGGGGAGGGGGTATAAATGAGAAGCTGCCCAGGAAGGCTCCAGACAGCAACTCCTGGGAAGAAGAAGGAGCAGGTAAGGGGGGGGGGACTTGCTGGATGGTGCAAAGGGAGGGGCTCTCCCCCAGGGCCCAACTGTGGGAGAGCCTGTCCAGTCACAAAGTGCTTTGGATCTGTGAGCTGCTTCCAGGCCAATTTGTGCATTTAAGAAAAGAAAAGAAAGCCATGTACCGCATTTTGCCAACAGGGCAGCTGGGGCTTCAGATTCTGCTTTCAGTGCCTGATCACAATCCCAGGACCAAAACCCAACCAACAAACGGTGTGCTTCTCGGGGATGTGTAGTGGGCTTTCCCCTCCCATAGCACCCACATCACATCTGGGAAGAGTGGCAGCCGGCAGGGATAGAGCTTTGGACCCCCTTTTTCTAAAGAGAGGCAGTGTGAGTTGCAAGGAGCAACTGGTGCAGTCCATGGAGAAGAGGACCTGGAAGAGGCCACATCAGCAGAGTTGACCACACGTCTAGCCCAGAGTCCAGCTTGGGCAACCTCACGGACCTATGAAGCCATCTTATCCTGAGCCAGATGCTTGTCTCCTCCGACTGGCAGGCACCATCCTGGGTCAGGCAGAGAGCAGTCCTTTCCTGAGCCTGGCAAGCCAAGACCCTCCGGATGCCATCGGGGATAGAACACAGAGCAGGAAGGCCCTCCACTGAACTAGGATGCCCACCCTCCCGGCAGCAGAGCTAGGGTGGGCTTTATGAAATCTCGCAGCTCAGGCATCTTCTACTGAGTCAGACCCTTGGCCCATCTGCCTCAGTACTGCTTGCACTGGCCGGCAGTGGCTCTGCAGGGTCTCAAAGGGGGTTCTTTCCCAGCCCACCTGGAGATGCTGCTGGGGATTGGACTGGGGGCTTTGTGCATTCAAAGCAAATGCTCTGCCGCCGAGCTCTGATGGCTCTTCCTCTGGCACACTCTGCCCTGCACAACAGAACAACTGCTTCTCAAAGCAGCCATACAGATGTGGATCGGTCCCTTTCCGGAGGGGGGGGGTTCACAACCTGCTTTGTGGCGAGTGCCTTGCCCAGCAGACCCTCAGGCTGTCAGAGCAAAAGCTGGCAGGGCCAGGTGAGGAACAACGAACCAGTCTAGTCCTAGGGAGGGTGCCTCGCTTCTCTTGGGGCCTAACCCTGCAGGTACAGGTTAGGGAGACTCAGTCCAGCTTCCTGGAACTCCTATCCTTGAGGCTCTGAGTTCAGGGTCCAGGTGAGCCCTGGAGTTGCGCCTTGGAGGCAAGAGGCCCAAGGGGCAATGGCCTTCCCAGAGCACAGGACACGGAACGATGGGCTCAAGTTGCAGGAAGACAGATTTCAGCTGAACATCAGGTCCTAACTGTCAGAGCTGTACGACAATGGAACCAATGACCGAGGGAGGTGGTGGCCTCTCCAACCCTGGAGGCATTCAAGAGGCAGCTGGACAGCCACCTGTCGGGGATGCTTTAATTTGGATTTCTGCAATGAGCAGGGGGTTGGCCTTATATTCCCTTCCACTATTCTATGATCCTAACCTTGGCTGCCAGTGGTGGTGGTGGTGGGGAGGAATAGAGGAAAGAGGGCAATCGCCTCTTGGTGAGGATGGCAGCATTCCGTCACATCCAGAGGGAAATGTTCTCTGGGACTGGGGCCCCTTGCTCTGCCACCCTCAGGGCCTCCAGTGACGTGCCTCTTTTCTTCCATCACAGATTCAGCCAAGCAACACAATGAAGGCCCCCCTCCTGGTGCTCTTTGCTCTTCTGGCTCTGCTCGCTGCCTTTGCACGTAAGAACTCCCCCTCCCCCCCCCGGTCATATGCCTGTACTGAATTGGGCCTGCTCACATGCATCCCTGCCTGCGTGGAGGGTGCAAGGGGCACTCTCAAGAGCCCAGCGAGTGACTGGGCCAGCCACTGGGAAAAGAGGGATTTCTCCCTTCCTTGGGGCCACCAACTGGGTGGGCGATTGCCACGGGCTCCCCAGCATGCATGAGCCCCACACATTGGCTCCTTAGGATGAGAACCACCTGGGAGCTCCCACACACACACCCCGGCCATGAGACCTGCACACTGCCCTCACTCTGAATTCACATGCTCATGCCTCCCCCCCCTTCAGCTGGGGGAATCAACCAGCAAGACAGTTGAGACTCTTTCCTCCCCCACCCCAAAAAACGAAACCGTGTTTGTGTGTACTCATGTGTGGAGGGATGAGAGTGCCGGATTGCTCTCTAGTTCCTTTCCCTCTTTTTTTTTCTTTTTGGCCTTGCAGGGGCTCAAGAACCCCAGGAAGAGAGCCTGCTGGCCAAGGTGCAAACCATCGCCCAACAAGCAGCCGAGAAGGCCCAGGAGCACTTGACCACCCTCCAGCAGTCTGGGGTGGCCCAGCAGGCCAGGTGAGGGAGATCCACTAAGCGCCAAGCCGGGGAAAGGCAGGCAGAGGAGAAGGGGGCATGCATGGCCCTTGGGGGGCAGCTTATACTGGCAGGCAGGGCTGGCCCTCAACATGCCCTCTCCCAGAACCTTGCAAGGCCCCTCCCCACAAAAAGGGCCAGCTGTGCACAAGGTAGGCCACCTGACTCCTTCTGCTGGGGAGGGCGCATCTCCGTGGTATCCACAAGGTGGACTGAGCATCTGTCACGGCACGTGGGGCAGAGGGAGCTTCTTCTGGGTCTGCATCACACAGGTCCCTTCATTAGACAATGTGGAAAATGTGAATGGACAGAGGGGTCTCCTCCACCTAAACATATCTCCTTTCTATCACCCCCTTTCTTTAGGGAATGGTTCACCAGTAATGTGGAAAACGCCAAGGATTACCTCAGCACTCTAAGGGAGAAGCTTACCTCCCTGTTGGAGAAATCAGCACCCGCAGCATGATGAAACTCTGGCTCCACCTGCAGTTCCAGGCAGACCCTCAGCGGCCCTCAGTGGCCCTCCTTGCCCTTTCCCTGTCTAGTAACTCCCTCCCTGGAGCACCTCATTGTTCTTAAGTGTGGCGCTTCCCCCATTAAAACTTGCAAACACTTTGCCTGGTTGAATTTCTTGCTGTGAACCAAGAAAGCCACTTGGACGGAGCCAACGGGAGCAAGAGCAGCACCTTCGCCAGGACGAGGGCCACCCAAGAAGAAATCAGCCAGCTCCCCGGTGAGGGCAGCAGCCCCTTCCTGCGACCCAGGGGTGGGGAACCCTCAGCCCTCCAGATGCTGCTGAACCCCAACTCCTGTTGGCCATGCTTGTTGGGGCTGAGGGGAGGTGTAGTTCAGCAATGTCTGGAGGGCCAAAGGGCTCCCCTGCCTTCTCGAACCACTGGAAGGGGCTGCGAGGACGAGGCCTCCATCACACTGTCCTGGCCTCTTCCAGTTCAACTCACTGGCCACAGTCCTTGTGCCTGCTGAAGCTCATCCCTGCCCCAGTCAGTTGGGATGAGGTTGGCCTCTGTGTGTGCTGTGGGCAGGGGGGGGGAAGAGAACCCAAATCTGGTGGTGGTGGCTCAGACTGGGGGTGTGTGTAGCTTTGCACGGGTGGGTGGGTGGGGGTGTTGGAAGCAGGCAGGGGCATCTCCGTCTAGGCAGGGGGGCTTCTGCAGCCCCTGCCGGCTCCAGACTTGTGCCTGCACCACCCAAGAATCAAGGTCAGCCGCCATAACAGCCACTGCCACCAGGGGGCCAAATGGCCAAGGAAATCGTCGCCTGGCTGGCTGGGGACTGGCTGCTTTCAGATTCCTCCCACCCTCCGCCTTTTATCTGAGGAGCGGGCAGTTGTGTGCTGGGTCACCCCCCCCCCGAGTACTGATGGGCTCTTCTGCCCCAGAAGGTTTGGCCTTAAAACGCCAGGGGATTCCTTCCCCGGGTCTGCCCCCCTAGAACATTCGATTCCAAGAGGTGGGGATCAGCAGCAGCAGCACCTCTGCAGACCCTCACGTCTGCTCAGGTGGCAGTGGTGTCCTTCCATCACCTGGCTTGGCCTGGAGCTTGCCAGGGTTCAGGGGCCTCCATGGGCAAAGGGAGTGGACCTTTGGGCAACTGGGCCCTTGTCCAGCACAAGACGCTTGGCAAGTGGGCAGGGCATGCCTGGCCTCCAAGCAGAAGGGCCGCTGCTGTGGCCTTGCCAAGTTCACCCAGAGGCTTGCATGGCCGGACTCAACCCACCCAGGACCTGAAGCGGCCTGCCATCCCTCAGCCTGTGCCTTCTACATCATCCTCTTAAGGAGCCGAGAGGCACTCTCCTCACCCTCAGAACTGGGCACGGAGAAGCAGGGCCTTTGCCCTTGCAAAAAGGAGCCAGTCACTCCTCTCCACCCCCAGTGTGCCCCTATTCAAGGCAGCGGACATCCATCACACAACAACCATATCTGAAGGTGCCTTTTATTTATTTGACAAAAAAAGAGAAAGAGACAGGCACTGGCCTGAGCAGTTTTGGGGAGGGGGAGGGGGAGCTAGGCCTTCCACTCCAGTTTCTAACCCTTACGGGGGGAGGAGGTACAACCACCCCTTTCCCTCTCCACCCCCCTAACCCACCCAGGGTTCACATGTCCAAAGAGGCGGGCTGGGAAAGGTCAACGATAAATATTCAGGTGGAGAGACAGTGCTTATTCAGTGGAGAGGGAGGCCGAAGGTCCAGGCAGGGGTCCCTGTGATCCTGGAAGGAGGGGCAGGGGGCTTCCCTCTAGGCCTGCTGCTGCTCCTGCTCCAAGGCCTTTTCTGCAGACTCCAGCAGGGTCACGAAGCGGGTCTTGACTTTTTCCAGAAAGGGAACCACTTCTTCTTTCAGTTTTTCTACCATGGGTGTAATTTTCCCCTGCAAAGCGGTGAGGTGCTGCTGGACCTGAGCGTGGATCTGGGTCAACTCAGGGACGGCCTTCTCGCGCCAGGCTTGCAGCCTCTCGCTCATCTTCTGACGCAATTCATCAATGTTGGGGGCCAGGTTCTTGCGGAGCTCATCCATGTGCGCCCGCAGCTTGTCCCGTGTGTCCTCAGCCAATGGCGTCAGCTTCTGCTGCACCGTCTCCAGGTTCTGGCGGCCAAGTTCCCGCAGCTCTTGGATGATGGGCTCCAACTTGGCTCTGTAGACCTCCATCTCCTGCTGGACCTTTTTGTTGAAGTCATCAATAGAGGGCTGGACCTTGGCCTTCACACTCTCCAGGTCCTTGTTCAGCTCCTGGCGCACCTTCTCAAACTCTGCCCGTACTTGGGCCTTGAGTGCTTCCAGTTCGGGGCCCAGCTCTTCGTGGACCTTAGCTGCTGCAGCACTCAGACTGTCCAAATGGTCAGCTAGCTTCAGGCTGCAGGGAGGAGGAAGCAGAAGAAACAGAGTTACGGTCCAAGGAGAAGCCCTCTTCCTCCTTCTGCGGCAGCCAAGAAGGAAGTGCTCCTTCTCCCAGAGCAGGCCCACAGCACTGGCCAGCTGCTGCCTCCTGCTCTGCTAAACAGGGTCAGGGTGTCCATTCTCCCCTTCCCAGGATATGGAACAGAAGTGAGAAAGCCACCCTTGGTGCTGGGAAGCCCCAATGCCTTTCAGCACATTTTGCTCAAGCTCTTTGTAGCACGTTGGGCTTGAGCGCCAGAGCACAATTGGCAAGCTGGGCCGTACATCTGGAGGGGGGGGCACCTGTCTTTTCTCTTGCAGAAGCTCATCACAGCAAAATGGGAGTCTCCTACAGTCCCAGCCCAACACAGGGACTGTTCATGCTCAGGCCGACATCCCTCAATGCAAGCAAAAACTGCTTGGACAGAAATCTCATGTCTCCTTCTGCCACACCCATTGTCCCACTCCTCCCCCATCTTTATCAAAGGAGCCCCCCACCTCATGTTTTTCAAACACGTCGTATTTTGGCTTCATAATCAGATTTTGTTTTGTTCCCATCTGGAAAATATTCACCTACTTAGCAGGTGGTGAAAAATGTATTTTCAAGCCTCCTTTTCCAGCTCTGAATTTGCTGATACTGTTCAGGAGTGCAACCAGGCGGTGGGGGTCATGCCCAACCAGCCCCTCTGGATTTTGTGGACCCCCTCCTGAGCTCTGCCTTCCAGAGAACGCCCCTGAAATCAGAACAGCTGGAAGCCCTTGATATTTGTTTTTTAGCTGGCAGAGAGAGTGGCAGCCATAACACCCCTGCTCCAGAACTGCATGAGGGCGGCTGGAATCAGGGCAACCTGTGGCCCTGGGCTGAGGGAGGCCACTGCAGACCACAGAGCCACCCCGTCCCCCCAGCAGACAGGAAGACCTCCTTTGACAGAAGCATCATCTCCAGAAGAGGGCACAGCATCGGGGGGGCATTGGCCACCCCCACCAGAGGCTGCCAGCCCATTCCCTGGTCTCCCATAATCTGTCACTCACTCAAGCTGCTGGCCCAGGGTGGAGGTATCAATCTGGCTGACAGCATCACGGGCACCAGTCTTGATGGTTTCCAGGTAAACTTGGGCGTAGTCTCTGAGGCGCTCCACGTGGCTCTGTGCGGGTTCCTCGTGCTGCCAGAAGTGGCGGGCCTGAGTTCCTGCAGAGGCGAGGCAGGCCAAGTTAAGAGCAGGCCAGAGGGGGAGGTAGAAGGGAGCCAGGCCTCCCCAGTCTGGTCCTGCAAAGGCAGAGCTTCCCTCTGACCCTTTGCGTGCAGATTCCTCCACTGCTGCTTCTCCCTCACCCCAAGCAGGGATTAGCTACACTTTCCTAGCTGAGATCGGAACATGTCACCCCCATGACCCCTCACAGCTCTCCTACCCAGGCACTGGGCAGGAGTGGGGCTGCTCAGTGCCATCTCTCTCCTGCCCCCCGCCCCCTCCTGCTGCAGCCATGTCCCAGCCTATGAGCACCATACTCACCTGTGAGGAACAGCAGGACCAAGGTCACTGTGACGGCTCTCATCTTGCAGCACGTTCCAACCTGGAGATTGCAGAAGGGGCTCCAGTAAGGTCAGGAAAACCCACACAAATGTAAAAACCAACCCTGGAAAGGGATTCCTTGAGCTCTTCTCTCTCAATGCCACCCAGGCCAAGGGAGTGAGAATGTGTAGGTGGGAGAAATAATGGGCCCCCTAAAACTGGGCTCTTAGCCAAGACAGCTCACACCCAGAGGCTGCAGAGCTGCTGGTGGGCAAACAAGAGGGGAGGACTGGTTGCCGGCGGGCTTTCCGAGGGGCACCCGTGAGAAACAGCAGCATGCTGGAGGCGGCAGACTCGCCTTGGCCCAATCCAGCAGGGCAGCTCTTTCTGCCCTCAGGCACAAGACCTGCCAAATGGCCACTCTAGGTCCGCCTGGCCCAGCAGCCTGGTCTTGCCAGGGCAGCAGCAAGAAGATGTCCAGAGATGCTTCACAATCAGGAGCGGCTTGTCTCCAGGCGGCAGCACTTGCTAACTGGGAGACCCCAGCCGGAACTTCTGTCCCAAAGATACCCCCCACCTTAATTCCCTCTGATGATAAACCCAAGAGGATGTTCCAGACAGGACCACCAAGACCAGTCTCTGCCAACCTGGGCCCTCCAGGTCTTGGGTGGTCCAAAACAGCTGGCGGGCACCAGGTTGGTGAAGGCTGTCCAAGCCTAAAGAAAGAGATGGGAGCGGGGGCTTCTCAAAAGGAGAAGCAGAGTCCTTTTGCAGTGCTGGAAAATTCAGAAGGAAGGGGAGAGAGAGAGAGAGAGAGAGAGAGAGAAGAACCTCAGAGGGTACCCGGAGGGCCCAGCTTCTTACCAGCTCCTTCGGCGTCTGCTGCTGTTGCTGCTTGTGCTGCTTGATCCTCAGTGGTGGCTATTTATACTAGAGGTGGTTGTTTATTGCCGGAGATAAGTCAAAGCTGTAAATGGGGAATTCACTCCCAAGCCGTGACTATGTGGCGCTGAGAGTTCAAGGATCAAACACACATCCCCAGGGGAACGGGGTTGACCACGGCACAACAGGGGCCTGGCAGGTGAGTCTGGAACAAACATGGAGGCAGAGCTGGGCCCAGGGCCAACTCTCTGACCCAGATTTGCCCTCGTGGGCACAGCACGGACCCCTCCAGTTGGCTGGACAGCAGCCAAGGAGGGAGATTTGCAAGGCTGCTGTTGTTCTCAAGTGACTCAAGGACTCTGTCCTCAGTGCTGTCAGCAATATCTGTGGTACACCTCTCTGACCTGAAGCCTCCCAACACCAATCAGGTGAACCCTTAACAAAAGGCCAAGGATGCCAGCTGATTCCAGCAAGTTGCTCTACTCGGTAGAGGGACCAGCATGTTGGGAAAGTTGGCAAGCTTTGGCACAGCCTTTGCCATGCCTACTCTAAACCATGACCCACCTTAGCCCCCACACCCCAGGCCAAGCCTCACCTCTGTCCACAGAAACCAAGGCCTTTTTGTTCTCACAGCCCCCAGAGAACGTGGCCATGCTGGGTCTGGTTGCACCATTTCAGACGGCAAGTGACATATGGGGGGCCAACATGATGGAATGCTCCTCCGACACACACAAGGGAAAGGATAAGGGGTTTTCGCCGTGAAGGAAATATTCTGTATGGAGGAGCATTCCATCATGTTGGCCCCCACTTGCCTTCTGAAGTGGCAGTCCAGCCCAGACACAGGTTGACCACCTCTTCTGTTTACGAGAATGAGGCCCAGGTTTCAGTACTGCAATTCCCTTCTCCAGTCATTCCGGGGAAGGAAGACGTTCCAGCACTTCAACTAAAAGAAGCGGTCTCTGGTCCACACACTGCATGACTAAGCTCCAGGTGGGCAAGGGGCTCAGGGTGAAGGACACTTCAGCTGCCCCTAACCTGGTGCCATCCTGCAAAGTCTGCCCAAAAGAGGAAACCTCCTTATGCCAGCTCCCATCAGCCTCAACCCGCATGGCTGCGCTGGCTGGGACTGATGGGAGTTGTACTCCAAAACATTTGGGGGGCACCAGGTTAGGGAAGTAGCACTATGTGATGAGTCCCCATGGTCAAAGAGGGTTCTTGCAAAGATGATGTCTGGAGCTCTCTTTATACATCCTGATAAGAAACCCCGCTTCCACCAAGGAAAGGCAGTGACTGGAAGCTGAATGCATTATGTAGACGCGACCGTGCTTGGATGCACTTGCCTATCCCACTTAGGTCCTTCTAGGATGGCTAGCCATGAGGAAACAGCCCCTATGCCTCACCCCAATTTCTGCAAAGTCTGCTTAACAGAGACTTCCTTATACCAGAGCAGACTATTTGTCTGCTCCAGCCTAGCTTTCCTTGTCCTGATGCCCTCTGGAAGTTGTCAGACTACAGTTCCCATCAGCCCCAGCCAGTATGGCAAAGGATGATGGGAATTGTGGCCCCAGATAAAGGAAAGCTAGTCTCCCCTGACTGGCTGAGGCAGCTCTCTAGGATCTCAGAGAGGCAAGTGTATATCCCAGCACCTGGTACTACCTGATCATCTTTTAAACTTGGGTGAGCCAGGGATGGGATGGGATGCCTTGCAAGCAAAGCAGGTGATCTACCTGTTAGGGACCCATCCTGTTGTCTAGGGTTACAAGCTTATCTCCACAGCTGGAAAGGCCAGAAACTTGCATTCTCTGAAGTAGCAACCCCACCCCACGCCAGTTTATGGAGTATTCTCCCTATGGAGGCCCACCTAATGCCAACATTGTCATCTTTTTGGCACCAGGCAAAGACATTTTTATTTTCTTCGGCATTTGGGCAGCACCAACAATACGGTGTTTTTAATGTTTGTGTGATTTTAGTTTTCTTTTTCTTTTTTTTAGTGGGAAGTGATATATAAATGTAATAAATCTCAGTCTATTAAATCCTCTCCCTGTGCTCAGAGACTGAGAATCTGAATGCTGAATTTTGAACCAGACACTAAGGTTGGTGCCTGTGTAGAGCAACTGAATGAATGGAATTCAGGCAGCCTTAGACATGACCTTTATCTGCCACAGGATGCATGTCTGTAGACCTCCAGAAAAGGGGGGTTGCCACTCACCTTAAAATTCAAGCAGCCAGGAAGCACTTCTGTCTTCTGAGGGCTACAGAATCCCTCCTCCTCCTCCTCCTCCCTCAGAAGACAGATGTGCTTCCTGGCTGCTTGAATCCTTACTCTGTTTCCAGCGACGTAACCATGTTGGTCTCTTGCAGTAAACCCCAAATCTTCCGGCATCTTCAAGACTAATACCACCTGTCAGCTTCCTTTTATTGCCCTGCTCCCCCCAGGAAAGAGTCTCGATATTTGAAGACTGCTCTTTTGAGGCTGGGGCACAATAACGGCCCTCAAGGGAGCTCTGCTGGCCTTGCAGCTAATGCCCGCATGTGCCAGGGCAGCCTCATCTCCAGGTAAAGCTGGGAGGGACTTCCTGTCTGAAACCGGAGAGCCACTGCCAGCCAGTGTGGACAGTTCCAAGCCAGATGAAGCAAGGGTTTGACTCCGCAGAAGGCAGGCAGCTGCCTCGGTTCCTTGCAGAGGACTTGCACTCATAGCGCCATCATCTACTGCCCTCACCTGAGTCAGCCCACTGGTCCATTCGGCTCAGCACTGTCCGCACTGGCTGGCAGCAATTCTCCAGCATCTCAGATAGGAGACTCTCCTGCCCTTCTTGGGCTGGTCCTGGGGCCTTCAGCACACAGATCTACAACACTCCTCAGTCCAGCTGCTTCTGGGGAGAGCGTGTTAGAATCAGCCCTTTACAAGGAACTCCCCAGATTTGGGGATGGGGGGGAGAGAAATCCACATAAACCAGCTCAGGCATCGGGCTCCACTGTTAGCATCCCACTCAGTGAATGAACCATCCGGACTGACTGGGATGGAAGAATGACAAAGTGGTGGCCCATCAGGCCACAGAAACACAGCCAATGTTGTGGAAACTCTGCCCGGAATGCTATGCCAAGCTTACTCAAATTCTGCTGCCACCAGTGGAAATGGTGGCTTCACCAGGCACTGCTTTTAAGGATTATGAATTTTTCTGAGGGGTAAAAGCTGCCACAGAATGCCACCAAAATTAAAAATCCCAACAGGAACCAACCCCAACTAATCACCCCTTGCCATGTCTTCAGAAGCACATGCTCAGGTTTTGGCACACCTCAAAGAGAAGTGAGATTCTAGGCAGCTACACACACGAACACACAAAGGGGCCATTCTAGCCCCCAAGAATGCCCCTCCTCCTCGTCTAGGTCAAGAGCAGCAGGAGGGCACTTGATCCTAACCCTGGCGATGGGTCACAAAGGAGGAGGCAGTACCGTGTGATTCAACAGCCAGGTGGCCCCAGCCACAACCCTGCTGCACTGGAGCAGCCAGTGGCCACATGCAACTGCTGCTGCAGCTAAGGGGGCTGCCAAGACCAAACGCCTCACCTGCTTGCAACTGCTAGGCCCAAGGAGATGCCCTGTGCAGGAGCCCAGGGAGTCTGGGCGCTGGGGCCACTGAAGGCAAGCGGTGCAAGGGGCAAAACAATGGAGAGAGGGAAGGGAGGGAGGGATAGAGGAGAGAGACTGAAAACACTTAGGAGACTTGCTTTCTGCCCAATTAGCCCAACTAGCCCAGAATCATCTATGCCATCTAGCAGCAAGTGGCTCCCCAGGGCTCTGCCAGGCAGAGTTTTAGATACTGGCAGAAGCCAAGGGGCTGACCCTGGGAGCTTTCATATGCAAGGTAGATGCTCTGCTACTGAGCTACGGCCCCTCCCTTCTGAGCTCAAGCCGACAGATCCTGAAGTATGCAAAAACCCAAACAACAGAAGCCACAGAGCTTCCAATACCACCATGACCTGCCAAACAAGCAGAGCAGGAGGATGCTCCTAGGGGGGATCTCCAGAGTCATCTTTGCCACCTCTACAAGGACAATCCCCTCTGAGGCACCACATCTCATTCCCAAAGACACCCTCTGCAGCCCACAAATCCCCACGGAGTTTGGTTAAGCCAGCTGAGGGAGGGACAACAAATTGGGGGAGGGGGCCTAGAACTGCTTTGCAAGAAAGCTGAATATACCCCACCACGGGACAGGACAGCAAGAGATAAGCCAGACCAGAGCTGAGAGCCAATCATCATCATGGGTTTATTTGTCATGATCCCACGTCCAACTATGTTACTAGTTGCAAAATGACACCCCCCCCCAAAAAAAAACCAAGCCCTGAACTAAGAATTTGCTGAAAATCTGGGGAGTTTGTTTGTGGGGGTTCTTGTTTTTAGTCCAACATAAATGAGAAAAATACTTTGGACATTTCCCAAAAACAGAAATAATAGCAAAGTATATTATACATTCAACATATACTGCGAGTATCGATTACTACAATACAAAGCAATGATTAAAAAAACCACAACCCCCCTCCAATAAAAATAAAAAGTGTGATACTGCAAAACAGCGTAGCCGGGACAGTCCCTGCGCGGCTTGCTTGGGTGGCGCTGGAGGGCAGCTCTCGCTGTCATCTCAGGGTCATGTAAACAGGAAAAACCAGAGGAAGAGTCCAAAGCCAGGCTGCTGAAGGGGGCTTGTGTTGCTGCCTTTTGGGCCCCTCTTCCCAGGGGAGGGAGGGAAGGAACAGTGAAGAGCCCTCAAACTCGCCCTCTGCCCCTCACTTGCCCACTCTTCCACGGCAAGTGAGTCGGAGTCCCAGCCACGATCCAACCTGCAGGTGGAAGAGGCACCCTCACCATCGCTGGCACACCTTGGTATCCAGATGCTGCGAAGGAGGAGGAAGAAGATGTGATAGCAAAAGAACCTCAGCCATGCTGGCCTCACACTTCTGTGCAAATTCAGGAGGGCTGCACTGATTTTTTTTCCTTTAAAAAATTCTTCCAAAAAGAGTCAGTAATAGGAATTCTCTGTTGTAGCTTTGTCAAAAGTTCCAAAGGCAGAAAAGATGACACGAGAGCCTCCCCAAAGGCCCAGCTGCTGCTGCTGGAGGGCGGGCAGGGCAGTCTCTGTGTGGCAGGGCAGGCAATGCCAGCGGCACCATTGCTGGCACACCAGAGGAAAGCCACTACTGGGAAGGAGGGGCGGGGCAAGCAGCAAGGCCAGGTGGTGGGCGAGGGGAGAGGAGAAATACATGTTGCCTTTTATTAGCAATTAATTTATTAATAATAATATTAATATTAATAATAATAATAAAACATTTATGAAAACAAATTCCTACATGATCTGGGGGGAAGCAAGTTGAAAACGAGAACCAGGACTTCTCAAAACTAAACTAAAAAAAAGTAGCATGTGGAATTAAATAGAAAAGATGTACAAAAAGAGAAAAGAAGAAAGGAAAGAATATTAAAGCACAACAACAAAATTTAAAACAGAAAAGCTAACAGAGCAGACACACACAAAAGCAATATTGCACCGCTACGGGGGGGGGAGGGGAGGAGGGGGCTGAATCGCCACGGGGGAGGCAAGCGATGCACAGAAGGCAGGCATGGCGGCTTGGCTCTCGGCCCCTCCGCAAGCACAGCACCTGCCACCCCACCTGCCCCTGGTCTGAGGGTCACCGCACGGACAGGTCCTGAAGAGGCACCATCCAAAACATCTGCTTATTGCTCACGGGTGGGCAGAGCCGCTCTCCCCTCCCGCCGTCAGGTTTCCCAGCCACGGCTGCCCCCCCGCAACCCCAAACACATGCCACGGACTGAAGGGGGCCCTCCAAGCCGGCAGCTGCCCGTGGGGTAGGGGGGCACTCTGGTCCTTCCGGAATGGCTGGCATCACAGGCAGATATGGCAATAATGAACATCCGAAAGGAACAAGCACACTGCTGAACCAACGAGGAGGAGGAGGAGGAGCCGCCGTAAGATTTCCGTCAAGGAGACACGGGACGGCCATTTGGCGCAATGCTGCGAGATACTGTTGGTTTGAAATGGACCTTTTTGCTTCAAAGCTGTACATACCCCTGCCAAAGCAAAACCAAGAGAGCAGGGAGTGAATGACAGGAATTCCACCCCTCCCACCCACCACCACATCTCGCGCCACCCGATACTCATCTATACCCTCCAACTGGTTATTTCCTGAGGAACCTCGCCAGATCCTTCTACCTCCAGCTGCTTCGCCATCCCGGAGCGAAGCCTAGCCAAGCCCAAGCCCAGGCATGCAACCAGCTGGCCCAACAAGGCCGTCTGTGGCAGGCATCGCTGGCTGCTGGCACCACCTCATCAAAGAGAGCCAGAGGGGGCCTAGAGCACACCCCAGTTAGTCCCAAGGGTGGAGTGAGCAGTGCACCTCTCACCACGTCACACTCGACCTCTGAGTCAGAAATCTGCCATCTGACTTCGGATGCCACAGGCACTGTTTGATGCCCACTTCTCCCTCCAATGTCCTCACGCTTGGCTCTCCTGCATGCAGGGCCCTGAAAGGTGTAGGCTGGTCCAGAAAGCCCTTGGCTCACCCCAGTAGCTGCGGGATGGGCCTGTCCCTGCAGAAGCTCCTTCCATCTCCCAGGTTTAGAGGCCCAGCTTGCAACCTGCTGTTCCCTCCCCACTGAGCACTGTGGAGGGATGGGCAGACTTTGAAATGGAGGGGGCTCCCTGGCTCTCTCCTGGAACTGGCCCACACAGCTCTCCAGTGCTACTTACTGTAGCCCACCTGCTCTCTAGACC
The DNA here is from genome assembly GCF_030035675.1 of Rhineura floridana. Lineage (NCBI taxonomy): Eukaryota > Metazoa > Chordata > Lepidosauria > Squamata > Rhineuridae > Rhineura > Rhineura floridana. The sequence goes on from NC_084491.1 coordinate 44,941,517, forward strand.
CCAGCCTGCTCCATCCCAAAGGGCACCTCCGGGTGCTTGTAACCCAGCAGGACGTCAGTAATACATGTAGAAGAGTAACAAGAGGTGTTCAGATGCTGGTTGCCGTCTGCCAGGTTTGGGTGCTCTTGGCCTTCCAAGTTCTCCCCACAATCTACAAAGCCAAAAGACAAGGGAAATGGGGGAGGGGGCGTGGGAAAGGAGCACTCGGGCAAGGCCTGGATGTGGGCACTGGGCTCCACGGGACTCTTCCTCGGGCACGGAAGAGCCGCAGCGCATGCCAAGTGGCACGCAAGCCCCGGCTGCTCCTTTGGCTGGCTGCTCTGGGTCACAGCCCAGCCTGGAAAGATGAAATGTGCTGCTGCAGCTGTGCAAGGAAGCGTCTGGCTCTCCCACTGAGAGGACCAATCTGGCTCACGACGCAAGAGGAGGGGAGGGTCTGATACCAGCTCCCCCTTTATTGGAAGGGTCTCAAAGCACCAGCTTGACCACCCGGCGCTCTACGGCGGGGCAGGCACACGGCCCCTGGAGCCGGGCATGTCCAGCCCCCCCCCACATCTGGAACCACCCCCACCGGGCTCCCCTGGACAAGGCTGAACCAGCAGGCCGCAAACCCGGGGCCGAGATGGAAGTGGCGTGAGCGGCTGCCTGCTTTGCACTCACCTCCGCTCTCCCCGGCATGCAGGAGCTGGCTGCCCATGAGGGAGGACTGGCTGAGCACGGCATCGGACATGCGGGCAGAGCTGAGCGCCTTCCCTGCCATGAGGCTCATGCCTGGCAGGGTGTCCAGCTGCACCTACGGAAGGGAGGAGAAGGGAGTGGCAGGGAGTGCGCACACAGCGGAGTCTCGCCCACCTCACCCCCTTCCCACCGAGGGGCATCGCTAAAGGACAAAAAGGAAAATGCCAACCGAGGGAGGGAGAGGGCCGGACCCCACCCCCAACATACATAGGCGTCATCGCTGTTTTGAATGGTGTGGTGCCTCTGCAAAGCCCGGGATCTGTGATGCACGCCAGAAGTTGGTCTTGCGGAATAAGCCCCTGGCCCATCCGCATCCAGCATTTCCACATGCCCAGGAGAGATTCTTTCCATGCAACCTGTGACCACGGAGTCTTTTCAGGGGGTGGGCAAGAGAGAAAAAATGAGGGAGAAGAAAGAAGGTTACATCCCTCGCAGGCAGCCATTCCCCCCCCCCACACACACACAAATCTTCCTGGCCCAGGCTGGAGGAAAAAGGAGAGGGGAAACCAGCCAGCCACTTTTTCTGATTCAGAGTCCACTCACTCTTCTGCCAAGAGGTTTGTGGGAGTGACCCCATTTTATCCTCACAACTGCCCTGTGAGGAAGGCCAGGCTGATGGCATGCGACTGGCCCAGGGCCACCCCTCAAATCACAACCCCACATTCACTCTCATCAGCTGGGCTGCTCTGTGGGAGAAAACCATGCCCAGCAAAGAATATCTATGGCTGTAGGACAAAGACTAAGGTGCAAGGGGAAGACTCGCCTTTTGGTGCCCCTTGAACACGGGAGGGACTGAGGGCCAACTGCAGATCCCCATGGGGTGGACACATGCCCCCCCCAGAACAAAAAGGCACATGTAGTACACCTGCACATTTAACATGCACAGAGGCCTGGAAATGTGCAGCCAAAAAAAAGGCAATGCAGGCTGACAAGGGTTGAAACGAAGGAAACACACGGCCTTTAAGCCGGCCAAGACTGCCAGAGCAAACTGCCCCCCAGCCCCATCCGTTCTGTGCCAAAAAAAGGCTGTTCTGCTGCATGGGCACACGTGCGCTCTTGGGCATAGACCCAAATCACACCCCTGAGCAGCTCCTGTCTACTGCAATGGAGCCTGCACAGATGATTCCTCCCCTGCCCCCCAACTGGGGAGAAAGTGCCACACCCAGGGCTTCATCCTTCCTGCCACAGGCCTGTTCACCCCCACACACAGAAGCCAGCATCATGCAGCGGAAGAATCCAAAGGTTGCCGTTCCTCGTTCCAAAGAGGTCAACTGCTGGCAAAACTGCCTCCCTTGCAGGGTAAAAGCTACCACTTCTGGTCTCAGGAGCTGTCGAGTATGGAAGGGGCTGTCATGCTCCCAGCAGGCCTTTCTCCCCATCTCCCTGTGCAGCTCAGTTTCCTTGCCTGAGTCTGGCTGCCCTGGCTCCGGCCAGTGGGTAGGTAAGGTGATGGCCTTTGGCCCAGGACTATGTTTCCATGTGGAGAACAGACTGGAGGAAAGGTAATCGCTTGGGCACCTCCTCACCCTGGACGGCTCAGTCCAGCTGGTTTGTTTTGTTTTGAACCACTTGCCAACTTCCAGAACTGGGGCTGGAGTGTACTTTCTCCCTCCTTCCTCAGTGTTGTGTCTTGAGAATGTAAGACCAAGGGCAGGGGATCTTTTTTTAAAAATTATCGGTAAGCTGCTCTGGGAGTCTTTTCAAGCTTGAAAGTGGGATAAAAAGGCTTTAAATAAATAATTAACCAGGCTGAGCAGTGGGGCTGAAGGCTTTTCCCAAGCCCAAAGAGCATGCAGGCGCTCTCTCTCTCTCTCTCCCTCTCTCCCTATACGTAGCTATCAGGCCAGAGTCAGTTTAACTTTCCTGGAAAAACAAACAGAAGATGCTTCAAGCAGGAGAAGACATGGCAGCTGCAAAGAGACCTCCCTCCTCCTCCTCCAGCTGGGCAGGCCCCACAGCTGCCAGCTACCCCCAAAGTCTGCTGCATCCCACAGCAGCACCACTGCCACCATGATGAGCGGGGGGGGGGGCAGAGCAGGCCGAGGCAAGGAGGACTCACTGTGGCAGAGGGTGCTCCCATCAAGCCCCAGGAGGCCAGGACCATGTGGTCAGAGAGCTCCAGCGGTCTGAAGAGCAGGCAGTTTGCACCCAGCAGAGCCAGGCAGCTTTTGGGAACATGGTGGAAGATATCAAATGGCAGCTTTTGGCTTGACTGAGGAGGCAAATATTGGGGAAGCCTTGCGTGCCTCCACCTGGCTGGCTCACCCTGTGCACTGCTTTCTCATGGGGAGACAGCACCTAGAAGCACAGCCTCCTGAGCAAATTCACCCCCTTCCCAGTGGCCCAGGTCCTTCCATGCGAGTTTGCTCACTCTCTGGATGTCAAATTGCTCTGGCTATTACTCCTTGGAAGTGGCAGGCAAGAGACTGTCTCTGGCACTTCTTACATCTGCTGAGCTCTTCTATAGCAACTTGGGGAAAAAGGCTCTGCGGTCTTTTCCTTGCTTGTCCTCACAACACCCCTGTGAGATAGGTCACTGTAATCATTCCCATTTCAGATAGGAGCAATCTATCACAGCAACCAGCTGTGAACCAAATTCACAGCAAGACCAATAGAGGACCCTTGCAAGAATCCCAGCTCAGCTGTGCCTTGAACCCGTGTCCCCCAGGGCCAATCCACTGAACCATCATGACCCCAAGCAAGCAGCCAGAGGGGCCCAGATCACCAGAAGAGCCCTGCTGGGCCAAGGGAACAATTCTTCTAATCCAGATGCCTCTTGAGAAGCTCACAAGGAGGGCATGAAGGCAACAGCTGATCTTTGGAGACAGAGAGATTCTGAATCTGGGGGCTCCCCACATAGCCTTCTCCTCCACCTTGATGAATTTGTGTAACCCCCTTTTAAAGCCACCTGCACTAGGGGCAATTCGCACATTGGGTGGAAGCCAATTTCTCAGAGTAGCGATGTGCTGTGTGAAGCAGCCCTTAGCCATCTTCTCACCGCCCCTACTCCAGCCACGCACGTAAGCGATGGAAATCCAGTCTGCCCTCCCTCCTCCACCAGCCCAGGTGCGGCGCAATCTCTCGGTCCATATCCCCACCTCCATCAGGACAGATGCCACCTGCAGAGATGCCTGGGAAGGCACCCTGCTTGCCAACCGGGATCAACTTCCCCACCGTTTAAACACACTGCCCTGCCCCCACCCAACCCAACCCAGGCCCGCCCAACTGGCCACAAGGGTGATCTCCCGTGTCTCAGGTAGGGCCTGGCCTTACCTCTGCCGGGCACCTTATTCCGACAGAAGGTGGCAGCTGGCTGGTGCCTGTAATGGTGCGTCTCCAATTCCTGCTCATGCTTAGCAGTCCCAAACAAAGCGTCCGGGTCCCCAGGCCCACCTATGCTTAAAAGCAGCGGAGCCTCGTGGCAGGCCTTGGTCTTACTGCCTGGAAAGCTGTCCTGCTCCCCATCACACATGCAGTCCGCTTCCTCCTCCATGCTCTCTGAGTGGACCAGGGGGGGCTGGTGGGTGTGCCCGTGGGCCGGCATTGAAGCCGGCACCTGCTGGCTACATTCATGGGCCCTCACTTTTAAGAGGTGCTGGGGGCTAGTGTGGTGGGGGTGATGGGGGTGAGGGTGATGATGAGGGTGGTGGTACGTGTCAGTGTTTCGATAAGGCAAAGACAGAGAGTGGCGCTCTGACAGTTTCTGGGCCACGCTGGTGTCCACGTGTCCAGCTTCCCCTTGGCTCATGTGCCGGATCAGCTCTTGAAACTCTTGCTGCTGCTGCTGCTGCTGCTGCTGCTGCCGCCGCTTGAGCAACTGCACAAGCTCCGCCTGGGGCAACCGCAGGTCCGTGTGGCCCGTGAGCGAGTGCCGGGGTGAAAGCAGGCCCTGCAGGATGTGTGGGACTTGCTGGTGCCGGCTATAGTCTGGTGGCGTTGGCGACAGCAGTGCCTGCTGGAGGGCTGACGTGGCATAGTGCTGCTGTGGAGCGCTCTGAGAGAAGCTGGGGAATTGCTCCAGCTGGGGGACTTTCAGGGCCTGCGTGGGGGGGAACCCCACAGCTGTGGCTGGGCTGTAGCTGCCTGGAGAGACCCGTGCCTGCTCCGGGAACAGGTGAGGATGCAAGTGCACCTGGTCATAGCCAGTGGACGGATACCTGTGCGGAGCGAGAGAGAAGGAGGGAGGCACTTTAGAAGCACAGGACCCACATACACACGGGGAGCGACTGAGAGGCTGCACGGAACGCTTCCTTGCCTGCAAAGAGGGTTTTCGCTGACCTTCCGCAGCGGCCAGCCACATGGCCCAGGATGCGTGAGGGAGAAAGGACAGCTCCCCCCACCCTTCCTGCAGCATCTGGCCTTAGAACAGAGAAAAGGTTCCATTCAAAGCGATGCTGGCCAACAACCATTGCTCATCTCCCCTGTGAACCTGCCCATCCTTTCTTTAAAACTACTTAACCAAGAGGCCATCACCACCCCTGCAGACCCCACAAGCTAAGTGGGCACAGTTTGGGAGAGAAGCAAGGAAGACGCTGGGGCTCAGGTGGGGTTCTGTGGGACATCTCCCACTCCGCATGGCCAACCATGCATTTGCCCCTCCCTGTACCCCCTTGCTGCCATGGCCATACCTGTGGGGCTCTGCTTTATCCGCACTGAGTTGCTTGGAGAGGGGCCTGTGCCCGTAATTCAGGGAGGCCATCAAACTGGCACGATGGTGCATCTGCAGCTGGTTGGCACTGGGGGTGGCAGGCATGCCCCGCCCAGCCTTCAAGAGGCTGCTGTCCATCCCCTCTCCCGGCTCCAGCACCTGAATGGCCACAGGTTGCCCCTGCACTTGCTGCTGCATGCCAATGCAGGAGAGGGCCACGCCTGGCGGAGGGGAGCAACTGCCAGACTGCTGGAAGATGGTGCCATGAGAGGGCATCCCTTGGAACTGCGACTGTGAGGCTGCACCTGCAAAATGAAGCCCTGCCATTACCTGACTTGGCTTGTTTGGCAGGATCCCCTTGTGCACCTCATTTTTCTGCCATTTCTGAAAACAATGGCGACTCCTCCATTGTCCCTGCTTTGGGCTCTCAAGGCGAAAGTGACCACGTTCCTCACTTGGGGCTCCCGCACGGCGCAAGCAGTCCCCAGCAGGGCTTGGGAATGAACCAAAGCGCAGTTGGGCGGGGGGGGGAGCTACAGGCCCACTGGCCCTTCTGCTCACTTGCTGGCACTTACTGTGGCTCTGGAGCATACTGCTGCTGACAGGAGGGGGGCTGCTCTCCGTCTGCCTGAAGAGATGGTTGCTGGGATGGTTTGGAGGTGGGCTAGATGGCTGAATCCTTAGCCTACACACAGAGAGACAAACGCCAGACAGGTTTTTGGAATCGTTGCCCCTTGAGGAAGGCCTCACGGAGAATGCAGAATGGTCTGCCTTGACAGCCTGCGTGAGGCAAACGATCCGTGAGATTTTGTGCCGCAGCAGCTTGCAGGCTCTGCTGCACAACACGGCAGACGATGATGCAGGCAAGCACGGAGGGGAGAGCAGGCCCAGGCAAGAGACACCACAACTGCTCTGGCCAAGGCCTCCCTGGACGGCCCTTGGCACGGAAAGCAACTGGGAAGGGGGCTCCTTCCCTGAGCAGGAAAAGAGGCCCTTCACGGCTGGCCAAGTCGCCACATGGGAGGCACTCAGGAAACACCCCGGCAGTCCAGCCCCCGTCTTCTCTGTAAGGCAGCCGTGACAGAGGCTGCATGGGCTGCACAGCCTTTCCTAGAAATAGCACAACCTCCCACCTGAAAGTCTTCCACGGCTGAATTCTGCCTCTCTGAAAAAGGCTTCTCAGGGGTTTTCCTTGAAATCTGCGCACACTCTCAGCTACACAAGGCAAGCTGCAGCTGCCCAGGAGGAGCAGGCCAAAGGCCCTCATCAGATCACTCTCAGCCTGGACCACCTTGGGCAAGCAGAGAAGAAGCAGCCAAGCAGCCAGGAGAAGGCTGGAGGCCTCCTGTGCTGCAGTGCAGGGGCCGTTGCTTACCTCTGGAGCTGGTGAGTGAGCAGAGCAGGCTGGCTTTCTCCTGGAGCTTGCAAGGGTGGAGAGGGCTGAGGGGGGCAGACACAATCCTGGGCACGGCAGGGCAGGAAACAAAGAGGGACACTGGTGAGGAGCAGCAGCCCACCCACAACAGGATGCAAAATGAGACGAAGCAGCCCCACGGGAGCTGAGCAACATTTAGAGGGCTGGTCAAGCCCCTTCCTCCCGGGCTGCCCCCGAGGCAGCAACCTGTCAGAAGCCAGCCGAAAGGGCCGTGTGCTGAAGCTTGATGAGAGCGGGCTGGTGGAGAGAAGGATGGGCGGAGTGGGCACCTGGGAAGGGATCATGGCTCTCCAGTCCAAAGGTGGGGGGCACAGCTCTGGGGTAGGTAGGAGAGCACCCGCTTCGCATGCGGACGGTCCCAGGTTCCATCCCTGAAGTGGGGCCGAGAAGGCCCCCTATCCCCGTCAGTGCAGACGCTACTGGGCTAGTTGGGCTGATTGTCTGACTCTGTTCCAGGCCGTTTCCTTGCCCCTGTGGAGCTGCCCAGCACAAATGGCCACTTCGACACTGGCTGACCCTCCCTTTCACACACGCGGATGAACCATGATGAACGTGCTTCAGCTGACAAGGCAGAGTCCTCACTTGGAGCAGGCACACATCAAAGGCGGGGGAGGCTTAGGGAACTGCCTTCTGCTGAGTCAGGCCTCTGAGCCATCTAGCTTAGCATCGTCTCTGCCCTGACAGCGGCTCTTTCAGGCAGGAGTCTCTCAGGCCCACCCGGAGATGCTGGGAACTGAAGGGTGGGCTTTCTGCATGCAAAGCAGCGCTCTGCCATTGGGCCATTCCCCAAAAAGGGGCGGGCTGAGGCGGCACAGCACAGGGCACAGGAATCCTAGCCGCCTGATGCCAACCTAGTACACTCTGGATGTGCCCGTACCTGGATCTGCTGCTGAAGGATCTGCTGATGCTGCTCCTGCTGGTACAAGATGTGCTGCTGCTGCGTCTTCTCCAGGGTTCTCTCGTCCACGTGGGCCCCGTACATCTTCTGGAGCTGCTCACACTCCTGAAACAACCCGCCAAGTGAACTTAGCTCTGCTAAGAGCAAGAGGAGGGGCCACAGCCATCGTGACTGCCTGCAGCCTTCAGACTGCCTGCAGCCTTCAGACTGCCTGCAGCCTTCAGACTGCCTGCAGCCTTCAGACTGCCAGAGCCCAGAGGGAGCTCAAGTCCCAGAATCCACCGGGCAGAGCCAGGAGGACAGAAGGGCGCCCTTGGCGTTCCCTTCCCCACCTCAGCAGGCACCTGAAGGGCGAGTCCTGGGGCACATCTCATGTAAATGGGGGTCATGTCTTTCCCTACAAGAAGCTCTGGGAGCTACTGCAGCAGCATTGTGAGGGTGCCAAGGCTCCCTTCAGGGCACAAACGTTCTGCGGCTGGGAGGACTGGCAGTTACACCCCAAGGGCACCGGCTGACCCTGGTGGCACAGGCTACCAAGCTGTTGTTACTGAGCAAGAGAGAAGACAGGCAGTGGCCGAGGGAGGCTGCTTCTCGTGGGGACTGCAGAGCCTGGGAGCGCTGGCCCTTGCTGCCTGCTCCTTTCCCCACATAGGGAAGGCCTGGCTTGGCTCCCCCCCTCCTTCTCTCCCCCCTCCTGCTCAGTACCTGCTGGAGCTGCTTGATGCTGCTGTGGTTGCCCATCTTCTCAAGCTGGGCTTTGAACGCCTGGATGCTGGCCGCCCCATCTGAGAAACGGCGGACTGGAGAGAAGCGCTCCGTGGGCAGGTGCAGAGTGTTGGAATCCTTATAGATGTAGCTGTGTATACGCAGGGACAGAAAAGCGCCCACTTAGCCAAGCAAAGCTCCATTCCCAGCAGCCTGACCCCTTTGCCCCCCATGCGGAATTTGCCAGCCGGCCTCTTTTGGAAGTGTGGCCTCCCGAGGCACCTGCAACCCTGGGAGCAGGAATGGGCGGGTCTTCTTCAGCACCCGCCTGCTCTTAGGCCAGGTGGGACACCTAGCAGGCCCTCTGGCTCCAGGGCTCCCTCAGCTGCGGCAGCCTTTCTCCCCTCAGCATTAACCGCCAGAGGCCCCTGCAGCATCCGGCGTGAAGAAGAGGGAGCCAGTATGACTCTGGAGCACTCTCTGGCAGATTCAAGGTACCCAATCCAAGTAGACAGAAGTATTTCAGATCCCTCCCCACCAGCGACAGATCTTTATACACCCTAGTAGCTTGGTTTCACGTCCAGAAGCATGGCCATCCCTCTCAGCACTGCTGGGTAATGCGGCAGGGAATGGGCTATGAGCCTTCCTCCGTTGGACTGAAGACTAATGCCCAGTCGAGAACATGCAATGAGGTGCCTCAAGGGAGGCAACGCTGTGAGCCTGGCTTTGACAGACGCCTCTCCTCTCCACCAAGCACACCTGGGCCAGGTTCGTTCTAGCTGCAGTGGCCACAGCCACCGCCTGCTGACAACTCTTGCAAGAGGGAAATGGGCTTCCGCTGCTGCTCAGCTAGGCGCGCCCTTCTTTATATGTGAGCAAGGGATGGCCGCAACTGGCCCACTGCAGCATGTATAAACTGCAGGGTGCCCCTGTGCGTCTGCAGAGTGTATGATCCCCTTCCTGACCTTATTCATTGGCATCCCACTTCTCCTCCAGGGAGCTCAAGGCACATACCTTGCTGGGGCTGACGCAGCACCAAACCAGCCCCATCCCAGCCACCCCAATGCTGGATCTCAGCAAACTGGCCACCCTCCCACCCTGCCTTCCACCCCAAGATAATAGCAGAGGCATGCTCTGGAGTGCCATTCCCAGCCGTCTCCTAGCAGAGGAGCTGGTCTCCGAGGAACAAAAAGTCTCCTGCTGCTGCTGCTCAGATCAGCACAGCCGAAACACACAAAGGTTCTAGTGGGCCATCAGACAAGGTGCGGCTCTGCTGAAACCTCACTTGAAACACAAAGGATTTCCCACCGGCCACGTTGCTCCTCTCACCATCTCCAGAGTCAGTGGCCTTCATTCTCACACATGTGCCCTGCCCAGGAAGCCCACTTCTGGTGCCACCACCAACCAGCTCAGAGCTTAACTGCGGCATGTGTGCCCTCCTCGGGTGGCTGGGAAAGGGCTGGCATTCATTTGCTGGTGGATTCAGGAAGAGGCAGTTTATGTGCCAGCACCCAAGTATAGAGTGGTTAGCTTAGCCACTCAGGCCCCCCTGGAGGCAAGATCCAAGCTGGCTCCAAGTGACCTGCAAGGAGCAAGGAGAACCAGCTCTTATCAGTCTCCACCTCCCCCAGAACAAACCCTGTGAAAGCCAGACGTGCCAGCAGAGAGGCCTGCAGTGGTCTTCCCTGAGCCACTTTGCACCTGGGAAGTGAACTAAGAGCAAGCCAGGACAGCAGCATTCTGCTTACTCAGCCCCACAATGCCCCTGGCCAGTCATGCAGGATTTTGCTCCTGCTCTCCAGCAGATCTGAACCAGGAGTTACCCAGGGACAGCACAGCTTATCTTTGCTCTCCTCAGGTTCCAGCGTGGCACCAGTACAGCCTCAGCCAGCTCAGAGTTCAACTGCTCAAGCTGGTGATGTCACGGCCCAGCTCAGCAGCTCTCTGATGGCAATTACAAAACAGGCCTGTCACCCACAGAAAGCTCGGTCAGGAAAGGGGGGGCTCAGCAGCACCTCACACCTCAGACTAATGGGATGGGGTGGGGGACAAGGCCTGCCTCTCTGGGGTGGGAGGAGAAGGGCTACGACTCACCTGGGGAGAGACTGGCCGCAGGAGCACAGGGCTCTGTGTCCCAGATCACAGAGGGCCCGTTGCACAACAGTCAAAGGTTGCACAGTGCTCACCCCCTCCGCTGGAATTTCAGCAAGAAAACATTGCAGACAAACACATACAGTTCTGGTGCAGATCCCATGACAGAGCTCTTGACACAAACAAGGTTCAGAGGTTCTCCTCTCAGTCTTGTTATGGTGAGGTAGCCACCCGTGTCTCTGCAAACACGGAACACCAGATGGTTCCAGCTGCACCTCTTGCTAGCTGCCTTGGGTCACTCAAACAATGCTGTGTGAATGCCATCCACCAGGGGTAAAAATCCTGCTGTGATGTACCTGATCGCTGTCCATAGGATGTGAAGGAGCCAAGAAGAGCCCCTGACCTTTGCCAGGGTCTACTGACTCTGTCAATTCACTTCCACCGCTGATTCACCCCTCCAATAAATGGGGTAATAGGGAGTTTTGGGTTGTTCTTCCAAGTTAGCCAGTCAGTTGGGGTGGGGTGGGGTGGCAGTTTCCTGCTTCCCAACGGACTGACAAAGCACCCTACCCTTGCTAGCTGGCCAGGTCAAGCCCAGCCCTGAGCGACAGCTGCCTCCTGTCCAGTCCTCTCCAACCAAGGGCAGCCAGGAAGCCTGTGGGGGGCCGAAGGCAGGGCGGCCCCTTCAAATGCCACAGGTATCTAGGCCAAGTGCCTGATCCAAAAGCCTCTGTCTGTCTGCATGTCAGGGGGTGCATTCTGTCCAGGACAGGTTCCCTGGTGCAGAACTGCCCAAGCGGCCGGTGCCACTACTCACCGGTGCTGGTCGGGTGCCAGGTGTGATGCCCGGGAGCGGAAGGGCTGCTGTCCTAGCTGCCTCTGCAAGTCAGGCGGGATTTCCGCAGTGGGGTTGGTCATTGCCAGTGTGTGCCTTTTTGACCTATTGGCCAAGTATCTGCAACAAGCAGGAGCACATTTGGTGAGAGGGAGGGGGGCAGCATCTGGAATGCTCCAAAGAGGGAGCAAGAGCAGGGGACGGCGAGACAGTGGGGGGCACCCACTGCCCAGCCTTCTCGACGGAGCTTCTTAATGGGAGTGGGGGTGGAAGAAAGGCTGCCCTTCTAGGGCAGAGGGAAACTCCGGAGAAAGCAGAGATGCCGGCCTGCAGAGGAGCCAAGCAAAGCATGGGGGAGAGGGCAGGTTAACAGCAGGCCCCAAAGGTTACAGCAGGTGTGAGGCAGAGAGCTCTCTCTCCTGGCCAGGAAAAAGGAGGGAAAGCGAGGGGAGCTATCTGGATGCCGGCACTGGGCCAGTAACGCTACTGGGCCTCCTCAGGGGACAGTCTTGGCCGTGACGCATCACTGTGTCAGAAGCCCCTTCTGACACAGCAGCACAAGAAGCAGTCAAGGGCCGACATGCCGGCAGAATCGCATACGAGACAAGTTCCCTCGGCCTTTCAGAGTTGCCAGAGGGGAGACCTTCCACTGGTGCAGCCATCCCAAACACAGTGCTGGGAGGAATTAGGGTTGCCACAAGGCTTTTGCCTGATTAAAGGAGGAGGGGCCCTCTGGCTACCCCACCACTGCACCTGGTCTGAGCTATGCTAGAAGGGAGCATCAAGAGCACCACCTAGACTCTGTCCCTGGGCACGCCCAGCTGCACCTGGGCACCAAGAGAAGAGGACAAGGGAAGGGAGCAGCTCAGGTCGTGGCTCTGAACGCTGCCAGGGAGAGAGCAAGAAGGGCAGCCTGGGCATCAGAAAAAGGAAGGCTGGGGAATTCCCCCCTACCCTGCCCCAAATTCCTGGATCTGTGCGGGGGAACCAGATCTTACAGGGCTCTCAGATGAGCACCTTACAACATGGATTCCCTTCTTTTCTCCCTATTTCACTGCTGGTCACGTTCAGTCCATTTATCAGTCTGGTTCAAAAAAGACAGATGGGGGTCCGATTCAGGGGAGGGGGCAAGCTTTGGCAGTGGTAAACTCATCAGGGGCTTCAGGGCTTTGAATGCATTGTGAATGGCCACAAGCAGCAACAAAAGAAGCTATTTGCCTCCGCAGCCGCCGCCACACAAGGACAAAGCAGAGTTAAGAGGGTGGAGAGGAGTTAGTGCCATGGGAACAAGGCAACATCTCGAGTGGAGAAGAGCTCCGAATCTGCAGCTTGTTAAGGGTGTTTCATTTTAATGCCCCAGAGACCAATCTTGCCATTAACTACACCCGCAGAACTGCTGGTTGAGAGGCAGAGAGAGAATCATGAGCTGCATTTCAAGGTCTGCCGCTTCAAACAAGTCCAAGCCAGGAGGTTGCTCCAGGGTTCTGTGAAGCCAAGCAACTAACATGGTGTTCTAGGAAGGTCAATATTTGCACCCACGAGACTGACTCTTCCAGCTTGGCAACCAGTGGCGTGGTGTGACAGCCAATGCTAAGTGGGAAGGCAGGCAACATCATATTCCGGGGGGGGGGATGTATGTACATCTAACCACAGAGCATCGTCCCAGCAAGTAAGGGAATTTGATTTGAGTATGTTGGTTCCACCCTGCTCAGCAAGACAGACGTCCAGCCTGACTAAATAAAATGTGACGAGGTGTCCTAGCCCAAGGCAAAAGGGGGGGGCATAGTTCAGTGGCAGAGCACCTGCCTGGCATACAGGAGGTCCCAAGTTCAATTCCCAGTATATCCCGTTCAAAAGGGCTGGAGATCCTGGAAGCCATTATTGGTCAGAGTAGACAATATCAGGCTCAATGCAACAACCTGTGGTCTAACTCAGTTTAAAAACAGATGTGTAAAAGAGTCTACTTCACAGAATCATAGAATAGTAGAGTTGGAAGGGGCCTATAAGGCCATCCAGTCCAACCCCCTGCACAATGCAGGAATCCAAATCAAAGCATTCCCGACAGATGGCTGTCCAGCTGCCTCTTGAATGCCTCCAGTGTCGGAGAGCCCACTACCTCTCTAGGTAATTGGTTCCATTGTCGTATGGCTCTAACAGTTAGGAAGTTTTTCCTGATGTCCAGTCGAAATCTGGCTTCCTGCAACTTGAGCCCATTATTCCGTGTCCTGCACTCTGGGACGATCGAGAAGAGACCCCAGCCCTCCTCTGTATGACAACCTTTCACTTCAGTGATCAGAATCTCCAGTTAAGGGGACAGAGGTAAGGAAAGACCCCCCCAGAGCCAAGAAGCTGCGCTCTAGACTCATTGCCAGCTGGTCTACTCGCTCAGCTCAGCGTAAAGACATCCCATGCCCTTATGAGGGGCATGCCCTGTCAAATTTAATGCCAAAAGGCAGCCTCATCTGAAGGATGCCTCCAATCCACCTGCCACAGCTTTGCCCCATCACACAACTCCTCCTGTTCACCAAACAGTGCGGGTGCTGAACAATGGATCACTGGGGTGGAGAGGCTTCCTCACTCCCACGGAACCACAGGAGGGCTGCAGTGTTTGCCCCCAGATGCAAGGAATAAGGGAATCCCTCCTGGGTGTTTCATTCCTGGAAAAGTTCCAACTGTCTTGCCACATGACATCCCGGCCCTCACGCAGTCTCTGCCTCCTCCTTTCTTCCTCAAGGAGGCAAATCCTGAGCCTTTGCAAGCAAGGCCGGTTGCCTGGAAATCAGGCTGGCTGGCCTCCAAACTGCAAGCCGTGCACTGGCTGCTTGGAAGGTGGTGCTTGCCACAGCTGCTCCCAAGGCAGTCTGCAAGTCTCTCCTTGGGACACAGGCCACAAGGAGCTCTCAAGGAAGGGCACCGAAGGCAACGACTTCAGCAGCAGCACTGCGGTGGATGGTTTTGGGCCCTACCAGCGAGAACCGATACAGCCAGGGCGCCAACAGTGAGCATCTTATTTCACTGAGGCCTGAAGGCTAGAAGACCTACCTACCCACCTGTCCCATCAGTACAAGGAGGTTAGTGGGAAGGCCAGGGAGGGGGCAGGGGCAGGTCACAGTTGCAGCAGAGTCCACACAGAAAACCAGCTCCCAGAGAAGCAGAGGCAAAGCAGAAACCACAAGCAAGCCTGCCGCCTGGTTATGGCTAAAGCAGCTGCCAGACAGCAGAGGGTGCCGCCGATGGCAACTACAGCAGGAGGAGGAGGAGGAGTGTTACCTCTGCACGGCTTCCTGATCTGGCTCTCCATCCGAACCTTCCTCATCCACTGGGGTCACAGCGGGCACTGCCTGGAGGAAAAACAAAGGGAAAAGGCTAGGCCCTGCAGAAAGGCTTCCCCACTCCCAGATGCTCCACTCCAGAGCCAGCAGCAGCTGAAGCTCGCTGCCTCTGCAGAAGGTTAACACCCCCCCAGAAGGATCCTGAACTAGAGAAAAATAGAACAACCCCCCCCCCGAGAACCATCTCCATGCCGCTTCAATCCAAAGGACATGTGGGAGACTTGCTTGGCAGGACCGCCCAGTTTGTGCTCATGAAGGCCTCAACAAGAAGTCTGGCCTGGCCTCATCTCCTAGAAAAGCTGTATAGTTTTGCTTTGAAGAAGAGGGATCCTTTAGGAGGAACTGAGAAGGGGGAAGAGGATGAGTAACTTGAAAAAGGTAGACGAATGGGGGATTGCAGAGCTTGGAAAAGTTACTTTTTTGAACTACAACTCCCATCAGCCCCAGCCATCATGGCCACTGGATTCGGCTGATGGGAGTTGTAGTTCAAAAAAGTAACTTTTCCAAGCTCTGGGGATTGGGCCCTGGATCTGGGCAGTATCACCTCATCCCATGCACTCGAACCTGCCCCAAGACCCCAGGGCCATAGGGCAAGCCAGGCACTCTCAGCTGGGGGAAAGGTCAGTATGGGAGCTGGAAAGAAGAAGCATCCTATAATAGCAAGGATCTATTGCTTTATTTCTTACATTTATATCCCTCCTTTCCTCCTATAAGGAGCCAACTGAGATAGGCACCGTGCATGTGGCAGGGCCACCTCTCTTATCTGCCATGAGCACGCGCAGAAGTGGAGCACGTAATTAAACTATGGAATTCCCTCCCACAAGAGGCAGTGATGGCACCAGCTTGGATGGCTTTAAAAGAAGATTAGATGAATTCATGGAGGAAAAGGCTATCAATGGCTGCTAGCCATGATGGCTGTGCTCTGCCACCCTAGTCAGAGGCAGCATGCTTCTGAAAACCAGTTTCCAGCGTGTGGGCCTCCATGCGCATCTGGTTGGCCACTGTGAGAACAGGATGCTGGACTAGATGGGCCACTGGCCTGATCCAGCAGGGTCTTCTTATGTTCTTGTGTTCACTTGGGGTGTTATTCAACACCAGTCCTACTGAGACTAAATCCACTGACATTAACAGGCACTACTAACTTAGGTTCATTTATTTCAATGGATCTACCATGAGTAGGACTTACTTAACACAACCCTTGTACACATTCACGGAGTTGATAAAAACTGCAAAACTGTGGAGGGGGGAGCCTTTTTGGCTTCTCATTACTTACTGGTGTCATTGTAACCAGTGGAGACGGGCCCCGAGGGCGCTTCAAGAGCTGTTGTGCGTGCAACTGGATATTGGCTCCTCCATCCGATGCCCTCCGCCCAAGGGGTCCCATTCCATTCAGCAACTGCAGAGTCGGGGGCTGCAGCAGGGATTGCTCCTGCAAGAAAACTCTTCATCTCTACCAGCTCCTGGCTGCACACCTCAAAGTCAGGAGCAAGGAGATGGTCCAACGGGCATGGGTTAGCCACAACCATACAAAAACATGCCCTGAAACAGCAAGAGGGACTACAATCCCTTGGATGGCAACAAAGCCAGGAGAGACTTTGGGTCTCTGGGCCATACAGTTGTACATGTGTATTCTTAATTTGGTTTGCAGACGGGCCCATCTAACAGGCCCATGGAGCCATCGTAGGTGGTAATCTCACAGCAACAGGGACTGAGGCTCTGGGCTCCCAACCCTTCTCCGTTACTATACACTATACCTTGTACTCTAACTGGCCAGTTGGTTGCAGGTGCTGCATGGGAAGAAAGTTGGCTGCTGCGTTCATATTTGGAGCCACCTGCAGGAACGGGGCCTGTGGTGCAATGCGTGGGAAACCTGGCAGCAGCTTCTGCAGATCCTCCATCACCTCCGTGCTGCAAGTATATACACAACCACCACCACCACATCAGGAGACAGTTCAGGCAATGCTGCTTCTCTGCTCACATGCTGGGCTACTAGGGCAGCTTCTGCCACTTGGGAGCGGCAGAGGGGAGGCTGGCACTTCGCGGGCCAAACTGCGTCGCCACGGAGCTGACCACCCCCACCGGGGTGAGACAGGAGTCTGGTTCTAGTGCCAGAGGATTGCAAAAGTGGGGGAGGGAGGGAGGAATTTGCATGCCCTTCGATGGCTCTGGGATTGTTTGCAAGAGGCAGCAAAACTCACCGAGGATCAGCCACTCCAACCGTGTGCCTTCTCATGGAGAGGTAGCGGACTAGAGCTTCGGGGGACGGCTCTTCCCCTTCATCGCTATCCAGGTTCATTGCTCCATCAGTCTAGGGCATGAACACATAATGTGGTTTGTGGGATATGGAAGAAATGCAGAAGCATTTGGAGTAGCAAGGGATGATCCCAGAAGGTAAAAACCACTGACCTCCACTATCTGGTTCTCTGGGTTGATGAGCTGCACTTGTGGGACGCTGATGCTCACCGGGTTGCCTGCCTGCTCTGCCTACAAAGCAGACATAAACCAAACTGTGGAGGCTACATACAGAAAGCCCTGGCAACATCCAGCCCAGTTCCCCTTGCTCAGCCACCAGTGGCAGGCATTGCCCCAATACTTCAGCCACAGCAGCCCCAGGCTCTCTGCTGCCCCTGTTCCCTCTTTGCAACAGGGATACACCCTTTGGCCAGGCTTCAGAGGGCAGGCGGAGATCATTTTTCAAGCTGGAGGGCGACAGTAACATTGTCAAATTCAGCAAGGACAAACGGAAGCTGCCCCATCACACACACACACACACACAATCCGATCTGATGAAGAGTTCTGTGAACTCAAGAGCTTGCTCGCTGTTTTGTAACTCTTTGGTTAGTTCTAGTAAGGCAGGGGTGAGGAACCTTTGATCCTCCAGAAGCTGCTGGACTACAACTCCCATCATCCCTATCCATTGGCCATGCTGGCCAGGGCTGATGGGACCTGGAGTCCAACAACTTCTGGAGGGACAAACTGTCTCCAGCCCTGTCACACGGCATTGCACAACTGCAGATGCAAACAGTTTGTCTCTACTTAGAAAACGGTCAGAAAGAAAGGGGCGGGCGATTGTTCACTTCATCCGCTGAGGACAACGATGGGACTGTCCTCACTCACAGACAGAGAAAACAGCTGCTCAGAGTGGCAGAGAGATTTCCAGAGAAAGCCTGAATAGGCACCTGCAGGGATGCTGAAGGCAGCCTTGCTAGTCACTTTCTCAAAGCAACTAGCCCCAAAGTATCATATGAAGTCAACTACCCACAGACATATGTCAATCATTCCCAGCTTCAAAAGGAAGAGCGTCCCGATCTAAAGGGCATTCTTCCACAGCGCAAGTAACCAGGGTGCATCGGGGGGGGGGGAGGACCTCTATAAACAGCGCCCTCTTGCATTACACTAATTAACCTCAAAGCAGCAGAGCTGCACCTCACACAAGACTAACCTGGATGCTGGCTGGTGCTGGGAAGGCCACGGTCCGTGGAAGGCTGGGCAGGGCAGCAATGCGCAAGTTCTTATGCCTCTTTAGGCGGTCACAGAGCAGACTATAGATTGCACTGTAGTGATCATAAGCATCTGTCCTCAATGACTGGGAAGGCAAGGAAACAACAAAATGGTCAGCTTTCCCTCATGCCAAAGGCAGTCCCCGTTTCCATCCCAGAATGGCCAGAGGCAGTTCTACCTGGAGGGTGCGCTCCTTGTCCAGCCCCATTTCAGCCATGGCGAGCAGAACATCTTCGTTCAGCGGTTCCATCTGCCTCTCAACCTTCAAGTGCTGACATTCAGCTATTAACTGGAAAGCACAGAGCCATTCAGTCACTGTGGCTTCCATAACAAGAAAAAGCACAAAAACTATGAAAGCGTTGGGGCTTGCAGGCCATGGACTGGCTGGGCAGGACATCATCTCACCTCCCAGGGAACCTCCTAGCCAAGAAGAGAGCTGAGACACGCTGAACTCCTCAAGAAAGCACTAAGCTATAAGGAGGCAAGGAAACTGGCCGGCCAGGTGGCCGGTGAGTCACCAAGGAAGGAGAATTGTGGCATCTAACAGGAGCCACGAGAAGCCCCTCCCCTTAACAGTGACCTTCCTGGTGGCAGGCAACTCCGAGTCTCCCAGCACACACAAGGCTTCTTCCTCGTCCCATCACGCACACTTCTAACTAAAGCTGTTTCCTTGCCGCAATTCTGCATTTGTGAAATCTGGTTACAGACAAGAATATCAGCTTTAATTTAAAAAAATGCATGCACACAGAGAACCAAGTTTCTAGCTCTCATGGTCAGCAACATTTTGAAAACACAGGCAAGAGCTGAGAGTGCTTCTGGCCCTGTGAGCCCTTGCTCCCTCCCCCCAACTATAGTCACATCTCTGACCCTGCTACTACCCCAACCACTTCCAACAAGCTAAACACTGATTTCTAACGAAGCATCACATTTCATATAAATTTGGTAGCTTACACCATTTATTCTTTACCTTCCATGGACATGGTCTGAAGAGGGGCGGGGAGCCTCCAACTGGCAGACCTGATGAGGCCCCTCAGGCCTCTCCATCTGACCCACCAGGCCATTATGGCAAGCCACCCCCACCTGCCTTACACCTGATATTATAGATGGTATCAGGTGTGGGGCAAGTAAAGTTGAGGCTGGACCAAAAAGGCACCTCCAACTGTCTCTGCTATTGGCTGAATGCCGAGGCTTCAAAGCACAGTGCAGGGCTCTCTGCAAGCACCGATGGCCAGCTGGTTGCCAGTGCCCGACAAGAGCCCTGCCCAGCTAACTATCAGGTGGGATCAGCGGCACTAGAGAGTTCTCCATCGGGACCTCCTAGTGGAGCTGGGTGTGTGTGGAGGGTTTGATTCAAAGTGCTGTAGGAAGCCCTTTGAATCCAAACGGCTTTCTTTGCTCCATTTTTCAGAGAATTTCCCCCGTGCAGAGACTTCAAAGGGGCTGCCTGTAACTGTCAATCAGCTTTTATATTTGGCAGGTACCAATCACCAGATGTCATCATGACAAGTGGGCAACACTGTCCGCCTGTCAAAGTCTGCCCACGATGGGCAGGGGAGATCAGGACCTGAAGGTCCATGTCCCAGCAACCTTACTGAAGCTAAGCAGGGTGGGATTCTATTATGCCAGCCCCATGGTCCTCACGGTTGTCGGCTCCCTCACCGTGTCAAACTCCGCATCCACCTCCCCGAGCTTCATCCACTTGTGCTTGCAGATCTGCTCCATGGAGAGCCGCCTGCTCGGTTCCAGCACCAGCATGTGGCGGATCAAGTGCTCACATTCTGCAAGACAACAGCAGGGGGGTGAGGAACTGGGCAGCCAGGAAGCCACTGCCAGGCAACCCCCCCCCCAGGGCCAGGAGGGAAGCCAGCCCATTCTAGACACCACCAGGGCGCATGCAAATCTCAGGAAAACCCTGCTAAGCTTCTGCAGGACTTGGCAGCACAGTGCGCACACACGCACGCACGCACACGGTCTCTACAGACTTCATGCTGCCACAAAGGACACTGGGCCCAAACCTTACTTCCTTACTGCAATAGCTGGAGAACACAAGCCACCAAAGCGCATTAGGAGCTGACAGCTGGAGAAACTACTAGCCGGTTCAGGCTAAAATAGTGCTGACCCCTTCACAGATACAGCCCACTGCCACAAGACTCCAGACAGCAAAGTTCCTTTTTCAAGTGTCCCATCACCAGAAACCTGGCACTGGTCCCACATTTATTTTTTGCTTATTGGCTACTAGGCTTCCCTCAAAAAAACCCAAGGAAAATGTTGGGTTTTGATAAACGGATATACAGAGGAAAGCCAGAAGAATGGTCAAGGGCAAGAAGCCCAGCATTATGCAAGGAAAGGCTTGAGGAACAAAGCAGAGTTAGCCTACAGAAACGGTTCATCATGGCCAGGGGGGCAGTAACGAGAAGCTGAGAACACAGGAGACAGAGACTTTCCAAACTGGGTTGCATGTACACAGAGCAAGAGCGCCTCAGCAGTCAAAGGCTTTGCGCCTGCGGCCTGTGCATTGGCTGCTATTTGCAAAGTAATCTATTAGACAGGCAGCCGCACCTGTGCAGCCCATTCACCCTGCAGATGCTCAGTTTTGAAAGGCAGGCTTTCCCTTCCACCACACAGCTACGTTCCAATGTTCTCTCTCTTCTGCATTTGCCCCTCACTGCACTCCCCCCCAACTGCTGCCAACCATTCTCTCCCGCAGGCCAGGAGGCAGCCATGCCCCCATCTCGGATAGGAAGAGCTGCAGTGCTGAAAGAGGGTTCTGATGGATCAATGTACTCCACAGAGGTTAAACCTGATCGAATTAGAAAGGAACACCTCCCCCCAAAAGGTGCAAAGTTACAAGAGGAATGGGAAGGTTGGTGAAACAGAAGGCCCTTCACCAGGGTGCTCCTCCCTTGGCAAGGCCACAGACCAGATCTGCCAAGCCCCCTGTCGGAGGCAGAGGGACAGAAAGGAAGAGAGGAAATCATCAGAGTTCACGTGTGGAATTCTTCGTGGACAGCCACAATATCCTTTCAGATGGGACTTGGAGAGGCCCCAAATGCCTCATACAAGAGAAGTCCAGACAGCAGGATCCCCAGATGGCAGCAGCAAAGTGCCCAAGCGAGCCTCCTGACCCTGCCGCAGACTCCGCCTGAGCCACGCTGCCTCCGGCAGAATCACCAAGTGCATTTCCAGCCCAGTTCCTCCATGCAGCAAAACATTCCCATCCCCTCGCACACAAACATACAAACAAAGATGACTTCAACCAGGGCTTCAGTGCTGAGAGGGGGAATGAAGAAGGCTGAAAGAAGACACCGTTCAGTCTCTGAAACATCTGCTCGCCAGAAAGAGGACTTTTGCCACCATCAAACTGAGATGGCTCTGAGGCGTCAGCTGGCTGGGCTACTGTTGCAGAAGCTGTTGGCCCTGATGTGCCTGGAGGCTTTGGGTGGTTCTGCCAGGCAAAACCATGTGTCCTCAGGACTAGACGGCAAGACAGCCAAGAACTCACCAGCCACAAAGAAGGGAGACAAATGCACTTATGCCCATCCTGTCTTGTGTGTTGATGCTGCTCTCAGTATTATGGCCTGAGACGTGTGCCAGCTCCGGGACTTTGCTAGTGGCTGTTTACATGTGAAACCAGAGACTTCGCAAAACGAGCTAGGAAGGAGGGATATCTGCATGCTAGTCCTTTGCACAACACAGATGGACAGTCTCAACCAGATCCCCACACACACACACACACACTGGCTACTTTAGCCATGGGCACACTCATTATGACCACCTCCCACCCCCTGGTATCCTTTGCTTCTTAGGGCCACCAAGTTTGTTTCTCACCTCAACTACCAAATAAGTAAGCTGCTGCTTACCACCCAACTAATAAAACCCTCACACTGCATCCCCAGGCCCTGAGACACAATGAGGTCTAATTAATAATGCCCACAGGAAGTCAGCAGTCATTTCTAGACAGTGCTGCGATGGGATGGAAATTAATTTTCTTCCAGTTAAATGCAGTCAGTCAGAAGGCAGTCCTTTGCTCATAGGAAGGTGGAGGACACAGGCTCGCTGGGTGGATTTGTTCCAGTGTGAACAGGGGAGTCCAACAAAGGCCTCTATGACTGACTCAAAGCGCACGCACACACTGCCTGTGCCTCTACTCTCGATACCCCTTGTCCTTCTCCTCCTAAGGTGCCAAAACTGCTCTGGATTTTCCTGCTTGAATCAGTCAGCGCGTGAGAAAGTGGGCCCCATTCTTCGCCATCTTTCTCTTTGCCAACAGCTCCAGAACAGGGCAACTGCTGAGGCGTTTCTCAAGTGACTCATCTTTGCCTGCAACCGCGGCAGATTACTAGGGGAGAGGGAACTCCAGCTTTCCAGCTGAAGCAGCTTCTCTCTGACCCACAGGAAAAGAGAGACATGGAGCAGAAATCCAGTCCTAACACAGCGATGAATGGAGCTTCCTACGGTTTACCCCTTGTGTGAGGAGGCAGGTCCCCTTAGCCCCGCTATTAGTACTCAAGGCACACAGAAGGAAAAGGGAGCGCAACACACACAATCTACAACCCTTGGCCACTGTGAGAAGAGGATGCTGGACTAAATGGGCCATTGGCCTGATCAGGCTCTTCTGACATTCTCATCTAGCATGTTAACCCAGTCCACCCAGCAGGGAAATATGCTGACAGTCCCTGCAGCCCCTAGTTTTGCAATCATGGGAGATCCTCCTATCAAAGCCCCCCAGGCCCTCAACAGCTGTACAGCGCAATGCAGTTACTCTGTCTAAAGGGGATTTTCTTGCAGCTCTTTATTTCAGAAAGACTGGACCCCAGGACTGCTGTCCCAAATGCAGCCCCCTCAGATTCCCAGTGATTCTGCATGGAAAGCAGGCCGATGAACCCTCCAGCTACGTGCTTCTCCTGGAAGGGAGAGAAAGCAACTCTCCTCCTGGCAAGCAACAAAAGAGCAGCCTCAGATCTGCTGGGGGTGGGGGAGGACAGGAGAGCGCAAATGGGCAACCATCTCTTTCGCACACGTTTTCCAAGGCTTCAGTGCTTCATCATCATTATCACTGGTGTTTCGAGATTCTTAGCTCCTCAGTGGCAGCTGCACACCCGCCCAAGGCAGACAACTCTTGCCTCTCCATTGTTTGCACATGCCCAGCTTTTGTGACAAATGCTGCCAGATGAGCAAAGCAGTCAAATGTCGTTCACCAGGAAATGGTGCCCCTGATGTCGGCCTGTAGTTGTAGCAGCTGAAGACTTGGCTGAGGAGGAAGAGCAGCAGGAGGAGGAGGAGGGAGGGAGGGGACATTTCCCCACAGAACCTTTACCTGTGGACATGAAAAATGGAATGCGAAACTTCCCACTCAGCACCCGCGCCCGCAGGTTCTGCAGCGTACTCCCATCAAAAGGCAGGGCCCCGCAGACCAGCACGTAGAGCACCACGCCAAGGCTCTGCAAGAGAGGAGGTCACACAGGTCAGGCGTCATTTGGGCCCCCAGTGAGGCTAACCCATCTAAGAACCCTGCTTAGAGGAGCCCTTTTCTCAAAGGGCCAAAGTCTCACCACAGAAGGGCCTTTTCACAAGGCTGACACGACACGCTCCAGCAGGGAGAGGAATACTGACAGCACAGAGCAGTTCTTCATGGCTTACCCATATGTCCACCTTCGGTCCGTCGTACTCCTTCCCTTCAAAGAGTTCAGGGGCAGCGTAGGGGGGACTTCCACACCAGGTCTTCAGCAGCTGACCAGGGGTGAAGATATTACTGAATCCAAAATCTGAAAGGGAAGAAGGAGGGAACTGATTCAGAGGCCATCAAGGCTTCTAATCATTTCTTTTGGATCAGCTTAGCAGCATAACTGCAGCAGGGAAGGCTGACACCAGGTGAAAGTGCAGAAGCAGAAACAGAAGACAAGGCAGTGGAAGACCATCCGTGCTCGCCCAGTGGCAGAAACCGCAAGGTCAGTCACTTGTCGGAAGACCCAAGTTGCCAGCATCTAACCTGGGCTGCTTTGCCTGAGAGGCCTACATGTCCAACTTTTAAAATGGCTGACCTGCTATTTTGATGTTCAGATTTGCATCTAGGAGCAAATTCTCTGCCTTCAGGTCTCTGTGGACAATGTTACGACAGTGACAGAAATGGACAGCTGCCACAATCTGCTGAAACTTCTTCCGGGCTTCTTTTTCAGCCATTCGTCCATGGGCCACCAGGTGATCTGAAGGAGGTGCAGGGCAGGGGGAGGAGAAAACGTAAATGTGGTTATTGGGGCAGTAGTGGCTTATTTTGGTTCTCTGTGGAACTTGCAAGACCTGCACTGCCCAGAACTGGTCTGACCCTTATATCGAAAGGAAAACAGCACAAGGAAGTGGTGGTGGCACAACTGTCAGCTAAAGTGGCAAGAAGCGCCCCCTGGGCACAGCTACTAACTACTCTAGGTCAGTAAAAAGATCTAGAACTGCAGCAGGAGAGCCCACCTCATATCTGAAGACATGTTCTCTGCCCATTTCAGTCAGAGTCATGACCTGTCCCATGCCCAGCCAGCAGCCGAAACTACAGGACTTAGAACACTTCTGAAAGATGCCCAGACTTGGCCTTCAGTGAGTTTCCATGGAAAAGAGTGCAGGAGCCAGGCGACAAGCACCAAAAATGCCTCTCTATGCAAGCACAATGTGGCACACCCTTACATTTCTAGCAGCCAAAACTGATCCAAGATGTCAGCTCTTCACATCAAAGCACTGGGTTCACAAAGCAGCTGACAGCAAAGTAAACGGCAATTACAAGACCAATTTCATAATAAAAATAATAAAACAGGAACGTAACAGCAAATATCACTGCAAACAACAAAACTATTCCATGCGACAACTATAACAACATTACATCTGTTAGCAGACATTACACTTCCTGACAATATAGCAAAAATAAAAAAGGGAATTTAACAGTTTCAACTTTCCGCTGGCCTGGGCTCCTGCTGGGAGGAAGGGCAGGATATACATCAAATAAATAAATAAATAAACTTTGCCCCTAGAAGCCCCCCTCCCAATATGTTCCTCACAGCCCCACTCCTGCAGCAGCTGCTTCCCAAGGCAGGGGTGGGGTGGGGCATCTGAGAACTCCCCACCCATGATGTTAGACATACAGATCAGGTGTGGAGGACCTTTGGCCTTCCACATGCTGCTGAACTACAACTCCCATGAGCTCTAGCAAACATGGCCAATGGCCAGTGATGATGGGAGTTGAAGCTCAGCAGCATCTGCAGCAAGGCTCCCCATACCTGCTGTATGTGAAAACTGTCATCGCAATGCACTTCTTCTACTTAGCTGTTAAGCGCCTCACACAGGAGATGGAGAGGGCTGATTAACAAGGGATACCCCTGGGTCACCCTCCCAGAAATAATTAGGCTGATTGGGGCAAATTTGCTCCAGAGTGATAAAGAGAACGAAAAAACAACAGAGGCCCATGAGATTCACATTCCATATACGAGAGACCATCAGGGCAGCACCAAGGAGACCCCAGCAAAAGAAGAGGCCCGTGTCCACCTCTCGAGGGGTGAAGAAAGCAGAAAACTGTGTGCATGTGATTATTATATTATATGATGGATATTGAAAAAGAGAGAGGCCCTGACGAGAAGGCAAAGCTCTGCTGAGACTCCTGTTAGATGATGAGATGTTGATTTAGTTGCCAGAGTGGGGTGCTGGTATATGGAGCCCCTTTTTTGATTCAGACAAAACCCCAGTGCCAGCGCGGGAGAAGCCTCTGGGACAACATCAGCCGCCAGAGCAAGGCAGCTTCCTGTGACAGTTGCTGTTGGCTCCAGATTCCCACACTGACAATAACTCTTTTAATAAAGAGGCTAGCAGGAAACTGGCCCAAAGGTTGTTTATAGCTGTTTACTGCTTCTGAACATGGTGAACACTATGCAACCTTCCAGTGGGTTATTTAGAAAACATCCCAAAGAAGCTCCCGCAGAAGGCCACGGATAGTCTGCAGCCCTTCTGTGGGACTTATAGTTCACATGCTGCCTGCCCAGCTTGAACAAGAAGAAGCTGCTGGCAAATCAACATCAGGGTGGGGATAATGAAGTCCTACACATTAATTTAGGGGGTGGGGGGATGGTTGGAGAGAGAGAGAGAGAGAGAGAGAGTTTTTGGCAATCCATTTGCATAATGGGTCCTTTGGTGATTCAAGGGGAGGGCCACAGCTCAGTGGCAGAGCGTCTGCACTGCATGCAGAAAAAAATCTATGTTTAGTCTTCAGCATCTCCAGGTAGAGCAGGAAGAGACTGCCACCTCAAGAGCGCTGCCAGTCAGTGCAGACAATACTGAGCCAGGCATGCCAGGTGGGAGACAGCTTCCTATGCTCCTGGGTTCCATCTCTGCAGCACGACCGGCTGCATGTGAGGTCAGGGCCAGAGGAGATTTATTTATTTATTTATTTAATTTCATTTATAAACCGCCCATAGCCAATGGCTCCCTGGGCGGTGTACAACATACATTATAATACAATAAGTCAACAAAGATCAATAAATATAGAATACAGATACATAAATGTACATCCCGGAGCCCTCAGTTAGCCCTGTTACGTCTGGGAAAGAGGAACAGGAGTGTTCACTTATAAAGCTCCTGCTTGGAGGAAGGGAGGGATATAAATCAAGTAATAAATAAATAAAGCACTTTGGAACAATTCTTGTGTTTTGCCATGAGAAGTATTTTCTTTAATTTGATATATGTCATTCTTCCTCCAAAGACTTGGCTGCAAAAGCACCATTTGATGTAGATCAGGCTCTCTCTCTCTGCCACCGCAGAGCTCCATTGTCGAATTGAACCTGGACTTTTCACAGCTGATGCCCCACAGTATCCAATCTATAAACTGGGAAGAATAGCAAGACCTTCTTCCTCCCTC
Organism: Rhineura floridana; assembly: GCF_030035675.1. Taxonomy (NCBI): domain Eukaryota; kingdom Metazoa; phylum Chordata; class Lepidosauria; order Squamata; family Rhineuridae; genus Rhineura; species Rhineura floridana. The sequence continues at coordinate 44,968,587 of NC_084491.1, forward strand.
GTGCCATGCTTTGCTAACAGTGAGCCTAGTACTAAAACATAAAAGCAGTGAGACAACTTCTGCCTAGGACAAGGGTGGGGAACCTGTGGCCCCCCAAATGTTGCTGGACTGCAGCTCCATCATCCCTGCACATTGGCTATGCTGTGGCTGATGCGAATCGGCTCAAGGCACATCTGAGGGGCTTCAGATGTTCTCCACTCCCAGCCTAGGGGGCTGACAGTCAAGACCACAAGGCTCTTCTTCTTTTGGTCACATCCCCAGGCCCCATGTGGGAATCACTGGTTTCCTCTAAATCTTGTACAGAATTGCCACTTTTTCTGCAACTGATGGGCCTACAAGCCATTTTAAAGATTTCTACCCCATTTTTGAGCCCATCAAAGAAGGTCCTCTCTCTCTCTCTCTCCTCCATTTCTACCTGGGTAGTAAAATTTCACATCTCAGTTTAAAGAAATATTTGCACAGTATGTGCTAAAAGGAAAAAGATCCATATGCGTGCATGTGCACAAGCATTCAGAGGGACTGGGAGGGTTTATGCTTTAGAATGCAGAGCCCCCAAATATCCCAATGTTTCACACAGTCCAAAAACGTCAGTAGGAAGAGGCAAAAGCCCAGGGCCAAAAAGCCATTTACTGGGAAGAGGTACTTTGGAAGTGGTCTAGCAGAAGAGCACATGTTTATTTTGTAAAACACTAGGTTTTATATTACGGCACAGCTTACAGTCCAGCTGTAACCAAAATTCAGAAACCAAACACCAACTTACAGAAGGCCTGAACTGGCTTGCCTACTGCTTCTGCCTACATTCTTGGCCAACTGTATATGGTTAGAGCTAGCCCAGGGACTTCCGACACGTTTTCAACCCACTGCCCCTTATGGAGTCATTACAGACTCATAAGCACATCGGAAGAATATAGCTGGATCAGATCAACGATCCATCTATGCTGGCACCCTATTTCCTTCCCACACTGGCCAACCAGACGCTGCTGGGGAGTCCACAAGCAGGGCATGTATGTAGTGGCCCTCCTCTACTGTTGCCCTTACCAACGAGAGGCAGAATGCCACTCAACATGGGAGGTTCCATGCACCCATCATGAGCAGAGTGATAGCCCATGACAGACCTCTCCTCTTTCAAAAAAAAATCTGTTCTCCTCTTAAGACCACCACCATGTGGCAGTGAACTCCATGAACTGATTGCACTTCATGTGAAGAAGCCTTCCCTTTTGTCTGTCCTAGATCTCCCATCAGGCATTGTCACCGGATGACTCCATGTCTTAGTATTACGAGAATGGAAAGAAAAACACACTTTCTCCACACCAGAAGTAACTTTCACAAAATCCCACCAGGATGTGTAAGGCAAGATTCAAGTTTTATTATCTTACCAAATGGAAGAGGGGAGGTGGTTCTAAGGAAATGCATCCAAGACTAGGCTGTAAGCTGCTGCTTTAGACCACTTCAGAATTTCCCCTCTCCAGCTCTTAAGGAAGGAGCCTTGCTAAAAGTAAGATGATGTCTGCACGATGGAAAGGAGGGGCCATACCAGAGAGCAACCACACTGGATGTCACCATTCCTGTAGCATAACTTCACATACACAAACAAAACGCTTTATGGTTCTTTCAAAAGGAGGCTGAAAGAGATTCTGTGGCTTGCTTGAGACATCTAGGGAGGCTTCTGGCTAAGCTGGAATTTTAACTTGCATCTTTTTGACTTGACTTCAGGACTGGATTACTACAGTGCACTCTATGTGGGGCTTCCCTTGCACTTGATCCAGAAACTGCAATTAGTGCAGAATGCTGCAGCATGGTTGCTGATAGGAGCAAGACCCTGTCAGCATATATCACCTTTGCTCAGAGATCTGCACTAGTTGCCAATTTGTTACTGGACCAAGTTCAAGGCATTACTATTAGTATATAAAGCCCGTAACAGATTGGGACTGGTTTACTTGTGGGATCACCTTACCCCATATATGCCCACTTGACTGCTTTGGTCTGTGGAACGGCCACTGCTACAGGTGCCACACAATACTCATTCCGCACTTGTAAGAAACAGATCTTTTAGTGTGGCAGCACCTACACATTGGGACTTCCTGCCTATTGACACCAAGCAGGCACCTTCACTGTACTCTTTTTGGTGTCTGCTGAAAACATTTTTGTTGAGGCAAGCCCATCCAGACATGTAGGTGTTGATATGTGTTTCAATTTCTTTTCAGCTTACTGTCAAAATCTCTTGTTAGCTTACTGTTGATTTAATTATCTTTTAAATACTTGTTTTTAATGAGTTTTTATTTATAACTTTAAACTTTTGTGCATAAGCTGCTTACAGGTTTTATTACAATCAAGCAATAAATAAATTTTGTTAAATAACATTTTTTTTAAAAAACCAATCCTGCATCCAAATGCAAGATCCTGCCCACTCATATGACCCTTAAGGAGAATGGCAGTGCAATCCGACGCATGTCTACTGAGAAGTTAAGTCCCACTGAGCTGGGCTTACTCAGGGCAGCTGGTCCCCACTGGGGGCCAGGTGGGGCAGAAAGCAGTGAGCCCCACAGCAGGTGGAGCCAGAGCCCAGGCCAGGCAGAGCCAGCTAATGGCTGGGTGCCCATCCACCTCCCTGTTGAGTTCTACCTTGGCAATGCTGAGACTAAGGAGGACAGTGACAAGCAGGGCCATGCCCTGGACTGGACTCAAGTAAGAAGGCAGGCAGGTGGGGGCTGACTGAGGGCAGACTGGGGTTGGTGGGCAGTGCCCCACTTGCCCTAATGGACCAGCCACACTGGGCTTATTTCCTGGTAGGTGTGCACACGCCCCTTCTGCAACCTTACCTCACACCACGACTGCCTGCACCAAATATCTTGAGCCTGATTGCTCAAAACCCTATCAAAATATATTAGAAATGCAAAATAAAAGAAAGAAATTGCCCTTTATCTGGAGAGACAGGAGGATTTTGATGTGTTTTGTGTAATTAGTATTTACCGTGAATTGATTTGTGTCTGGGTATTTTAATTAGCAGGCACTTTGGCCAAGACAACCACCTGATGGGAAAACGTTAGCTTTATTTTGATTCTCTAAAAAAAGACTTTTATCTTTCGCTCTATAATTAATAGTTCATGAAGGGAAGCAGGTTGAAACTGCCCAACCTTTCTGTCTGAGGCCAAACCAGCAGGCTCTTGCTACAGAAATCATTCCTTGGCCACAGCTGCCTTGTTGTTCCCAATACTGCACATCAGCATTTCCTTGGTGATTTAACAATTCCTAAAGCACGAGACTGAACTAGGTCACTGTCCCTGGATGGATCTCAGCCCTTGGCAGGCACCCAAGCAATGATGGAGTAGGCATATCTTGCCGTTCTCAGCTGAAGGGTGTCCATGCCGTGAACAGTAGAAGTGGTTTTCCACGAGAGCAAGCCCCCCCTTCCCATACTGCCCAACATTTGGTAAAACCAGAAGGTTTTTGTTTGATGCAGCCAGAAACAGCTCAGATCCCATCCCAAACCATTCCTCACCCTCCAACTTGGCTTCTCCTCTCTAGTAAGATCAGCCCACTGCCCTCTTGCCATCCCAACTCCCCTACACTGACTGCCCACCCAAGATGTCTGATCCCTTGAGGAAATCAGGGTGCAGAGCTGGGCTCTCCCTCAATCCCAGCCATCATGTGCCATGCTTGTGGTTACCAGCTGGGATAAAGGCTACATGTTTTGTTTCATTTACAAGAGGAACAGAGTATTTTGATGACAATGGATGATTTCACAAAGAGCAGCTTGCCTGCTCCAGGGCAAAACCATATATTTTACAACAAAGCCTTCTTGCAAATGGGTGATAACTTTCTAAGAATGGCCAGGGTTCTACCTTGCCTACAAAGGCAGAGAAATTTTGCTTTTATTTTCTTGTGCCTGAACCTGTGCTCTGTTGGGTTTTTCTAAAATAAAGCTTTTCATTGTTAATGACAAATAACCAAGTTACTGCTAAAGGGCCTTGCCAGCCAGTGAGTCCTGACCCTTGGTATTAGGTCCTTTGGAGACAATATTTCTCAGGAGGGAAAGCTCCCTGCGTCAGCTACAAAAGTGAAACCCAGAGCGGTTCTCGGCTCACCTCTTGCCTGGAGGCACACAGGGTCACTCTGGTTACCTAGGCCATCTCCTCTGCCGACTTCATACCATCCCAGAGTTGGATTTTCCCCAGGCAGCACACCAGCCTGACTCAGAGATGAGGAAATTTTTTCAAAGAACCTTATTCCCACAACTGTCCCGGGGCCAACATGCCCGTGGTTGGTGGGTCCAGAGGCACAAAGTGAGCAGGACAATGAGTGCGACTCTTCCACTGCTGCTGGAGGCTGCATTCCAGCTGTGCAACAGCCAGGGATCTCATCCCCCAGCCCACATCTCTGCATCCCACACCCAGGCAAGCAACAGCCACTACTCCAGTCCAAAGACACATTCGGGCCAGGCACAGAGAAGTGCTGGTGAGGGAGTTTGGTGTGGGGAGAGTCTGGAGGGACACATGGGGGGCTGCATTTGGGCACCGGGGCCTGAGGTTCCCCACCCTGGCCTAACTCCATCTAGGAAGCTTTGATGGGCCAGAAATGTGCTTATATTGCTAGAATTGACAGAAGCGTGATGTGGATCACGTCTGCCTGGTAAGAAGCTCCACTTTGGAGCTGTACCTTCGAGAACCCTAAACACCATCCCCCATCCCCAGCTGCTATTGTTCCCATTTAATGAAAATAACTCCATCCTACACACACTTTTTATGCGGGATTTACAGCTGCAAGGTATGCTCAATCCCCACCCACCCCCTCCTTCTGAAGGCCTATTAAAAGCCTCTGAAATTACTTCAGATTGTCAGAGCAAACTGCACAGCAACACCATCCATCACCACCCAAGCAGTCCTTCAAGAACAAGCCTTGCATTCACATCTACGATTGATATCTAAGGGACATACATGTTTGCAAGGCCTGCTATAAAGCCGTATGTGTGACCCCACCGAGAAGGAAGGTAGGGCTGTAAACCCCTGTGCAGTCACACCACAAAAGCTCAGAACCATTCAACTGCTTGGAAGCAGCTCTATCAGCAGAGCGCAGGCCACTGCTGCTGCAGCGGTGGTGGCTGTTTTCCCAGGCAAGGCACGCCACTCCAAAGCCAACACTGGCAATGAGCTGCCTGGAATGGCGGCAGAAAAGGTCGCTCAGCGCTCCAGATCCCATCAGGGCCACAAGTGCGCCGACTCCTTCCAGGGCTGCTTACCCCCAAGCGTTGGCCAGACTGCCCACAGAAATTAAAAAGCCACTTCAAACACAGGATAAATCAAACCTCCTCTTTCTCCTCCCCCCCCCAGATGTCAGGCTCCTTTTGACAGTAGCTGCCGTGTGAACAAGGGACAAGGCGTTATTAACACAGAGCTGCTGCCGTGAGGGAAGCCTCTCTGGGAGCCGCTCACAGTACAGCCAATGACCAATGGAACAAGTCATGCAGACGGGGGAGGGATGAGGCCTGGAATGGACGCCACGTGACCAGCCAGGGAGCTGCTCAGGCTTCTCTTATTTCCGCACAGAAACAAGCCAACAGCCACAGGAGACTCCTCTTGGGCGGAAGTTGTCAAGGAAGGGAGAGAAACGTTGGGCTTCTCTTTCCTTCAGCAAATCTCTCCTCCCCCTCCACTCTGGAGCTCCTGAGAAACTTTTCACTAGAAAATGTGGGGGAAGTTCTGGCTTCACTCTTCCCAGCAGACAAGGGGTTTAGGACTACAGCAGATCTCGAGTGGCGGCTGAAGACAGCTGGGGGGTGATGGAAGCGGACAAGATGCAGAGGCCAGGTGACAGAAACAGGATGAACAACGAGGCTTGCCGGCTTCCAGCTAGCAAGCGAGGCCACAGGGGTTGGATGGCGTGCAGCAGATCAGCCGCTCCAAACAAGCTGAATTTACTGCAGCACGAAGGCCTTCCAAAAGCATGGGGAAGATTTCCATCCGCTCTGCACGTAACAAGGTTATTTTGGTAACCATCAGAAAGAAGCCTGATCAAGCTCACACAGGGCAGCTTGCTGGAAAGCTGCAGGATACAAGGGACAGAGGCTGGGGCTCCCTGGAAAGGAGAATAACAGAAGGCATTTGGCTTCTGACCAGCAGGGCCTCTCCCACCCCCATAGAGCCCTGGCAGAGAATGCGGACTTCTGCACCTTCCGCTGGACAGCTCATCTCCTAACTAACAGGAAGCACACAGCAACTACTGGCCACGCAGCATTCCTCAGAGAGTCCAAAAGGCAGAATCTCTTTAAAATGATCTGATTAATTGATTGGAAGAGCTCTGCCTGACTTCCTCCTTGTCAGATCCCCTCCTGGAGAGCTGCTGCCAGTTCTCATTGACAAAACTATGCGAGATGGACCAACGGTCTGGCCAGATATAGGGCAGCTTCCCGTGTGACTTTTTAAATTGCTCGCTCTTTGCAAGTGCTAAAAGCAAATGCTCCCCATGCAGCAGCGTTTCATCCATCATTTTATTATAAAAACATTTTCTATCACTTTCCAGCTCTACCAAGGGCCCCCAAAGCAGTTTACATAAAATAACAAAATATCACCAAGTAACAAAAATGAAAACTAAAGTCTTCCTCAGAAGCGCATGTCTGTGTGCGTCTGTCAGAACTGGGCATGTTTAGCCTTGAGAAGAGAAGACTGAGGGGAGATATGATAGCTCTCTTCAAGTTCCTGAAAGGCTGTCACAAAGAGGAGGGCCGGGATCTCTTCTCAATCATCCCAGAGTGCAGGACACGGAATAATAATACTGTAGGCCCCTTCCAACTCTACAATTCTCTCTCTGTGTGTGTGTGTGTGTGTGTGTGTGTGTAGAAAGGGGGGGCAGAGAAGGTCTGAGTGGCAGGGAATCGGCCTATTTTGCAGTGGCACACTGGGACAGGTGGCCTGCCTGCATCTTTCAGTTTGACAGTTTCATGCCCAAGCATGCTTGTCATTCATTCATTCATTCATTCATTCATTCATTCATTCATTTATACCACCCCACAGCCGAAGCTCTGTGGGCAGTTTACAACAATTAAAAACAATAAAAACAAATATACAAATTTTAAAACACACAAAAAATTCAAAGAAAATGCAAAAAAAATTAAAAAATTTAAGAACACATGCTAAAATGCCTGGGAGAAGAGGAAAGTCTTGAAAAGATAACAGTGTTGGTGCCAGGCACACCTCATCAGAGAAATCATTCCGTAATTTAGGGGCCACCACTGAGAAGGCCCTCTTCCTTGTTGCCAGACTCCCAGCTTTCCTCGGAATAGGCACCCGGAGGAGGGCCTTAGATGTTGACCGTAGTGTACGGGTGGGTTCATGTCGGGAGAGGCGGTCCATCAGGTATTGTGGTGCTAAGCTGTGTAAGGCTTTATAGGTTAAAACCAGCACCTTGAATCGAGCTCGGAAACATACAGGCAGCCAATGCAAGCGGGCCAGAATTGGTTTTATGTGTTCGAACCGTCTGGTCCCTGTTACCAATCTGGCCACTGCATTTTGCACAAGCTGCAGTTTCCAAACCGTCTTCAAAGGCAGCCCCACATACAGCACATTGCAGTAATCTAGATTGGAGGTTACCAGAGCATGGACAACTGAAGCCAGGTTATCCCTGTCCAGATAGGGGCATAGCTGGGCCACCAACCGAAGTTGGTAGAAGGCACTCCGTGCCACCGAGGCTACCTGAGCCTCAAGTGACAGAGATGGTTTTAGGAGAACCCCCAAGCTACGAACCTGCTCCTTCAGGGGGAGTGCAACCCCAACCAGGACAGGTTGGACATCCACCATCCGGTCAGAAGAACCACCCACTAGCAGCATCTCAGTCTTGTCTGGATTGAGCCTCAGTTTATTAGCCCTCATCCAGTCCATTGTCGCAGCCAGGCACCGGTTCAGCACATTGACAGCCTCACCTGAAGAGGCTGAAAAGGAGAAATAGAGCTGCGTGTCATCAGCATACTGATGGCAACACACTCCAAAGCTCCGGATGACCGCACCCAATGGTTTCATGTAGATGTTGAACAGCATGGGGGACAGAACTGACCCCTGCGGAACCCCTTACTGGAGAGTCCAGGGTGCCGAGCAATGTTCCCCAAGCACCACCTTCTGGAGGCGACCTGCCAAGTAGGAGCGGAACCACTGCAATGCAGTGCCTCCAACTCCCAACTCCGCGAGCCTCTCCAGAAGGATACCATGGTCAATGGTATCAAAAGCCACTGAGAGATCAAGGAGAATCAGCAGAGTCACACTCCCCCTGTCTCTCTGCCGACAAAGGTCATCATACAGGGCGACCAAGACTGTTTCTGTGCCAAAACCAGGCCTGAAACCTGACTGAAATGGATCCAGATAATCGGTCTCATCCAAGAGTGTCTGGAGCTGGCCTGCCACCACTCGTTCCAGGACCTTGCCCAGGAATGGAACATTTGCTACCGGCCTATAGTTATTAAGATTTTCTCGGTCCAGGGAGGTGTTGGGCCTCAGCTCCTCCGTGGGGGCCAGGAAGGGGGAAGGCAGATGGGCAGACGGAGAGGGTGAACGCTGTTTTGGAACAGTACTTACGGTGTTACATTGGGTACCAGCAAGACAATTGGGTGTCCTACCTGCCCTTGGTAGAATTTGCTTACAACAATGCTGTGCACTCGCACACGCAACAGACCCCTTTCTTGGCTACCATCCCTGTGCTTTCCCTGTTCCTCAGAACAACCTCTCCGTCCCAGCGGCCGAGGACTTTGTGCAAGAACTTCACGCTATGCAGCAGCTGCTCCAGGAACAGCTGGAATGAGCTAAGGCAGATTACAAGTGAGAGGCAGATCAGCACAGACAAGAGGGGCCCTCATACAAGTGGGAGACAAGGTGTGGGTGTCCACAGGCTATTTACCTATGCCGGGCCAGCGTCGCAAGCTACAGGACAGACGAGTAGGGCCTTTTGAGGTGGAAGTGCAGATTAACCCAGTGGCGTACAGACTCCCCCTGCCCCCCACTTTCAAGATGCACTGTTCCACTGGTCGCTGCTGATGAAGGACTCTCCTCCCGACCCACATCGGCCACAGGTTGAGCCCGTGCCTCTGCTGCTAGTGGATGGAGAGGAGGAATACGAAGTAGAACAGGTTTTGGATTCCAGAAAGCGCCATGGCCGCCTCCAGTATCTGATCCATTGGAAGGGCTATGATCCATCGGAGCGTTCGTGGGGAACAGCAGAAAACGTGCACGCCTAGGATTTGGTGAGAGACTTCCATGAAGTGTATCCAGAGAAGCCCCGACCTCGGGGGTGGGAAGGGTTAATGCATGGAGGGGGGGGATGATGTTGGGCCTCAGCTCCTCCGCGGGGGCCAGGAAGGGGGAAGGCATGACTTTCAGGGTCCCCAGCTGTCAGCAGGAGCGGTAGATCCAGGAGTTGTTGAGTCTCCGCAGGATAGGGGATGTGGGAGTGAGTTGGAGCCAGGGTCAGTTCCCACAGATGGCGCGCTCTCTGAAGAAGGGTGTGCCCCACCCCCAGACCAAGACGAGGAGCCGTTGGAAGTTGCTCCGGAGGGCGTGCTCCCTCCCCCTCTGCCTAGCGCCAGGAGAGCAACCTCCCCCTGACATTGAGCCTGTTGCCGAGGCCCTTTCGGACGAGCCATTGGACGCCCGCCTCCCATCACCCCGCACTCGTTGTCACGAGAAACGGACCTGTCAGAGGCAGGACTTGAGAAGGAGTCAGAGATTAAGATCGAGGACTTTCCCTACTTAAACCTGCGGCTCCAGGGGCGGAGCTGCTGAGTCAACTTTCTTTATACGTTGCAGAGCATGTCTAGAGTGCAGTTAGGGAATTCTAGTGAGTTAGTTTAGTGCTGTCTATGAAACGTACTGCTTTTGATGTATCCATTACTCTAATAAAACAAGAATTAATTACACCTGCGTCTCAGCCTTGTGGATCCCACTCTGAACGTGACAGGAGGGTCTCTTCAGGAGTGGTCTCGCTACCGCCTCTTCAGGCAGCCAAAAACCACCCCCTCTCGCAGAGAGGCATTAATCACTTCCCTGGCCCAGCTGGCTGTTCCATCCCTGCTAGCTTTTATTAGCCAAGAAGGGCAAGGATCCAGCACAGAAGTGTTTGCACGAACCTGTCCAAGCACCTTGTCAACGTCCTCAAGCTGCACCAACTGAAACTCATCCATTGTCTAGAGCACTTTGACCAGTTCTGGTCCTCAACAGTCCTAAGCTGCGCTTTTTTAATTGAAAGCCACAAGAACGTGGGTGTGTTATACATGTGCCTATGCTGGCACATGAGATAAAATCTCGTTCCAAGCCCAAATCTACAGGGGAAAGCCACAGAAGGTGCACTTGAGATTAACAAGAGACTTAGATTTAGCAAGGTGGGAGTTACAGCCTACCCCCAAGAGGTTACTGAATTATATCCACTGGAAAATGCCCTTTTCAAACTTGTGACAGTTTGCCAAAGTAAGCCACTTTTTGGTTTTTCACGGAAGCTACTGTAGATTATCAGCTCCATGTTTCCCATGGCATAGCCAACTTATGCCTTTGCGCTGCACAAATGCACCTGCAGACACCAGTTTTGAAAAGGAATTTTAAGACGGCAAAATTATTCCCAGGACTTCACATTTCAGATCTTTCGTTCTGGCAGGCACCCTTGAATTCTTAATGTGATTCCTCCTTGCAAGGCAATAAGCCAAGTTCATGGCAGCTTGCAAGTCCTTCCCACCAAATACTCTGATCAATGGAAAATTCCAAGACCTGAAGGGCATCACCCAACTGAAAGCAGAGAGGAGGGACAGCTATTTTAAGTTTACTGTAGTTGACCAAGTACATTATCTGATTCAAGAATGCAATAAACGTACTTACCAAATATTTCTCCTCCGCTTGCATATTCTGTCACCAGATAAATCATCCGCTCTGTCTCCATAACCTGTGCAAGGACAGAAAAGTGACAGATAAGGAGACTGTCCAGGGCAAAAGGAAGTTGCGCTAATTGGACTTCTCTTTTGTGACTTGCATTTCTAATGCCCAAAGCCACTTTCAACAAATCAGAAGCGCCCAGTGGCTGCACTCAAGTACACAAGATCAGCTGAGGACAGCTTCTGAGACCCAAACATGTAACAAGCAAGAGACACTGATCTTCAGTCTGAAATGTTGGAAGGTGAGTTTTCAAAGGTATTTTTTTCCAAGCTAAGAAGGCCTACATTTCCCATCCTGCGGCCCCAACATGACAGTTAAAGTGCTTGCACAAGCCATGCGAAGAATGCCTTTTGGTCACTAAAGCATTTTAACCACAACAACTTGTGAATATGGAACATAAATCGTATAAGAATGGACCAGTCATTTTAATTCAAATTAAATGGGGACATTTAATCTGAATGACCAGCTGGCAGAAAGGCTTCCAGATAGGATGCTCTAAAGAAGGTGTGGGGAATCTTTGGCCCTCCAGATGTTGCTGAACTACAACTTTCATCATCCCTGACCATTGACCTTGCTTGGTGGGACTGATAGGAGTTGTAATTCAGTAACATCTAGAGGGCCAAAGGTTCCCCTCACCTGCTCTAAAGCATTTTTAAAAGGTGAAGTTAAGCTCCACCACTGACTTCACATAACTCAAATCACTCAAGTAACTACAAACTTGCCAACAAGAGAGTAGTGTCTCTTTGCAAAGGCAAGGAACATACTTCAAGCAAGTCAAGCAACTCAAAAGCAGACAAGCTTGGCTGTTTGCTCTGGAGGCCCCTCTAATTCTGTTTAAACCAGACCCGATATTTGGCAGTTCCCAGGCAACAATGCACCCAACAGCTTCTTGCTGAAGCAAACAACATTGGCTCTTTGGGCAAACGATGTAGCCGGGTTGACAGAGCCACCATCTACCATCAGATTGCTAGAGATGTAGCAGGGAAATTTCTGGAGAAGAGATGAGATGTGGGGAGAACTGGGCTGGAAAGTAACCGGGGAAGACCTGAAGCCAAAACACCAAGACAAGAGAACAGAACGGTTCTCTGTCTTGATTTTTCTTGCAGTTCCCCAAATATGATATCTGTACGGGAACCCTAAAAAAGTAGCTGGGGTAGAGATGCAGAGTTGGAGCTAAAGAGATTCCTCCTACAAGTGGCAATGGCAGCACAGAGCACTACAGTACCAGACAGCAGGTAGGCTTCCCCAAGCAAAATGTTAATGCTCTCATTATTCAATAGGAAACAGGGAACAGGGCTTGGGGGCTGTGTGAAGAGAAGGGACTATTTCTCTGATGTGCCCTTTAAATGTCACACTATGAGGAAAGGAAAGGTTATAGCATTTCGGCTTTTTAGTTTAGAGAAAAGGTGCGTAAGAGGTGACATGACAGACATGTATAGAAGTATGCATGGTGTGGAGAAAGTGGGGAGAGAAACGCTTTTCTCCCTCTCTCATAACACTAGAACTCATGGACATCCAGTGGAGCTGCATGTTGGAAGGTTCGGGACAGACAAAAGGAAGTCCTCCTTCACACAGAGCACAGTTAAACTCTGAGTTGGCTCCCACAAGAGGCAGTGCCGGCCACCAACTTGGATGGCTTTACAAGGAGATTAGATACATTTCTGGAAGAAACGCTATCATGGCAACTAGTCATCATGGCTGTGCTCTGCCTCCAGTAACAGTATGGTTCTGAATACTAGTTGCTGGAAACCGCAAGAGAGGAGAGTGCTCTTGTGCTCAGGTCTTTGCAGGCTTTCATGGGCATCTGGTTAGCCACTGTGAGAACAGGATGCTGGCTGAGATGCATTAGCCTGATCCAGCAGCCTCATCTTATGTCCTTAGGATTAGCCAGCCTGGAGATCCCTCTCCTCACCACCCTCTCTCTGATTAGCAGGGCAAAGAAAGTCTTCAGCCTAGCATCTGTTACCTTTCAGCCTTTTATTTGCAGACCAGCAGACGTTGGAGGGTGGTGTAGAAATTCATAAACTAAGAAAGCCATTTCCAGCAGAGAACAACATTTGGGCACTGAATTGTGACTAAGAACAGTCCTTTTGCTTTTGAGTGGGTTGGAGGAACTGCTGAAGGACAGGAAAGTGCCTCTGGATCCAGCCCAGCAGGTGCTCCAGCTCACCCCACTTCCACAGGCTTAAGGGTCGTTGCTTATGCACGCAGTGCTTGTTCACAGCTTCTCAGAACAGTGGGGGTGGGGGGAGAGAGCCCTGAGCCCTGCTCTTACCATTCCAGAAACCAGCCGCCCCATGCCAGGCAGCCCATGAGGTCTTTGATTTCAGACTGTTTTCCATTAACCACCATATGGGAGGTTCGCATGCAAAAGTGCTGCTCCTTGAAAAGCACCCGATGAATATGGATAGCCTGTTGACAGGCCTTGGCGGAGGAGGGACAGGGCTGTGTGGATTCTGGAACGGTTTGCCGTTGGCATTATAATGTGCACTCGCAGTTGGCAAAAACCTTCTCCTCTCAAGAGGCTAGGAGGTCTTCAGCAGCACACATTGCAATACTGTTAATACCTGTAGAGCAGCTGTTTGAAGGCTTCCCTGGTCCCAAAAATAATTATGATTGTCTAAACCTCTAGGACGATAAAAAGTGAGAAGCCTGGTGGAGGACACCACCACCACCACATAGCATTCATACCTGATACAATCTGATGATATGAGGGTGGCAAAGCATCTTCATAATCTGAACTTCTCTGAAGATCTTCTTGAGGTTCTCTTCGTCCAGTTGAGTCTTATCAATTATCTTTATAGCAACCTGAAAGGGGCCAGCAAGACAAGGCTATCAGGAAAAAATAACCTCAGTATGGCCAGGAGAAGACCTTCAAGCAAAAGTGTCCATTTCCAAACTATTCACAAGGAAGGTGCCATCCCAGGCAAGTCATGGCCATTACTGGGCATTGATTGACACAAAGTTGCCTTGTACCAAGTCAGGCAGTCAGTCGATTCCAGCCCATCACCCTCCATTCCCAACTGGCAGCATTTCCAGCTGTACAGGGTCACAGGCAAAGGTCTTTCCCAGCCTTGACACCCAAGAGGCAGATGTCAAGAACTAAACCTGTGACCTTCCGCATGCTCTAGTCTGTACTATGGCTCTCCCACAGGTGTCCTATTTATTGGAGCAAGGAACACGTCTCCTAGGATGACCATGGCATCCCACGTCAAGCAACCCTGCTTACGTGCTGAACAGGTGAAGAGGAACAGGCTTTACAGACTAAAACACATGCAGACAAATGCAAGCAATCGCAATACAGCTTTTCTCCACCCAGAGGAGAAGATCATTTTCAACCATAAAAGTCAAAAATGTTCCAGTTACTAGAGATGTGTCCTAGAAACCACTAGTTCCATTTTGTGGAGCCACTCTCCAGCTGTAGGAACATAGGCCACTTGGCACCCATGCTGCAGCGTCTTGGAATTATCCAGCTATCCTTGCCTAGCCAAACCATGTACTAGTCTCCTAGTCGCAAGTCTTTTGTTTTAATCCTGACAAGCAAGCCTAAAGCATCAGAAGCTCTTGAAAGCGGGTTTTTTTTAATGCAAACCCTGTTTTAACTGTGTGCCAGTTAAAGATTAAAGCATGACCGATCATCACTGTATGGAACAGCTAGAGAATCCAGTTAAGATTGCTGGCAGCCCTAAATGAGTATTGATTACTTGGATCCATTCGAGTCTGGCTTGAGGCCTGGCCGTGGAACTGAAACTGCCTTGGTTGCTCTGGTTGATGACATCTGTTGGGAGAGGGATGGGGGGAAATGCGACCCTGCACATTCTCCTCGATCTCTCAGGGCAGAGAGGCACTCCCTGTTCAGTCAGTTCCAGTGCATCTCCACCTCTCTTTTCTGAAAACAGGGACACACAAGGCTAGTCAAACCCCACCCCTTTTAACTGTAAAATCTGGTGAGATCAGCTCAAGTGCTTTTAAAAATTCCACTTCAGACAGATTTCACAGCTGATCAGCAGATCAACCCATTGCCCCTGCAGGTATGGCCAATGGAAACGTTTTGTTGTAGGTGACTAGTGTGCTCACAGCCTCAGCAGTGTTTGATACTGTTGACCACAGTATCCTTTTCGAGTGTCTCAAGGAGATAGGGTCTGGGGGCACTGTGCTCCAGTGATTCCACTCATGCCTCCAGAGCTGCTTCCAAAAAGGAATCATGAGGGCTACTGTTCAGCACCGTGGGAGCTGTCCTGTGGTGTACCACAGGGTTCCATCTTGTTCCCCATGCTTTTTAACATCTATAAGAAGCCACTGAGAGCTGTCAGCAAGAGATTTGGAGTGAGGTGTCGTTATTACGCAATGACACCAACTCACATCTCTCTGTTCCATCTGAATCAGGAGAGGCAGCTGAGGTGCTGGACCGGTGCAGTGATGGGCTGGAGGTGGGCCAATAAATTGAGGCCGAATCCTGAAAAGCCAGAGGTGTTTTGTGTCCAGAGTTCTCATGCCCAGGTGGTGGAGAGACACCCTGTTCTGGACAGGGCTGCACTCCCCTGGAAGGAGTAGGTCCATAGCTTGGAGGCAGTCCTGGATCCAGCATTGTCACTGGAGGCTCAAGAGGCCTCCGTGGTCAGGAGTGCTTTTGTCCAGTTCCGGCTGGTTCGCTTCAGCCCTTTTTGGACAGAGATGACTTGGTCACAGTACTCCATGCTCTGGTAACTTCCAGAATGGATTATTGCAATGTGCTCCACTTGGGGCTGCCCTTGAAGATGAGTCAGAAACTTCAACTAGTCCAAAATGCAGCAGCCTGACTTCCGGCTGGGGTTGCTTTTAGATCTCGTATAACTCCTGTTGTAAAATAGCTGCACTGGCTGCCAGCTCATTTTGGGGCCCAATTCAAGGTGCTCACACTAGTGATTAAAGCCCAAAACAACTTAGGTCCCAAATATCTGAAAGACCGCCTCCTTCCCTACAGCCCCTCTTGGGTGTTGAGATCAGCAGAGGGGGCCCTTTTGGTAGTCCCGCCACCCTCAGAATCTCTCGGGGTGGCAGCCTGGGTGAGGGCATTCTCGGTGGCACCCCCTAAGTTGTGGAACTCCCTCCCCACCAAAGTGTATCTGGCAACCTCACTGTGCAGCTTTAGGCAAATGCTGAAGACGCAGCTCTTTACCCTGGCCTTTGACATAATGAAGGTAAGCATCCATTTATTTTATTGCTGCAACATGTATAATCAAAGGGAATCCTGCCTAACCCTTGATAAATGTAGATATGGATCCATCTATTCATGCTACATGCACTTACATTTATCCTAAGTGTGGAATTTCTTAAGTACAGCCCCCAGTTTTGCCAGCACATGTGGCACTCCTCCATGTGGAGCTGCATGGCAGGTAAGCCAAGAGGCTGCTGCTTGCTCTCAGGTGGAAAGTACCAGGCAGTGACAACATCTGCCTGCTCATTCATTGCTGCTTTCTCTAGTGCTTTTCCTGGGAGAGCAAGTGTCCCATTCCACCCTGACAAGTGTCCTCACTGAGGCATGCTTTCCAGTGTTTGAAGCCACCTGTTTACCCGCCTGTTTACCCGTCCCCATGGAAATGTTCAATTCCACATGAAACCCAAGTCAGTGCTGCCTTCCTGGCACAAATGTCAGAGCAAAGCCTTTTCATGGGCAGGGAAGCAGACTGAGCACATCAGCCCTCTGTGCTGCTGCTCAGCCATCAAGACGTTTTTCCACTCAAATCTTCCCTCCACCTCACCACCCATCACTGGAACGCAGACTCATACGTCACGGTGGCATCCCTCTCCTCGCTTCCCCATCCCTCCCTTCACTGCCCTCTTCAGGTGAGCAAGGTCCCTTACATCCCAACCAGCTGGTCTGCTCCTGACCTAAGCACATGTTAGTCATTGGTGTGCTCCAACATGCGGCATGGAAAAGCACTGGGAGAAAGGCAAGAAGAATCACAGACAGGCTGAAAAGTCCTCGTCTCTCTCTATATACAATTGACACTGGTAATGCTTCAAGGAGACCACGTCAGAGGTCAGCTATCAGACCGGCCAATATTGGGGGCTTCTGGAAAGGGTCTTATTGCTCAGCATCGGCCACCCCGCTCTGAGAGCAAATGAAGCTGGCTTCAGGTGACAAATGCAGGATTCAGACACTCTACAACCCAACTGACTGTTCCCATTATCAATTCAGTGGAGCCCATCAGCTGAATGCTGCTGGCTCAACAGGAAGATCCTTCGGAGATGGGAGGATGAATTAACATCTGCCTCAAAGTAACCCAGAGCTCATCTGCACATTAAGCAAGTGAGTCTCTCTGGGTTGTTGGGTATACTGACTATTTTATCCTTCCCATTGGCAACCCTCCCTCTGAGGCTCCTCAGTAGGCATTACCCATTTCTTTTCATTGGAAGGTATAGGAGCTAGCAACTTAGGCCTCAAAGTTGTCATCTTCTCAATTCAAGACTTTGGCTGCTGATGAAAGCAGCAGTGAAGACAGTCTCCCGCAACTGCAGCTCAGGAAGCACAGGGTGGCCAGCCCCACATACTCCAAAAATGCCTCAAGTTCATGCACAGGTTGCCCCAGATTCTGCTCAACCCACTGGAGCACAAATCAGGCCGCAATTAAGACCTCAACTAATAGATAAACTGAATTCTTTCAGTAGTGAAACTCCAGAACAAAAGCCCGGGGAAATTAGCAATCCCATTATGGGATGCTAACAAAGCATAGAGTCTGCAGGAACTGAGCCAGCTCCCAGCACATACACTACCACCAATTAGAAGCACTTCAAAACACAAGCAGCCTTTTGCCCTGCATCTGCCCAAGTTCTGCCTGGGGATCCAAGAAACAAATTCCTTGAGGAGTAAGACTGGAAGAGCGACCCAACACTCTGCTGGGGAAGAACTGTGGGCATGATTCTGAAACAGAGTCCAAAGCCCCCAGCTGGATGAGCTGCAAGAAATGCAAACTCACAGGTTATGCTGCCTTGCAGCTGAACTTAGCTATGCTGCTTTCAGCATCGCTCAGCAACGAGTTTATGGGAGCCTGGATGGCCCTGATGGCCTTTCCAGGGAACAGCAACGCTAACTGGTGCTGCTTTTCCCTTTGCAGGGATGAGAGGCAGAAGGGGCCTAAGCCCAACCCTGCAGGGTCTACAGCAGGGGCTAACCCCCCACCAACTGCCCAGCATACCACCTTTCAAGTTCCTCTCCTCACCTTGCAGTTCGCCAAATAGGGAAGAAAGAACTCTACCGCTCACCTTCCAAAGATGGTGCATGAGTAACAGCCAGAGAGCTGTGAGGAGGAGCTCTGGTGGAACTTCTCGCACACTTGCCCAGGCGCCCCATCCGTTTCGTCTCCTGTGCCTGATACCACTCCGGTTTTGAATTATTGCGACTCAAACTTGTGCTAGAAAGAGATTCAGGGTGCTTAAGAGCATTGTTCTCTTCCAAGATTTAATCTGAGCCAGAAGCAATCACTCCAATGTACCCAAGAATGTGGAGAGCATGACTACTGGCTCTGGCTGATCTTTCGAAGATCCTCTATCGTTATGGAGCAAAAAGCCAGAGAAGCTAGAATGCCTCAGCTTTTGACCAACAGTTTCCCAAAGTAGGACAGGATGGTGGGTCACTGTTAGGCATGCTGGCCTTCAAGAGCACCAGAGTATAGACACCCTGGAGGGGGAGCTACAGCCTTCCACTCTGCCATTTCATCCAGAGGGCTCGAAGAGGGACTCTGAAGCATCTGCTTTTTTTCCCTAAGATGTTTTTAAAGCTTTTTAAAAAAATGTTTTTAATGTTTTGTTTTAATGTATTTTAAGGTCTTTTTATGATGTTTTAAAGTGTTTTTAACATTTCTATTTGCCACCCTGGGCTCCTGCTGGGAGGAAGGGTGGGATATAAATCAAATAATAAATAAAATAAATAAATAAACAAGCCAGGGATCCCCTAGGTTGCTTCATCATAGAAAATTGCTCACTGGAGCCTAATCCCAGTACTGCCAGCTTATGCCACAGGGTGCAAATGCCGTCAGCTCAGGCCAGCAGCCAGCACTCTGCAGACCTCATGTTAGAGCCACTGGAAACTTTGCTAGGAAAGGCCCCCTAATGAGAAAACCTCAACCATCCCCATTCTAGCACAACTTGGACAAAGAGCTCTGGGTAGAATACACACTCCCTCCAAAGCTGACACCACACAGTTTTAATGAAAATAATCCTCTCTCCTTGGAAGCACATTCACTTCCAAACGAGACATACATGTGCCAAATTCCTGGAAACAGCTCCTCCATGGAGGGCTTGTAGCTTCCATGGAGCTAAACATGCACACTAAACCTTCCCCCACTGTGCTGGGAAAGGAATGTGACTGCCGGAGTGATACACAAGAGCTGTCCCATGTCACCAACAAAAGCGCAACTCAAGCACTCTTCAGGCATGCAGACAGTGTATGCAATAAACATGCACAGAGAGTTGTGGGGCTGAGCATGCAAGGTCTGCCTCCCACCACTATTCCACTCATCTTCCAACTCCTGCTTAAGGAGGTTCCCTGAGCATTTTAGAACCCTGAAAAATCAGGGTTCTCAAATGTGTGGGGCACCTACAAGGGTACAGCAGCCTCTTCACTTCAGAAGAGTACCCAATGCATGGAGGGCAACCAGAATGGCAACAGGAACAGAGCTCACCCCACAGCTCTCTCCCCCACGTTCATTACATATAGAATCCAAAAGTCAGAAGACAGCTGCAATCATGTGCCATTTGGGCTCACTAAAGGGAGAACGAACTCCAGCCTAACCAAACGTTGCAAGAGACACAGGCTCACTGATTTGTGGAAAGTGCTACTTGCTCTCAAATTGCTCAGGGTTCTGTAACTGAATATCACTGTCCCTCTAAGGAAGAAAATGGGGAGACTGTACTGTTGACAGCTCTGCAACCCACTTATAGTTGGAGCCTCTTGTCTGGTTCATTCTGAACATGAGGGTAAATGTAGTGGCTGTGAGGATCAGGCAGCACAACATTATCAGTGCTCATCCATTCCCCACTTCCCAAAGCCATCTTTGGCCCCCAGAGTCTTAGCCTTCTGGCCCTAGCACATATTATATTGAGCCACAAGATATGGCCACAAACATCTTCCTGCTATCCTTGTAGGCTTGTGTTTTGATGCTGTGGGGCAACACAGGCCATGGAACTGCTCTGCACTCCCGGATAGACACCAGGAAGAAACTATACCCAGAAACATCTTTGTTAGATTAACAGCCTTCACTGCTGAAGGAAAAACCTGGCTGGCTTGGCTTCTCGATTTCCTGCTATTTAGCAAGCTGAAGTGTCAGAAGTGCAGGCCAAGACCATAGATCAACTTCACCGTAGGCTGGATTAGAGAACAGAGGTGAGTTAAGTGGGGGGCGAGGGTGGGGGAGGGGAGAGAGTGCTCAGTGGGGCAGAAAGCACACCACAGGCAGCATCCATCTCCTTTCAAGGAAGTCAACGCCCACTTGGCACAAGGAGGAATCAACGCAAACATCCTGTTTATCAATTTTAAGTAGGAGTAATATCCAGACAGGATTCCCTAAGACTGGTATTTACCTGCTGGCCATAAAATAAACTAAATCCATGCCAATACCAAAGGCCGGGGGGGGGGAGCAGGATTTAGAGTCTTCCCCCTCCCCCTCAAGATGTTTCTGAATGAGAAAGCAAACGGCCTCTATAACGGTGCGCCCCCTAATAGGGAAACTGAAGCCATCATCCCAGGAGGCAGCGAGGGGCAGCAGATGAATCCATGATGCTCAGAGGCAGTTTCACATCTTGTGGAAAGTGACCTTTCCTGCTCAAGCAACAAGAAACCCAAGCAGGACTGGAAGAGACATTGCACACAATGGTTCAACTGCCTCAGACGAGCAGAGACAGCAACAGCTGCTGCTGCTGCTGCTGCCACAGACACCATCACAACCGTCCAAACAGAAACAGGCCAGCTCCACAAAGGGCCCCAGGTTGAAAGGGCAGCTCCCAAGGAGATGATCCTTGGGCGAATTACGCAGGGGCAAAGCACCTGCTTGCCCCATTTGTTCTTTGGTCTGTCTTTCCCACAGAAGCCCCCGCCTTCTCTCCCCAGAAAGTTGCCAGATCTCCCACCACAGACTATTCCCAGAGCAACTCTCCCAGACCCAGGTTTTTCTCCCCCTATCAGCAGGGCTTCTAACTGCCCAGGTACATGGAGAACAGAGAGGGCCAGCTGTGGCTCTTCCCAGAGAGAATGGCCAATTATGCATGCTCTGGTAACCCCCACATTAGACTCCTGCGGTGTGTTGCACGTGGGGCTGCCTTTGAAGACACCTGAAACTGCAGTTAGTTCCAAACACAGCTGAAAGGCTGTCAGCAGGGGAGAGACATTAAATTTAATTTAATAAATTTAATAAATAAATAAATAAAATAAATAAATAAATTAAGGAGTGCCTCTCACCAGTGCTTAAAGAGTTCCACTGGCTTCTGGTCTGTTTCCAAGCACAAGTCAAAGTGCTGCTGCTGGCCTTAAAGCCCTGAATGGCTTGGGACCTGAGGGAACATCTTCTCCCACAAAGACCTTTCTCAGAGGCCCCCCCCCCGGATACCTCCCTCACCTGAAATGAGGTGCATGGCTATGGGGAAGGGGCCTTTTTGGATGTTGCACCTTGCTTTTGGATGCCTCCTCTTCCCCCCTCTCCCAGCCTCACCTAATATCTTCTCTAATATCTCTTAGGCAACAGGCAAAGACCTTTTTGTTTCCCAGGTGTTGAACCTCTGTATCCCCCCCTTTTGCTGTGACTGCCTTTGTGTTGCCTTTCGTTATTTTATTTTGCATTTCTGATTTTATTCATTATTGTAAACGACCCTGGGAATTTGAATTGAAGGATGGTATAGCTGGTCCTCTTCAGTGAAAGCCTGTGGCAGGATGGCCTTCCAGAGTTCTGAGCAAGAGCAATCCATCCCATCATTTGTGCAAGCAGCTGATAGGTGGCACTAGCTGACATCCACGCTGCAGTAATCGCCCATTGTTGAGGAAGGCTGGACTGCCCTGGGAAGCCTGTCCTCTGGCCCCAGGGCACCCCTCCCCAAGCCCAAAGTGCCCTACAACAGTGTCCCCATCACCATGGCTTGCCTGCCTCAGTCGTTTCTGTCACAGAGGAAGAGCGGGCCTGAAAAGCCAGCAGGACTGTCATCTCTGAAGAACAGCCAACAGTCTCACTCCAGGCCAAGCACATCAGGACATCAACGTGGAAATTCCTATTATGAAACTACCATGCATTTGGGATGGAAGGTGGCAATACCAGCAGGGGGTGGGGGGGGGAGAGGGAATGAATTAATGAAGCTGAGGCAAGTTTTAGGGCAAATAATTTCAGCAGCCTTACTGGGAAGGGAGAGCCTTGTGGCTTATTTTATTTCTCACCCCCACCACCGCTGCCCTGGCCTCTCGCTGCTGCTTTTTGCCTCTCTGCCATAGTATCAAGCTACTACTGGAAGTTTCACTTTTCATGCTCAGCCGCCTCAAATTAAATCCAGAGAAAGCAAGCCAAATGCAGCCATTCAAAGAGCCCTGTGTCATTTACTCACATCTGGATCCCATTTTTATTGGCACATGCACATAAATCTCAGCTGGAGACAAGGCTCTGAACTTAGATGCTTTTGTTGGTGACCTTATATAACAAATTCTGGGCCAGCACTGGCCAACTCTTGCCACCTCCGGCCTCAGGATCCCACAGGTGTACATGGTTTCCAAGAATGCTGTCACTGCACTTTGCCTTAGGCCGAGCGCCAAAGCCCCTGAGCACATTCAAATTGAGCAAGGTGGCATCACAACCATGCCCTTGATCTCTTGACCACCAGGCCTCCTCCCTGCCATGGCTCAGGACCTTGGCGTCTGCTTCAGTGGGCTATTCGCAACCTGAAGTGGCAGCTGTGCACATTGCCTCTACAAGCACTGGAGTCCCCTTCAGTCCTTCAGAGGAATGAGTCTGCATCAGTCAAGGCTGAATTTCAGTAGTGGCAAACAGAGACTTCCCAAGAAGAGAGCCCTTCTGAAAGGTCCTAACTAAAGTGCAGTGATCTCCCCTGAGGGGGTGGGTCCATTCAGTGACAAACAGTGTGGAAGCTGCAGTCTCATAGTCTTTCTGGATAAAAAGGTACCAACTGCAAAGCTGTTATTTCCTGTGCCTGCCCACACTGTCAGATTTCCTGCAAGCCTGCAATTTCCAGGCATGGGGAAAACGCAGTCCAGAGCATCAAGGCAGTCTCAGTAGAAGCCCTTGGCTTACATTTGACCCTTGCACATCCTCATCTTTATCCCATGGAGTTTACTACCAAATAACTCTTTTAAATGACAATACATTTCAAAACAAGGACAACGGTTGGACATATGTGGACTTGTCATCTTGTACCAGCCACCCCCAAGCTGCCGGTTTCGTTGCCTGCCTTTAGCAAAGAGCAAAAGCTGCCTAGTAAAACTGCCAGAACTGGAGTGGAGAAAAGCCTCTATCTTTTATCAGCTCCGTTTCCTGCACATACACAGCAATCAGTGGTAGAGATGGGCAATAGTGACAATGCAATCAATTGCCAGAGAAGAGCCCCAGAGCTGTCCTTAGGGGTCACCTCTCAGTCCACTACAGCTAAAGTATAAAGAGGTTCATCAGGCATTATAGTTGTTTCATCTTCTCGCCTTTCTCTGGTCAAAAGGACAGCAGGTGGACCCTCCAGGCAACACAAGCCTTCTCCCCTTCCCTCAAACTTCTGCTTATTCTAGTTGTGAAGTAACTGAATTCAGGGGAAAGCCTTTCACCTCTTGCTAAGCAGCAGACAGCCACATGACACACTTGCTAAATGAGGGATATTCTGCCAGTTATCATTTATTTAATGTATTAGTTGCTTGCCACGTAAAGAATCTAAGTGACTTATAAAACTTTTAAAAGCATAACAAAATCAGAAAAAAGATCAATACAGTACAACAAAAACCATCCAAAAACCCATAGAACAGTCTCTGTAAAACAGCTGCAAAATTTATCATCCAACAAAATAATAATAATGCATCAAATTCCTAGAAGAGGTAAGTTTTTACCTTGTGCCAAAAAGGTGCTCATGATGGCACTAGGCACACCACACTGGAGAGCACATTCCAGACAGGGATCCACCACTGAAAAGGTTTTGATGCTAGCATTCCCATCAAGCACAAATGAGCATTAAGCACTCACAACTCCAGCCACAAGGAGCCTTTACAGAGGCTACGAACCAATTTGGCTCTCCCCACCCAGCCCTTTGCTGCTGGCATAGCACAGTGAGGAGGAGAGCCTGGCTGGAAGTCCAGAGTGGGTGAGTTCAAATCCCCGCTTGTGTCTCCTGGGCATCAAGGACCAGCTAAAGATCACCCCCATAGTGAGTGGCTCGGGGGTTACGTGCCCTGCCACCTGTGCAGCCGTGGGCAAGCGGCAGAGTCCCAAGGAGCCCAGTTGCCCCCCAGCTGTCATTTGCAGACAAGGAAGGGGCTGGCTTGTGCTGCTGTGGCAAGCTGAGCAGGCCCTAGCCAGCTGGGGAGGACTAGCCTCAGAGGGAGGCAATGGGAAACCCCCTCTGAATACCGCTTTCCAAGAAAACCCTATTCATAGGGTAGCCATAAGGTGGGATTGATTTGAATCAACTTGAAGGCAGCCCATTTCCATTTACCCTGGGCTCCTACTGGGAGAAAGGGCGGGATATAAATCTAATAAATAAAACAAATAAAAACTCTCTGGAAGTGCTATTAAATTAATATCTCACTCTTCTGGCTGAAGCACCTCACTGGCACAAGGGGCCTTTTATCAATGGAGCTCTGACTGCAACACATCCTGGACAGAGATAGCCTAGGCACAGTTAATTAGCAGCAACAGCAGGAGCAGCAGCAGCTTCTCACCTGGAGTGCCGGTCCCGAGGTGGATTACACAATACAAAATATACATGTGTAATCTGCCTCAGGACCCACAGTGAGAGGCGGATGATAATATTTATTATTATTATTATTAACTTCAAGGCTGGATTGCTCCAATGTGCTTTATGTGGAGCTGCCTTTCAAGACAGTTCAGATGCCGCAGTGAGCATCCTAGCCACAGTGTTCTAGACTAACGGGGATCAGGCAAAGAGATCATGTGGTGGAACAACTCTACTGGCTTGCACTATCTGAGGCCAATTCAAAGTGCTTGTCTTTAATGTTTAAAACCTTATATGGCGGCTTAGGACCCAGATATTTGCTGGACCACCCTTCTGCATATCAATCAACCCATCCACTGAGAAAGTCATCTGAAGAGTTTCACAGAGCAACTGGATAGAGAGAACCTTTCTTGTGGCGGCTCCTCACCTTTGGAATGCCCTCTCCAGGGAGACCCACCTGACGCCATCATTATGATCATTTAGGGACCAGGGGGAAACATTTATGTTTTCCCAAGCTTTTAAGAACAGATACTGTTCTATTTTTTAACTTAAGAATAATTTAATTCCCCAGTCTATCTCAATGGGCAGTTGCTACTTTGTTTTGTTGTTTTAATTTAGCATATTTGTTTGTATGCTTATTTTATCATTAAATTGCCCTCTCATTTTCTTTCTTTTTGCTCCTTTCTACTGTTAGCAACCCTAGGACTGTTAGTATCATTGCAGGTGAGGGTTAGATAATAAACAGGTCAAATATTTTAAAATCATTATCTTTGTCAGAACACCAGCAGAATAATTTAATAATCAACAGTCTTGATACCAATGTAATCACAAGAATAATTAGTTAATTTCATTGGTTCACAATAAAAACCATTACATTTCAACAGTCTTTCAACCTGGCTGTTAAACACCAACTCCCATGGAGGACAAAGGTATCAATGGCCACTAGCCAGAATGGCTATGTTCTGCCTCCAGTGTTGGAGACAATACGCCTCTGAACACCAGTTCTTGGGAATCACAAATTTATTTTTATTTATTTATTTATTAAATTTATATCCCACCCTTCCTCTCAGAAAGAGCCCGGGGTGACAAACAAAAATATTAAAATCACTTCAAAGCATCTTAAAAACAAACAACTTTATAACATATTAAAACAAAACTTCTTTTAAAAACAATTTCAAAAACATCTTAAAAGGCAATTCCAGCACAGATGCAGTCTGGGATAAGATCTCTCCTTAAAAGGCTTGTTGAAAGAGAAAGGTCTTCAGTAGGCGCTGAAAATATAACAGGGATGGCTCCTGTCTAACATTTAAGAAGAGGGAATTCCACAAGGTAGGTGCCACTACACTAAAGGTGTGCTTCCTATGTTGTGTGCGGAGTAGACCTCCTAATAAGATGGTGTCTACAGCCCCCACCTGCAGAGCGTAGTGATTGACTGGGGCAAGATGATCTTTTAGGTATTCTGGTCCTAAGCTGTGAAGGGGTTTGTACAGCAAAACCAGGAACTTGGCCTGGAAGCTAATGGGCAGCCAGAGCAATTCTTTCAGCAGCAGGATGACATGTTGGCAATATCCCGCCCCAGTGAGCAGTCGC
Organism: Rhineura floridana; assembly: GCF_030035675.1. Lineage (NCBI taxonomy): Eukaryota > Metazoa > Chordata > Lepidosauria > Squamata > Rhineuridae > Rhineura > Rhineura floridana. The sequence goes on from NC_084491.1 coordinate 44,994,974, forward strand.
AACACCGCATTTTACACTAGCTGCAGCTTCTAGACTAACCTCAAGGGCAGCCCACATAGAGCGCATTACAGTAATCCAGCTTGGAGGTTACCAGTGCATGGACAACAGTGGTCAGGCTATCCCGGTCCAGAAACAGCTGGAGCTGTCTTACCAGCCAAAGCTGGTAAAAAGCACTCCTAGTCTGCTCTTTCAAAGGGAGTACAACCCCATCCAAAGCAGGCAACTGGCCAATTATCTGAACTTGGGAACCACCAACCTACAGCGCCTCCATCTTGCTAGGATTCAGACTCAGTTTACTGACCCTCAACCAGCCCACCACTGAGTCCAGACACCGGTCCAGGGCTTGTAAAAGGGGAGAGTGCTCTTTCACCAGGTCCTACTTGCAGGTTTCCCACAGGAGGCAGCTGGTTGGCCACTGTGAGTACAGGATGCTGGACTAAATGGCCCCCCTTTGGCCTGATCCAGGAGGGTTCTCGTGCTCTTAGTCCCAACCACAATGGCCAATAGTCAGGAATGAGGGGAGCTGTCGTCCAAAAACAATAGGTTGGGGAAGGCTGCCCCACAGTCATAATTTTTAAGGAAACAGCAATTAACTCTTGCCATAGCTGACTGCTTGCATTCAACTTTCTGTTGTGCTGCTAGGCTTGGCCACGACCGCTGCAGAGTCAAGAGCCAAGCAGCCCTCGCTCTTGCCCTGGCTAGCAAATGACATCACCAGGAAATTAACAAATAAGCTACTACTGACAGTGTGGCATTCTTGGCTTCATAGAATATCTGACAATACTTGGCTGTAGGCAAATACCAGGCAGTCACTTGACAGGATTTGCCAGTTGACTGGCACGCCAACCCTCAGTGTCTTAGTTTCAATCTGCAGCATAGCAGATGAAGCCAGTTCTCCTTGGGAACCAATGGCATGCATGGAAATGGTGGCAGAGGACCACCGGCAGCAGTGGGGCAGCAGCAACTCAGAGCAGTTTAGCCAAGCATCCCCCACAGAAATCCCTTAACTGACTTGTCTCCTCCAAAATGATAAATTACCTGTTCTTATTACTGCCCTTTGGATTGGTCTGATCATTTGTGGGAACCTTATCAGAAACAGGTCATACCCTACGCCATCTAGAAGCAGGCCATCCACCTCTGCTGAGAGAGGAAGTGTCCTTGGCTGTCCACCACTTGTCCATCAGAACCAGCCTTTCCATCAGACTGCCTGAACTGGTCCATCCCAGCTGGTCGCTATAAGAACTGGTGCCTGGGCTTGCTTTTTTCCTCCTCCCCCCACCCCAAATCTCTTTTTCTTTGTGTGTCATGTCTTCTAGACTGCAAGTTTGAAGGCAGGGACTGTCTTGCCACTGATTTTTGTTTGCAAACCTTTTGGTGGGGAAGTGTGGAGTAAGAATGCTTTAAATAAACAAATACAATAAATAAAATATTGGAGAAAGTGGAGTGGAATCTCTAGCTGGTCTCTTGGTCCAAGATTTGTTCTTTCATCTCCAAGAAAGGAAGCTCTAAACTGGAAGGTAAAAATGATACATTTGAGAATCACAAACCTGGCTCCTGACCAAGGCTCTGTACTTTTCTCCTAGTGGTTTGAGGCTAGTTGTGGAGAACGTATGCCTGTGAGGTTTGCCTTGGCCTTGAATGCCAGGAAATCAATTGCGTGCCAAAGAATAAAACCTTAGGGTGGTATTCAATGCTAGTCCTACCCAGAGTAGTCCAACTGAAATTAATGGGCACAACTAACTTAGGATTTATTAATGTCGATGGGTCTACTCTGAGTAGGATTTAGCTGAATGCAACCCTTATAGTTTATGTCACGGGCGGCACATTGGAGGGGAAGAGAGAGAAGAGGTGAAAGATGCTGACAGGAGCTCCCTGCTATTCTGCCTGGGAGGACCGGACTTAACCTTGGCCTGCCCAAGTGGAACAGGGTTACAATAAATGGGTCAACCAGGGGTGGTCCCAATGCATCCCTGCAGCCTGTATTACTTGCAAAGCCCACACACATTTTGCAAGAGGCTCGTATAATAAGCCAGTTCCTGGTTCATCACCCCCAGAGCTGTGCCCTGTTTATTTCTGCTCCATCCCTGCCCTCACCTCCCTGTGACCTTCCAACAAGCCCCCTGTGCAGCTCAGAGCCTCACTAGTTCCTGCAAGGGACCTCCTCCATGTCACCTCTTTACAGAGTCTGCTTCTATCTATGCCCAAACCACTCTAGCTAGCCACCGTGACTGTACTGGAGGCAACCACTCTGGGAAAAGATTGCCAGCACATCCTCAGTCCTCCAGTAAGAATAGCATAAAATTCTGCATGAAGCAGCAACCGTTTTAGTCAGCACAAACACAGAATGGTCTGGCAGAACGCAGATGATCCAAGTGGGGCTGTTCTGTCCTCCAAGCTGCCTTTTCCCACACATGTACCAAAGCACACTTCATGGCATGTGGGAGGGAAGATGAAAAACAGCTCACATGTGTTCAGCCCCGAACCTACAAGGGGAAAGAGGAAGAATCAAGGGGGCGGGGGGAGCGGCACAGACGTCACTGGGGTGCTGTGATCCTGCAAAAGGCCAGGTTGCTTGGAAACCAAAGAGGAAAGGCAAAAGCCATTTCTTCAGGAACAAAAAATGCTTTCATAAGCAAGAGTTTGGATCAAAGGATGCCGATTAGGGAAGCCCAACTGGGCTTGTTGGTAACATTTAAATCCATACTACCAGCCTAGCAGTGGCTCTGTACCGGGTGGAATGTGCGTTCTCTGGAAGAACAATTGATGCAACTTTAAAAGATTGGCCAAAATAGGATTACAAATCTACAACATGCTGATTCTTACCAGCTAGCAGCTAAGGAAATTCTGCTGGCTAGACTTCCTGCCTGTGGGGTAGTTTATTTGTGGAACTAAGGGGTGCCCAAATTGAAGGGTGAAACAATATGCCCAGTTCCAAAAAACTAGTATCAATTTTCAGAAGCTAGCCCTGTAAAAAAACAGAGCAACCCCTCTTTGCAAATTTCACATGAATATAAACATCTGATTGTTTAAAATCCTTGCTTGATTTTTGTTTAGCCAGGCCTCAGTTAGGCTCCACAACTGCACAGGACACTTGTTTCAGCCAAGTTCCTTGGAAGTGAAGCACAGAGGAATGAAATGGGGCCAGTTAAAGGTGAGGAGGAGGAGGCAGCTGGGGAGGCTTTGGAGCAAGTTGCAGAAGAGCCTCTGAAGAACCTCTTTGGGACATAAAAAGGGGATGTGCAGCCACCAGCACGCTGGGGGTGGCACAGGTTGCCCTTCCCCTCTTGGTATTGGAAGGATGACATGCACGGATTGTCCAGACAGAAAGAAAGAGAGGAAGTTGGTATCTGGCAACATAAACACTTTGAACCACTTGCAGCAAAAGTACTTCACCGGCAGCAAGTGCGTTCGTTGCACAACTGCCAAGCAGTGAAGACTACAACTGACAGCAGGCTATGGCCAACTGCGTCAGGCTGCCAAACCTTTCGTGATACAAGGCTACATTAAAAGTGATGTGCTCTCCTAAAAGGGAGGCACGCAGCCCATGAAGTCACAGAGGAGCTCCTGCTACTTCACCCAGAACCAGAAGCCAGCAGCAGGAGCAGCCCCTGCGCCAAAGACTGCTGCTTCCCATGGCCAAGACATTCCCTCTGCCAGCCACGGGATAACCTGTCTCATAACGAACGTGTTCTTAGATTACCAGGCTTTGCACTGTTGCCAGGGGCACTGGAGCCCAGCACGGCCGCTGCACATTGGCACAGCATGAGAGGAGCTGGAACAGCAGGCAGAGTTGCTTAGCAGCTCAAGAGAGTCACATGTTGTCACAGCAGCAGCAGCTTTTTCCTGGAGAACCTGCGTGCCAGGAACTGCCACCATGCCCACTGACTGACAAACCCCAAGAAATCATTTTGTTGAAACAGAGTCAAGGCAGGAGGAACATGGAGGGCCAAAATCACCCACGGCAGCTGGACAGAGATGCTGGAAGTGACAGAAGCAGCAGCACCTATGCCTGGCCCTGGAAGGGCCTCAGAGAGTTGACAGGAGGTGACTCGGTGAGGAAGACCTCCACTGTGGCATGCACATGAGTCTACAAATGAGTCGCCTGTGCTCCCACCACCTGGGCCAGAGGATGCACAGAACTAGCACCGCACTGTAGAGAGCATCAGGTTACCAAGTGCCTCTCCAAGCCCCAGCTTTTGAGGAACGCAGCCGACAGAAAACAGCTTTAGCTCTTGAGCACCTCTTCACCCCCAGAGGCGAGCCCAAAGCCAAGCATTTTAGCCACAGCTCATGCCATCGAGGCAAGCAAGCTGGCACACAGCCCAAGGTGTGCTCTAGAGCCACAGGCCCTGGGGCTTGCTCAGCACCTCCCAAAGCACAGCATCGGTTATACCACATAGCCTCCAGGAGGAGATGACGCGTGGAACGGCTTGGCTTGCGCACAAACTGGCAGCAGCTTCCAGAGGAATCTGTCATAACAACCAACAGCTCCTTTTATACAACTCCAGCCAGAGAAGCTGGATAAATTGCTAGCAGCAGCTTCTTGCTGTGCTGTTACACTGAACGCTCCCCATGTTCAAAGAGGCAGCCAGGGTGCACCAGCACGTGCAGGTTGTAACACGCTACAACACACCAGAGCAGCCAAGCTCAGGGCAAAAAGACCTCGCCCTCTTTGTAGCGTCATGCAACAGTCAGCAAAAGATCCAAAGTGACATCCCTGTCAAATTGCCATCTCACTTTAGATTGTGGGGATGCCATTTTGGTACAGCAATGGAAAAAGACACACATGGGCCTCAACAAGTCTCTTTACAATACTGGCATGTGCACATGGGTGTATAGGCATATCTTCTTTCCCACATGACATCTAGGAGCAGAGCATCAGTGGCCAAACCATGAGGGCAAGACTCCTCTCCAGGAACAAAGTGGACTCTCAGAATGGAAGCATACCAGTACCAAAAAGCATGGCCAGAGAAACCACATGTACAAAGCAAAACACAACCACCAAAGCCAAGAGGACGCAAGAGGGCTTGCCTCGGGTGGAAAATCTCTTAGAATGGCTGCCCCTTGCAGGCTGATGGACCTAATTTAGTTTTCTGATGAATCTTGAAGAACCCAGCCAGCTCAATGGTCCATCTAGCCCAACATTACTGATTCATGAGAAGTATCATATAACACATCATTCATCTATGCAGATATCAAGGCAGTTAATAATGTGTCACTTAAAGAAAGTGTGGTCTCGGCATTGAGCATCCCCTTCCAAGAAAACCTTCACTACATCTGTTTTGGACATGCTATATGCTCAGTCAAGGTTCTTGAGCATGTGGTGGTAGCCCAACTCTGAATTTTCATAGATGAGGCTGATTATCTGTTTCAGTGCAGCTTCTGACCTAATTTCAGGACTGAACTGCCTGTCACCTTAACACAAGAGTAGCCAACTGAGTGCCTTCCCGATGTTGTTGGTTAATGGTCAGTGATGATGGAAGGTGGACTTAACATCTGGAGGGCACTACATTGGCTACCCCTGCTCTGGGGGATGACCTGAGCTGGGAGATGAACAAGGAGTCTTATCACTATTGATTCTCTTGGGCCTCTCAGTAGCTTCTGATACTATTTACCAGGCATCCTTCTGTAGCACATTGCTGGAATGGAGTTGGGGCACTGTACTTTGGCGTTTCCAATTGTTCCTTGAGGGCCAGTCCCAGAAGGTGGTGCTGAGAGACTGCTTCTCCACATGGCTAAAATCAAAGAGTTCACCCCTCTATAGACCCAGGATTTATATGCATTTCTTCCTACAGTTTCTAGCTGTTTTTTTCCCAGGCAGGATGGCATGATATCCTACAGAATTCACAGAGGAAGAGAATGTGTTAATCATAGAATAGTAGAATTGGAAGGGGCCTACAAGGCTTTCGAGTCCAGCCCCCTACTCAACGCAGAAATCCAAATTAAAGTATACCCAACAGGTGGCTGTCCGGTTGCCTCTTGAAGGCCTCCAGGGTTGGAGAGCCCACCACCTCCCTAGAGAACTGGTTCCACAACTGTACTGCTCCAACAGTTAGGAAGTTTTTCCTGATGTCCAGTCAAAATCTGGCTTCCTGCAATTTGAGTCCATTATTCCATGTCCTGCACTCTGGGATGATTGAGAAGAGATCCCAGCCCTCCTCTGTGTGACAACCTTTCATGTACTTGAAGAGTGCTAGTCTTCTCTTCTCCAGGCTAAACATGCCCATTTCTTTCAGTCTCTCCTCACAGGGCTTTGTTTCCAGTCGCATGATCATCCTTGTTGCCCTCCTCTGAACCTTTGTCTGTACCCTTCTTAAAGTACAGTGCCCACAAACTGGACACAGTACTCAAGATGAGGCCTAACCCGTGTCAAATAGAGGGGAACTAATATTTCACATGATCTGGAAACTATACTTCTGTTAATGCAGCCCAAAATAGCATTAGCCTTTTTTGCAGCCACATCACACTGTTGGCTCATATTCAGCTTGTGATCAACAACAATCCCAAGATCCTTCTTGCATGTAGTACTGCTGAGCCAAGTATCCCCCATCTTATAACTGTGCATTTGGTTTCTTTTTTCTAGGTGCAGAACTTTGCACATCCCTGTTAAATTTCATTCTATTGTTTTTAGCCCAATGTTCTAGCTAACCCATCAAGATCCCTTTGAATTTTGTTTCTATCTTCCAGGGTGTTAGCTATCCCTCCCAATTTTGTAATCTGCAAATTTGATAAGCATTCCCTTCATCTCCTTATCCAAGTCATTAATAAAAATGTTGAAGAGACTGGGCCCAGGACTGAGCCCTGTGGTACCCCACTCTTTACCTCCCCCCAGTTTGAGAAGGAACCCTTGATAAGCACTCTTTGAGTACGATTCTGCAGTCAACTGTGGATCCACCTGATAGTTGTTCCATCAGCCCACATTTAGAAAGCTTGCTAATCAAAATATCAAGGGTCACTTTGCCAAAAGCTTTGCTGAAGTTGAGATATATTATGTCCACAGCATTCCCCCAGTCTACCAGGGAGGCTACCCATTAAAAAAATGATATGATGCCGCCCCAGGCTCCTGCTGGGAGGAAGGGTGGGATAGAAATTAAATAATTAAATAAATAAATAAAAATAGCCTGGCACGATTTGTTCTTGATAAATCCATGATGACTTCTAATATAATCACTGCATTATTTTCAAGGTGGCTACAGACTGACCATTTTATAACCTGCTCCAGGATTTTCCCAGGGATTGTTGTCAAGCTGACTCGTCTAAAGTTCCCAGGTTCCTCCTTTTTGCCCTTTTTGAAGATAGGGACAACATTAACTCTCCTCCAGTCATCCGGCACTTCACTAGTCCTCCACGATTTTGCAAAGATAATAGACAGTGATTCCTGGAGCTCTTCAGACAGTTCCTTCAATACTCTGGGATGCAGTTCATTGGGCCCTGGAGATTTGAACTCATTCAGAGTGATTAGGTATTCCTTGACCATTTATCTATCAATCTCAAGCTGCAAGCCTGCCCCTTCAACTTCATGTTTCCCAGGAAGGTCATTGACCCTCTTTTGGGAGAAGACTGAACCAAAGTAGGAATTGAGCACTTCTGCCTTTTCTTTGTCATCTGTTATCATTTTGCCATCCTCATTCAGTAGCTATACCACCATTTCTTTTCTCTGTCTTTTACTAGGGATGTACCTGAAGAAAGCTTTTTTTGGTTGCTTTTGGCATCTCTTGCTAACCTCAGCTCATTCTCAGCTTTAGCCTTCCCGACAGCATCCCTGCAATTCTGTGCTACCTGTCTGTACCCTTCCTTTGTGGCCTGGCCTTCCTTTCACTTCCTATATGTGTCCTTTTTTTGTTTTCAGATAATCTCTAGGCTTTTTGTGGAGCCACATTGGCTTCTTCTCCTGTCTTCCCCCTTTTATCCTCGACATAATTGTCTGCAATTGCACCTTTAGAATTTTCTTTTTTAGAAACTCCCACCCACCTTGGACTTCTTTTCTCATTGCGGTCACTTGCCACAGAACCTTACTTATCATTGTTCTGAGTTTTTTTACAATTGGCTTTCCTGAAGTCCAGGATACACATATGGCTACTCTCTGCTTTTGCTTCCTTTAAAATCAAGAACTCAAGTATAACATGGTCACTTTCTCCCAGAGTTGCCGTAACTGCCACTTCATCTATCAAGTCATCTCTGTTGGTTAGAATCGAGTGAAGGATAGTTGATCCTGTAGTTCCTTCCTCCACTTTCTGTAGGAGAAAATTATCTCCAACGTAAGTCAGGAATTTCTTGGAGGTGCCATGTTTGGCAGAATTTGTCTCCCAACAGACATCAGGGTAACTGAAGTCCCCCATTACTACTACATCATGCCTCCTCGAAATATTGGCAAGTTGCTTTTCAAAAGTTTCATCCTCATCTTCTCCTTGATTGGATGGTCAGTAGTAGACTTCAGGTGCTATCTTCATTTTATTCCTTGCCCCATTAATTTTAATCCAGATACTCTCAGTGGCGCTACCAAGCTCATCCTCCTGTGCAGAGATATATATATTTTTAACATACAGTGCAACTCTGCCTCCCTTTCTATTCCTTCTGTTCTTTTTCAACAAGTTCTATCCTTCAGTTGCTGTATTCCAGTCATGGGAGTCATCCCACCTCCCACCAAGTTTCAGTTATACCTATCAAGTTGTATTTACTCTCCTATATTAAGAGTTCAAGTTCATCATGTTTGTTTCCCATACTCTGGGCATTAGTATACAGACAAAGACCATGTGATTTACAGCCTGGCTTCCTTCCTACATTTTTATGAAGACTATAATTGGGCCCCATCAGAGCTGTTCATTCAGTTCCTGTTACTGTGCATACGCCTTTGTCAATCATCACCTTCAAGTTTAAATCTCCCTCCCCCTACTGCCAGGTAGGAAGGAGCGAATACAGAGGAGCAATGTATTTGCCTATAAAACACCTGTGAGTGAACTAATAGACAGAAAGGAACACCAACTACAGGGACAGAGAAAAGCTGCCTTATACCATGTGAGGTCGCTGGTCCACCTAGCTCAGTGCTGCCTACACTGGCCGGCAGCTGTTCTCCCGGGTTTCAGGCAGAGTTTCTTTCTCAGTCCTGTCTGAAGACACCAGGGCCTGGGATCTTTTGCATGCAAAGTGTGAACTCTACCCACTGAGAAATGACCCTTCCAGGAAAGTATTAGAGCAGGGGTAGTTAAACTGGTGACCTTCCAGATGTTTTAGGTCTGCAGCTCCCACTACCTTGAGCACTGGCCATAGCTGAGATGAGGATGTTGGATTCCAACTCCTATCTACATCTCAAGGGCCACTGGTTGAGGCGTTATGGGGAATCTGAAATATTTTCTGCCAAGCATCTTCTATGCTGCTTACTGTCATCACCAGGCAGTTTCTATGGGAACCACAGAGAAACAGAAGAACCATTAGGACTCTTGCAAATTTTGGTGACTTGAACTGAAAGCCCACCAGGCATGCAGAATCCATCATTTCAGCTCTATGCCTGCAAATCAGTGGCCCAGAGCACTAGACAAGACTTCCAACAGTCCCCCTTTACTCGAGAAGTAACACAGAGAAGAACCCTCACATAAACTCAGGAACTTATCTGATCAAGGGGGGTAACCCCTCCACCCCCTTACATTGGCTTCACATTTCCCACTTTTGGGGACATTTCTGAGAGCTAGCCCTACACACTGCAGTGGAACAAAGAAAGCACTCAGCCACTTTATCACAAGAACACTCCTACCCCACCCGTTCTGTTCCTAAGCCCTCACCCATAGTTGGCCAACCGCCTCTCTCAGGCCCAAACATCTCTAAGGTCTCCAAAGCAGCCAAGGTTGAAACAGCATGCAGGGTCAGAGGCCAAGCTCAGTTCCCCCGTGGCTTGTCACTGGAGGGAGCTGTGGTAGATCCCCATTTTAGCATGTAGAACTGAACCGCAGGCTGCTTTGGCCTCCCAACACCAAGCAATGGGGCACGGTGCCAGTTTCCAAGGCAAGGGGAAAAGCCAGGTTGGCAACTGCTGGCTTCCCATCGACAACCCTCTTTCATACAAATTTGGATCAGAATGCCACAGAAACACGTTTTCCTCAAATGGCCAAAATCTGGGTTAAAGTCACTCAACTAAACGCAGACAGAGCCTGTCCTCTTCCAATACCATCAACAAGCAGAGGTAGTTAAATTGGTACCTTCCTCCAAGATGTTTGTGGTCTGCAGCTCCCACCACCCTAGCATGGCTGCTCTGCTCCACCCTGACATTTTCAGGAGGTTTGAAACACACTTCCAGAGAGAGAAGGGTAAGTTAGAGCCACATAAGTTTAAGGTGTTGTTTCTGGTGTACAAAGTCCTATACAGCTTGGACCAGGATACCTGAAAGATAGTATTATCCCTTATATGCCCAGTCGAACACTGCACTCTGCAGGTGAGGGCATCCTGCAGATACCATCTTATCAGGTGGTCCGTTCCACACAACATAGGAAGCGGACCTTTAGTGTAGTGGAGACGACACTCTGGAGTTCCCTCTCCTTCAGTATTAGACAGGTGCCATCTCTGTTGTCTTTTTGGCGCCTGTTGAAGACCTTCCTCTTTCAACAAGCCTTTTAAGCAGAGATTTTATCCCAGTCTATGTCTGTGATCGAATTGCTTTTTAAGATGTTTTTAAAGCTTTTTTAAAAATATGTTTTGTTTTGACATGTTTTTAAAGATGTTTTGTTTTAATATATTTTAAGGTCTTTTTATTATGTTTTAGAATGTTTTTAGTGTTTTTGTTTGCCGCCCAGAGTTCCTACTGTTGAGGAAGGGCGGTATATAAATTTAATAAATAAGCAAACAAACAAATAAGCAAACAACTTTCCTGAAGCTTCCTTTTAATGCAAGGCGGGGAGAGAACAGGGGAGGAACAGTAATTTAGGGTACAACTCTCTACCTGGTTACAGAATCTAGCAAACTTTCTTTGTTAAACAATGGCCTTCATGCAGGCACCATTCTGGTGTGGTCAGAACAAGGTCCTGGAAGCTTCATGGAGGAAATTGAGGCTGCAATCCCACAGCCAAGTAAGTAGCTTACTTGGTAGCTACTTCCATTGAACTATGACAGTCCAAGGTCTTGTGTACTGAAAGCAGTGACCATTTTGTCAGTTGCCTCGAGTCTGCCAATGCAAAAGCAAGAAGTTAATTTTAAAGGTAAATAAATACAATAACAAAGCAAAGTCTTACACACTCCTGGTCTTGCCACTCATGGATTAGGACCCTGTGTGAGAGACAGCCTTTTGTTTTTCTAAGGAGGACCAGAACACTCTTGAAATGCTAGCATCACAGGCCCATTCCTAGATTAGTGCTGAGCAGCCATGGAATGTCACCCTATCTGTGCTAGCATGACATTGCTACTTAATCACAAGGGCTGCTAGCCTCGCATTAGAGCCACTTATGTTTCCTAAAGGATCCTACTCAGAAAGCTGACACCTGCCCTACGAGACAGACGGCTCTTAGGTCACACTTTCCACAGGGAATGGCCGGGATTTGGAAAGGGGCAGGAAGACTTGCAGTCTCCCGTTTACAGATACACGCAGGAGACGTCTGTTTAGCAGGCAGCAATGAGGTGAACTGGTGGTGAGGAACGTGTATTTTGGGTAATGATGGGCACCCTGAGAAAGGCTACGAAACACAGCAAGCTCCCACATCCCACATTTTCCTTGCAACAGCTCTCTTGCTTAGGATGATGGCTTTGATCAAGCTGCAAAGAAACGGATGTCAACCTTCCAGCCAGGAAGCATTTCAGGGGCTTCGTAAAATCTACCTACACTACTTCAGGTAACAAGAACCAGTAAGGCAGCACTTCATCCAATGGCCACAAAAACACTGCCCAGACTCCCCAACTCCTCTGACAACTGCTCCTTCTCCTTCTGCCACCAGCAGCTCCTGCCAGCACCTGTTCTTACCTCCCGGTACCACCTGCACTACTTCAGCCGAATTCTCTTCCCCTCATTCATCTGTCCAATTCTCACCCCCCCTTCCTTGACCACATCCTAGTTTTCCTTTGTGTTCCAGGAATGTTTTTACAAATAACTCTTTTATTGGTTTTAAACCCCTCAAAACATAGCCTTGTAAGCACCTAGAGACTACTGTGTATGAGACGACTGAAAGGAAAAACAGAATACCAGTAGCTGCAGTGCAAGTGTGCTGTTGATTGAGTCTCTTTTATATTTTTAGTAAATGTGCTAATTTCCCTTTTGGGACAATAAGCTAATTCCCTTCTTGGTATAAATACATTTATTTTCGCTTTATCTCTGTTCTCTGTGTTAACTCCTGAGGTGCAAAACTCTGGAGTGCATCCAGGTCTCAGTGTCAAAAGATCCCTAGAACTGAATGTCAGGGTTGCATGTGAGAACTGCTGCCTTGCGTGCAAACTGCACACTTCATAACACTGCACAAAGCAGGACTGTACTCCTGTACATCAGCTGATATGCAAGGAAGTCAATCCTGCTTGGTCCGGTGTGCAAGAGTGCTCCTTGCAAGGAACTCTCTCACACGCCCAAACTGCTCAGTTTGGCTATGCATCTTGCAGGCAGCAAGGCACTACCTACAAGGAAGGTTGGTATAAAGATGCTACTAAAAGGGGGGGGAACCCTTACTTTTAGCAGTGCCCTGCTGCCTGCAAGGTGCTTTGAAGTCCCAGCTTCAGGCCTTCAAAGCACCAAATTACCTGACATTGTTAGCAATGTTAGGTGATTGACAGGCAGGCAACCCCACCCACCTGTTAAATTTGGCCCACAGAGCAGATCTTCATAAGGAGCAAAAAGGTCCTCCCCACAGACATGAGGAAACCTTTCTATCCCAGCAGGCGTTTCAAGTAAGTTGTACTATGCCAATTTGTTGAACATACATTTTTTCCTGTAGTTTTTGTTTTAATGGACTGATGGATGATTTTAATTATTTTGTAAACCGCTTTGTGACCATTTATGGTGAAAAGCCGTCTATTTAATATTGAAAATAAGTTTTAAAAAACCCTCCTTTGGCATAAACCACATTATATAATGCTGAGTAAATATGAACGTAGGCTTGGAACCTGGATACAAAAGATGTCCAGGTATTTGTTGAAAGACACCAGCTAGCAAGACTTACTGAACTCACACCCAAGAGGCCCCCAATACACAAGCAATCTTGTGAGTTACAAAAGCTAAAACCATCCTCTTAGGCCCTGATTATTCTATGTGCTTTTTCTCTAGGAACCCAGGCAATGTATGTGGGGTTATCCTTTTTCCTTTTATGAGCAACCCAATGAGTTAAGTTAGGCTAAGGGATCAGGTTGTACCCCAAAACCCCTCCTCCAACCTTCATGAAGGAGCAAGGATTTGAATCCAAGTCTGCCCAGTTCAAATGCAACAGTGGAACCACTGTACCACTCTGGCTCTCTATGGCACATCACAAGCATGGCCAAGATCAGAGCAGGAAGTTCATGTACAATTGCAGCTCCTGGGCAATTCAAGGTGGGGGAGAGAGACAGAGAGCGAAAACTTAAAACTATTCTTAATTTGCACCCATGTTAAGAGACCCAGATTTGTTTGCCATAGGATAGAAGTAAAGGTCAGTCTGAACAAAGGACAAATAGGGGGGCAGGAGAATCAGCGTGTGTGGAAGCTTATTAGGAAACAACAGCTAAGCTAGCGGAGATCAGTCCTGCAGATGCAAGACTGGCAGCAAGAGGGGCTCTGTATCTTGTAGCTATTTGCAACGAGAAGAGTTCCACATGGTCTAGTGAAGCAGGGGCACCTGGCCTATATCATCACCACTGAAACCTCCAAGGTGGTAGATCTCCTCTTCAGACGCAGGTGCCTTCTTTGGAAACAGTAGCTTCTACAGTTGCCTTTCTTCTTGTAAATTGGGAGTCTCACTTTGTCTTGGCTTTCTGTCATGTGGCCATTGTAGCGGAGGAAAACACCACAGCTCTAGCAAGGCTGCACATCATTTTTCCAGCCTTTGGATTTTACTCCACTTAATTTTTACACTGAGCACATCAGCGGCGTCACTAGCCGGGTGTGGGGAGTGCGGACCACACCAGGGTGACACCATGAGAGGGGGGTGTCACCCAGAGTAGGGTTGCCATATTGCCCGGTTAGCCGGGTTTTACCCGGATTCTTTGCATGCCACCCGGCGCCCGTTTAGCCCCTTAGCTGGCCCGGATTCTCAGCTTTAATTTAAAAAAAATTAAGTTTCTAGGTGGTCCGGTTCTCGAGATATACATAAAAAGTCAGCCCCCCAGTTAAATCTTTTTTAAAACTACTGTATAGCACTTCGTACCTTTAACCCCGCCCGTTCAGGATTGCAGCCAATCAGTGAAGCGTTTGGTTGACCTGTGGCAGTGTCTAGTAAACATCATTGCAAGGCCAGAAAATGGTGTTTTCCCCCCGTTTATCTAAAAATCTCATAAATTGGGTAAGTATATACATTTCAGTTTTTTCCCCTCTTGTGTGTAGGAGTCAGATCCTGGGCAGTGTTTTGAAAACCTTCCCAATACTTGCTTTTGTGGGGGTAAAAGCATCGCTAATCCCATATGTCCAGAGTAAATTCCATTAAATTCAATAGGATTTACTTCTGAGTAGACATGGTTATGAATGTGCTGAAAATCAATGGGACTTTGGAGTGAATGTAAAAAAGAATTGTGTTTGTGTTCTAACTCTTTCTATCCCCCCCTCCAGTCCTATTTTAAAGCAAGTAGGCAGGGCTTACTTAGGTATTACAGTTTTTATTCTGTAGGAAACTAATACTGATTTTTTACAAACTAATACTGATTTTTCTGCAATGACCAACTGGTTTGACAATAAACTATTATATGGGCTGTATGTATTTATACATCTGCAGAGTGTGTGTGTGTGTGTGTGTGTGTGTGTGTGTGTGTGTGTGTGTGTGTGTGTGTGTGTAGTCTTTCCAACAACCCTGTGAGGTAGGGTTGGAAACCAAGGCAGCTCACAACAAGAAATAAAGCCATTTAAAATCCAATAACCATAAAAACAAGTATAAACAGTTGCAAAACAGCGTAAAGTGGCATGATTCAGAATTTTGGGTTGTGTGAATGAAGTTGCTTATCACTTGAGGTTGCAGTTCTGTCCCTGTTTGAGTAAGTTCCACTGAATACACTGGGACTTGCTTATGAATAAATAAACCTAGGATTGCACTATAAATATATTTACAGTTTGTGTAAATAATAAATATATTTGATAGTCATGCTTATATAAATATTTCTTCATTTATCATATTTTTGGTTTTTGGTTAGGAATCCTGACTGGTTGTGAGATGCTTAGTTTTCTGCCTTACTCATAGGAATCTTGTTGTGGCTGGTATGGTATTACATTTAGGAAAGTGTTACTGCCTTCTGTGTTTTTTTTTCCTATTTGCATTTCACTTATCTTTAACCTCACTCCATTACAGCCATAGAAGCAACAGCAGCATATGCAAGATAATTAACTCCCATTAGTGATAAGAGCAAGAACTTATAATTATTATTTTAATTAAAACAAGAGGCTTATGAGTACTTTGAAGAGAACCAGATATTTATTTTCTTTCTGAGCCCAGGACTGGGTCTTTCATGATGCCGGGGGGGGGGGGAAGGGGAGCAGGAGAGTAGTCGATAAGACAGACATCCTGGCATTGGTAATCTAATTAGCAAGGTATGTGTGGGGTTGTTGTACACTTCCAGGCTCAGTTTCATTTTGAGTATGGAGGTGGAACCTGTGTTGATGTGGTTGATCAAAGGGAGAAGAAATTTTGAGTTAAGCAAAGCTCTGCTTTTATAAAACCTAAGAAACATACAGGTACTTTGAATGTCTGAGTGCCTGCACCAGTGGAATAATGGAGGAACTTGTAAAACTTGCTGCAACAGTATTTAGAACTGAGCATGTGGCGTGAAAGACTCCTTTTCCTAACATTTTGGCTTGTTTTTCTCCACCCACCACATCTGTGAAATATATCGTATATGTAATGGTTAACCATACTGCTGCCCTGACTTACTTTATGTTTGTTGCTATTTTGTGTTTCTATTATGTTTTTATAGTGATTGTGCATTTTTATTGTTTTTATTATATTTGTAAGCTGTCCTGAGCTCTGTTTTTAACAGCAGAAGGGCAGGATATAAATCCTCTTAATCAATCAATCAATCAACATTCCATAGTGTTGGAAACTAGAGTCTAGGCATTTAAGGCTGGAAATGTTACGTTTTTAAAAAAAAAAGATTTCTCACATCTTTCCCCAGTTTTTGGTGCTAATTCCTAGGCACAAAAACAAAACAACTGGACAATCCAAATATTAATATGCAAATAATATGCAAATATTTTGCATACTATGCAAATTAGCCTGCCTGGATTTGTGGAACTGGAATATGGCAACCCTAACCCAGAGCCGCCCCACCCCTAGGCACCCTAGGTCTGGTACGGGAGGAGGTCATGGGGGTGACACCATGAGTTACCGCACCGGGTGACACCAACCCTAGTGACGCCACTGGAGCACATAAGCAAAAACCTATAGAGGCAAGGCGGTTATAATCCCCAGTGAACATCACACACTGGTTTAGGAGAAACAATAAAGACAGACTGCTTCCCGGCAAGAGACTTGCAAGGCTACTGCTGACATAACATCCTGGCCTCAGGCAGCAGCCAATACTTATATGGATTGCTGCTTAATGTGGGTAGCTAACTGCTTGCAGTCCCTTTGGTGTGCCTGGATGCGGCTCAGCCAAGGCAATGTCAGGCAGGCAAAGACTTTGTATGTGCTACAAATATCATGAAAAAACCTGAGCCTGCAGTTCTACTAAATGTGGGTCTCTCGTGGCATTCTGTTCTCAACAGTCCAGCCTTTGTTATATTCTGAGTGGAACTTGTGAATAACTCCCTGGCCACATAGTAGTTACACATGACACATGACATCACAGTGTGAAATTGCAAGCAAAATGGCCCTTTGTTTACATCGGGATGGGAACATTTTTCAGTCCGAGGGCCGCATTCTCCTCTGGGCAGCCTTCCGAGAGCCACATGTCAGCAGTGGGCAGGGCCAGCCAGAGGCAAAAGCGGGTGGAACAAGAAAGGTAAATTTTACTTTTGCACAGCTTCTGCAAACCCTCACACAATCTTCTATCCTCCATTCAAGACAAGCAAGAGGCGTGATCACAGGCTAAGGACACAGCACAGGCAGACAAGAAGCCTCGGGGTGCAAAGAGAACCTGTACGGAGCATGGCCTGGGAGAATGCCAAGGGCTTCTGGAGGGCCACAGTCGGCCCCTGGGGCTGAGGTTCCCTACCCCTCATTTACCATTAAAATTGTGTATCTACCTGTTTTCTGCTCATTTGAACCAATGCCATTAATCAGTGACTCACCAGAGCTAAGCACAGGCTGCTGCCTTTTGAGTTTCTAGCATTTATGAGAGAATTTGCTCTTTAACATGGAAACTGACCAGGAATTTTTCAATGACAGTACAACAATGTTTGTGACAATGTTCACAGTGTGTTTCTGTTAGCTATAGAAAAACCATCTGGGTTGAATTTTTGGTTCAATCAAGCCCTCGTTCTTTTCACCTATATTACTGCGAACAACATTGCAACCGTAGTGGAAAAATAATTTCTAATCACTATTAGGTCTGCCTTAGCTGATCCAGTGCTTCCTGGAAGCAGATAGCTTCCCCCCCAGCCACTGTTATCCATTATATATTCCTCTCCACCCCTTCTCAGAAGTTTTGTAAGCTCTGTTCTTAACCAAAGATACATTCCTGCCCTCTAAGCATCTATGTGTATAAGTATTTATTATTTATTTATTTATTTTATTAGATTTATATACCGCCCGACTAGCATTAGCTCTCTGGGCGGTGAACAACAGAATATAAAAATACAAAACATCTCAGATCTCATAATAAATACAGCATAAACATATATAAAACAAGAAATCAAAAACAATTACAACAAAATTTAAAACTAAAACGAGTTACATATTAAAATGCCATAGCAAAGAGGCAAGTCTTAACCTGGCGCCGAAAGGAGAGCAATGTCGGCGCCATACGCACCTCTTCGGGGAGACTGTTCCACAGTTCGGGGGCCACTACTGAGAAGGCCCTAGATCTTGTCACCGTCCTCCGAGCCTCCCTATGAGACGGAACTCGGAGGAGGGCCTTCGATGTGGAGCGTAGTGTACGAGCAGGTTCATATCGGGAGAGGCGTTCAGATAGGTATTGTGGTCCCGTGCCGTATAGGGCTTTATAGGTCAAAACCAGCACTTTGAATCTAGCCCGGAAGCATATTGGCAGCCAGTGCAAGCGAGCCAGAACAGGTGTTATGTGTTCCGACCGCCTGGTCCCCGTTATTAATCTGGCCGCCGCATTTTGGACAAGCTGTAGTTTCCGAACTGTCTTCAAAGGCAGCCCTATGTAGAGCGCATTGCAGTAGTCCAGTCGTGAGGTTACCAGAGCATGTACGACTGATGTTAGGTCCTCCCTGCTCAGATAGGGACGTAGCTGGGCTACCAGCCGAAGCTGGTAGAAAGCATTCCGTGCCACCGATGCCACTTGGGCCTCAAGTGACAGGGAAGGATCTAAAAGAACTCCCAGACTACGAACCCGGTCCTTTAGGGGGAGTGTAACCCCATCCAGGACAGGGTGTATATCCACCATCCGATCCGGGAAACCATTCACCAGCAGCATCTCAGTCTTGTCTGGATTGAGCCTCAGTTTGTTAGCTCTCATCCAGTCCATTATCGCAGCCAGGCAACGGTTCAGCACATCGACAGCCTCACCTGAAGAGGATGAAAAGGAGAAATAGAGCTGCGTGTCATCAGCGTACTGGTGGCAAGGCACTCCATAGCTCCTGATGACCGCACTCAACGGCTTCATATAGATGTTGAAAAGCATGGGAGACAGAACCGAACCCTGCGGGACTCCACATTGCAGAGCCCACGGTGTCGAGCAATGTTCCCCAAGCACAACCCTCTGGAGACGACCCGCTAAGTAGGAGCGGAACCACTGCCAAACAGTACCCCCAACTCCCAGCTCCCCAAGCCTCTCCAGAAGGATACCATGGTCGATGGTATCAAAAGCCGCCGAGAGATCAAGGAGGATCAACAGAGTTACACTCCCTCCGTCCCTCTCCCAACAAAGGTCATCGTACAGGGCGACCAAGGCTGTCTCAGTGCCGAAACCAGGCCTGAAACCCAATTGAAATGGATCTAGATAATCATTTTCATCCAATAGCGCCTGGAGCTGGCCAGCAACCACTCGTTCCAAGATCTTGCCCAGGAACGGAACATTTGCTACTGGTCTGTAGCTGTTGAAATTTTCCGGGTCCAAGGAAGGTTTTTTCAGGAGTGGTCTTACTGCTGCCTCCTTCAAACAGCCCGGGACCACTCCCTCTCGTAAAGAGGCATTTATCACTTCCCTGGCCCAGCCAGATGTTCCATCCCTGCTAGCTTTTATTAGCCAAGAGGGGCAAGGATCTAGTACCGATGTGGTTGCACGTACCTGTCCAAGCACCTTGTCCACGTCCTCGAGCTGAACAAACTGAAACTCATCCAATAAAACATGACAAGACTGCGCTCTGGACACCTCATTCGAATCATCTGCTATAAACTGGGAGTCTAAGTCCCGGCGGATGCGTAAGATCTTATTCTGGAAGTGTCTAGCGAACTCATTGCAGCGGACCATCGATGACCCTACCATGTCCTGAGGGCTAGTATAGAGTAACCCTCGGACATAGTACATAGAATAATAGCTACCTGGCACCAGCCTGTAAAGCTGGGACTGATCCTGTGACCCAGGGTGCATGCAACCTCCCTAGACCTCCAACTAATCAGGCAGGCTTGCCTGATTGTTTTCTCATGTGAAGAGGAACTCAAAGTCCTACTTCCTGCTCTCATCCCCGTAACTGCCTTTGGGGGCTCAGACTCAAGGCCCCAAGACAGCTCTAGTGAGATGGAAATGACAGCAGCTGGATCCTAAGGGCGTGGTGTCTCATCAAGCTAGCCTGTCCTAACAGCAACAGGGAAATGGTAAAATACCATTTCAAACTTTATTTTTAAGTTTGTGTTTTATTGCCTAAACTGTTAGATTTTTCTTCCTTGATTCAGGGGGAAAAAACCCAAACTTTCCAACCATAAACATTCTGAGCTGGACTGCAATTATTTCCAAAACTGGTGGCCTTGCCAGTAGACCTACTGTATTTTGATTTTTTTTAAGCTTTGGAGAAGAAAGTGTTAAGACAAGAAAAGGCTCTTGTACTCTAAGATGGCAAGGGGTGCCAAGACACAGCAGTAGGGTTTCATAGGCAGTTGCCTTTAGCACAGCCTTTCCCAAACTGGTGCCCTCCAGATGTTTTGGACTACACCCCCCCCCCTTCAGCTCCAGCCTATCGTGGCTAGGGCTGGAAGGTAGTCCCAAACATTTGGAAGGCACCAGGTTGGGGAAAACAGAAAGGTAAAGCGGTAGCAGGTCACCATCCCTTAGGATGAGGGACCACTGGGGAAACTGTTGGGCCTATTCTGGTTTTGGTTGGATTTAAGAAACACAACCAGGATGCCAGAGTAGGCCCAAATGATTCAGAAATAACTGCATCCTGTTGCAATGTAAGGGAAAGAATAGAAAACCAGCATTTTGCCTCTAGACAGAGGAAAAATCTGGCCGCTGGTTGAAGAATTAAACATCTGAGGCAAAACACATTTGTTCTGCTTTGGCAAAAACATTTTACTTTCATACAATTCTATTGGGGCAGCAAAAGTTTAGCAACTCTGATAGGAGATGCAGACGCATTTCACATCTAATGCTGGAGCTGATAGAAAGGGCAGATTCGCAGATCAAGCTCCAGCTCTCAGAGGAAAATAACAGGCTCAGAAACACAAAAGCTTTCTATAGCTCTGAAAAACTAGCCTTAAGCACTGCAGTGCCTCTCTTTTTTGGGCACACACAGAGCCAATTAGCAGGTGCCTTCCAAGGCTGTAGACAGCTGGTATAGCACAGTGGGGAGGAGAGCCTGGCTGGGAGTCCAGAGGCTGTGAGTTCAAATCCACACTCGTGTCTCCTGGGTTTAAAGGGCCAGCTAAAGATCACCCCCACAGTGAGTGGCTCAGGGGTTACGTGCCCTGCCTCCTGTGCAGCCATGGGCCAGCTGCAGAGTCCCAAGGAGCCCAGTTGCACCCCAGCTGGCAGATGTGGACAAGGAAGGGGCTGGCTTGTGTAGTTGTGGCAACTGGAACAGGCCGTGGCCAGCTGGGGAGGACTAGCCTCAGAGGAAGGCCATGGTATACCCCCTCTGAATACCACTTACCATGAAAACCCTATTTGTAGGGTAGCCATGAGTCAGGATCGACTTGCAGGCAGTCCATTTCCATTTTCCAAGGCTGCCACATCTGCTGGGGCTCAGCTGCAACTCCCCATCGTTACGCATGGCACAGTGACGCAGGTGTCCCTCCCCTGCACATCAAGGGTGCAGAATAAGCCAAGCCTGAAGGCATTTAAGACCACATTTCTTCCCCACTCAGTTTGCTGGAATCCTTTGCTGTGACTTTGCTCTCCAAAAGGAACCATTACTAGGACGATAACAGTGTCAGGCAGAGCTTCTAGGAGCTGAAGCTGCACATTAAGAAGCCCCCACCAGCACCAGGGCTGTCTTGCAAAGAGGGCCTGAAATTTGCCCCTCCCAGTCAGAAAAAAAATTAGTGTAACAGGGTCAGGCAAGGTGGTTGCTAGCAGTCAACATGGCCAGCAGGCATTCTGTTTTTAACCATCCTTAAGACTCCATTTAACGAATCCCACTTCAATAAAGCCAAGCACAGCATTATCACTCAGGATGTTATTATTTTAAAAGACCTGAAGCGTAGCTGAGGCCTTCACCTGTTGGCTTTGGCACTTTTGTGCTTCCTCCTTTGACACTTGCAACAGGGAACTCTTCCTCAGGTTAATAAGCAGGGGTACCTGAAGAGAGTTCCTTCAGGCTCCACCGCCACCGCCTCTCTTGGTGGGTGGGTGAGGTCCCCAGGGTCTCTCAGCCAAGCCCACCCATCTCCTCCGACTGCAAGGAATGTTGAGTCAGGTGAAGGAGCTTCTTGGCTGCTCACTTGACAAGAGATCCCATTTCACAGTACGCCAGAAGCCCAACCCATCTGTGGGAGCTAGATGCTGCCTGGCCATCCATCAGCAGAAAGTCCCATGCTGCCATCGTCACTGCAAGTCACCTTCCCGTGGCCCAGGCCCAGAGCTCTCTCCAATTCTCACACGCACATGGCGAGCACGGGATGCTCAGAGCCTGATCCTCTAACAAGGTCCCTTCCACGCCACAACCAGCTGATGCAGGAGGGGGATTGAACACAGGCAGTTCAGCTGTATATATCTTATGAGTAGAAAAACGCCACTGAAAACTCTCCTCCTCCTCCTCCTCTGTGGACTTTGGCTGCCGTTATTCATTGCCATAAATGTTACAAGCCTGTGAGCTTCAAGGATAGTTTGCCTGACATGGGCGGGGAGGGTGGATGAAGAAAAAGAGCATTTGCATAGGAGTTAGCTATGGGGGCAGGGCAGAGGTGGGGTTTTTTGTAAGACTGAGCAGATTCCAAGGAGGAGCCCTAAAAATTAAAAACCTCCCTTATGCTAAGGTGGAGGCCAACCTTTGAAAGTACAACCCTTCTTAGGGCTCAGCTGAATAGTTTTCAAAAAAACATTTCTGCGGGCCCATGGAGAATACTTGGCAAAATGTCCTGTCCCAGCATCTCCCTGGGGAATAAAGTGGTGTTTGTATGGAACCCATTTTAGTTATTGCTTACTGTTGTTTTAATATAGACGGAAACAACCAGCTTGATCCCTCCTCTTTCCAGCACTCTTCTTAGCCTACTGGTTCCTTCCAACACTAGTATGAACAAAACAATAGAGTCTCATGTCAGCATTAACAGAGCCAAAATTTATCAGAGGGTTTGAGGGTGTGTTTTTTCCCAGTCATCCTCAACTGTTGGAGATTTTGGTCAGTTCTTCCCCACCCACCACCCACCACCCACCCCCATTTCATCACCCACAAATAGGATGGAGACTTTTCCAAGTTTATTTATTGGACAGCCCTAATTCATGTATAGATCTCATGCTTCACAGTATTTAGCCATTTTCTCCCCCTGTAAGAAAACCAAGTGGGTTTCTTGGATATCAGAGGTTTTAAAGTGAGGTTTTTTACAACCATTCCTTATTCTAAACATATTCTCAGTGCAGAGGCATGAAAGCAGGCAGGTAATGGGAGCCAAATTCACAGCTGCTTAGAGATCATGGGGTTCCGACATGTTTAACAAACTTCTAAGTAAGCTGGTTCACCAAACCTGTGCCAAAGATACATGGCTGACCCTTTGTGACTGGTCAAGACAGACAGTCCCCAGCCATTTCCTTATCTGAGCATTAAGAATTTATAGACGCAATGGCAGCAATTTAAAAGCCACCCAAAAAAGCATAGGAAAAAGAGAACCAGTAACTTGTGGCTGAAGTTCAGTTATATAGTAAGCCCCCAACATGGCAACACCAATATATTTCTCTGGAGTAGAAAGGAGTCTTAATAAGAAGACCCTTAGGCATTTTCATGACAGCTGGTCCATGGATTTGAAGAGGAGCATGGGACGTGCGTTAGCAACTGCCAACACCCGGCATCTGAAGTGTTAGAGGAGAATGTTTCTGGGAGCGAATGGGGTTATTGGGGCTCTGCATATAACCATGAGAGGATATCCTTTGACCCATCTATCCCAGCAGCAGGGAACTCACGGCCCTCCAACTTCCATCAGCCCCAGTCGGCATGGCCAACAGACAGGAATGGTAGGAGTTGCAGTGCAGCACCATCTGGAGGACCAGATCCTCCCCTACCCCTGCTCTGGCCAAATACTGCCCACTATGAAAGGGAGCAGTTCTCCATTGCCTAGAAAAAGATCCTTTCCAGCTCAGTTAAGCAAGACCTATTATGGAGGGATTCTGCACTTAGAACGTTCTGTGTGCAACGCAGGTTGTCTCTACCACTGAGCTAGAGCCTCAAGGAGAGAACAGGGAGAAGAATGAGGCAAGCACACACTGGCTTTCATAAAAGTTGTGTTTTATTTTTTGTGAATTTACACGAAATCTGCTTCTTATAAAAATCAGCAAAACAAACGATATCACAATCCATAAGCAGCAGCAGCAGCATCCATCCATGGCTAATAGCTCTGTTGTCAAAGGCCTCCAAAAACGAATAGCCAATTTGCACCAAGGTGTTGTTTTCTATGATTAGACCAGAAGCTTCTCCTTGATCTGGGAATTCCAATTCTACAGTATCCCCAATGCCCCTTTGTGACAGAAGAGCAACAGAGCCAATAGAAGCCTGAGAAGTTGAGCCTTCCAACGTCATATGTCATGCCACTATATGTTGAAAACTCTGCTATACGTTGACAACTCACAGATGGCTGTTTCATACCAGTTATGAATAAGCAGAAGGGGGAAAGGCTTATTTTTAAAGCAGCTCTTTCCCTTCTACTTTGAACAGTTTTCCTCTGCCCTGCACCTCCTGCAAAGGGAAGCCTAAGCACACTCAACATAACCCAACCATGAAGGGGTTTCACAAGAAAACAATTAGATCAGGTTCTCAAGGAGGCACTGGGGAAGGAAGGGTGGATATCTGGGCAAAGGTCCTCAAGGAGAAGGCAAGTTTCTGCATCAAGCTGTAGGCTGCATTACTGGCAAACATACACACAAGGCCAAAACTGGAAGCATCTGCTTCCCCGGGTACTAGGGTCCTTGGCCCCCCAAACTCTTCTTCCAGCCCTGGCAGAGACTGGGAGTCCAGGGACAGCACTGGATATCCCCGCATTCTGAGCTCTTCTGCTCCATGAGCTCTCTTTCAGCCATATGTTTACTGAACACTTATTTGCAGGACTGCTGTACACAGGCATAGCAGCACTTCCTGTGCTGTGCTTGGCAGAGAATATCAGAGACCTGTTGGCAGTGCCACTCAGTGCCAAGCTGCCAAACACAGAGGCACCTGGAGAACTGAACAGAGCCCCAAGGTTAAACAAAAAAGAGATTGCACTATTCTCTTCTGTTGAAAGGGGAGGGGGTGCGCCTTCTTCCCTCATTACCTTCCAAGTGCCACTGGAGCAAGCCACCCATCAGCAGCAGAGCACAATTGGCAGTGGCTGGTTTCTATAGTTACCCTCCATCAGCCAGGGTTGCATGCCCATCTCTTTCCCCCTTCTCTCACTTAAGAACCCTTGGCTTTGTCTGTCTAAGGGAGGCCTGGCTCCCTGCACCCAATGGCAAGCAGAATTGTTCAGGCCTACAGGAAAGGAAGCAAGGGAGGGACGGAGGGGAGGAGAGAATCACATCTCTGCACCAGAATGTATGGGAAGATAAAGGGCACTGAGGCAGCAAGAGGGCAGACCCCCAACAAATACCACACTCAGGTTTGACCTCAGCCAACTGACAACACCAAAAAGGCAGCCCAAGAAACCTAAACAGCCACAAAGATTCAAACTAAGACGTCGCTTTCCTACAGGGTTTGGACAAAGGACTCAAGCGTACAGTGATTCACTTGAGAGGAATGCTCCGTCACTTCAATGCAATGGAAAAATCTAGAGATTAAAATGCTCAATCTACCCATCCAAGCTTTAAAAGGTTAGAGCAGCATTTCTTAAAAACAGACATAAAAAACCCGATTACTCATAATTGCTCCAGTTACACACCACTGAAGAGGTGGAAACATTAAGCCGAGTAGTATTACTGACTCTCATTGATTAGAGGTACCAAAATGACTGGATAGAGGGATGACAGATCAGACCCAAGTTGCTTCACCACATCAGCCTGGCCTGCTGCAACCCTGTGGAGCTATAGATGCCAAGAACTTTGCCACACAGGTCCCTTCCAGCTGGAAATGTGTTTCTTCCACTGGCTTCACACAAAGGCAAAACCCACCACCTCTGCAGCTTTCTAAACAAGTTGAGTTGAGCTTGGATTCAAAGATTGGACCAATATTTACAGAGCGAGTGCTTTGTGACAACCTCAGGAAGTAGCAAGAGTAATCTTGGTCTCAAGGCATAATGCTCCACATACAGCCTCTGCTACAGTTAACAGCCAAGGGAAGAAGAAGATGAACCCATCACTTCGAGAATGTGCATTTTCTGAATGCCACATTTTCCACATGGCCTCCTCTGAGGTGAAATTAAATGCCAGGTGTAACTTTGTTACCCTCACTAGAATTCTGGGCAATGAAGTCAAGAGCTCATTTTTCCTGCTTGATGTTACATACGGCACCAATGTAATGTACGCACAGCTTGCTCACTTTCGCCCACAACTGCGTGCTCTAATGTGGCAAGAGCTAACTCAGACAGAACATCTAGCAAGGGCACACTCAGCAGCTACACACACACACACACACACACACACACACCAACCACACACACACACACACACACACGGAAAGAAGGCAAAGAGTCCCTTCTACGGATTCACCTGCCAAGGGAGGAATGGACAGACATATCTATGCCTCGTGGTAGGAATTCTAAAAAAGAGGTTACAAGCAAGTAGAAGAGATGCTACAGCCACCACCTCTATCTATCCATCCGCCCATCCATGTGCTGCATTTCATTTAAATTTATTTAGGAGAGCATAAAATGACCTGAATTACTGTGCGAACTGAATGGACAACAAAGTCAGCAGTGGGCAATCACCAGCAAAAAGAAGCAACATGACTTCACAAGGAATAATGGCTCTCAACACCTTAGGCCTCCCGTCACACTCCTAATCAAAGTGGCTAAGAGCTGTAAGAGGGCAGATCATTCTTACAGGTGAACAGAGAGAAGCTCCAGCCTATCTTGATTAGGAGAGCAGGCCAGATAAATGTTCCCATCACTGAGCTAACAATGACAGCCAAGGGATACTTCTCCACCCAGGCACGTCCCAAAGGGCGGCACTGTTGTCAGGTGATAGAGCAAGGGCAAGTTAAATTGCATGGGTCTGACCTCTTCAGTGGCAAACCTTGAGCCACCAGCTGCTTGAGTCAACTGGAAATGTAATGGAACAAGAGCCCTGCTAGATCACACCGAAGGTCCATCTAGACCATCTGTTTGCAGTGGCAAACCAGATGCCTGCAGAGACATGAACACAACAGCACTCTTCCCACTTGGAATTCCCAGGAACTGGCATTATTCATAGGCATACTCCCTCTAGCCCTGGAGGTATACAGCCTTCAGGGCTAGTAGCTACTGATAACCTTGTTCTCTATGAATTTAGGCTGTTGCTGCCAATCTAGAAAGTGTATAGCTTTATCGGGGTACAAATATCCCCCCCCAAAAAGAAGTATTTATAGAGAGCAGTCAGCGTATATGGCAGCTTACCAAGCTACTTCTGCAAAACAGACAGGTTTCTGCCCACAAAGTTTTATCATCCAAAAGAAGGTAACAGAGGAATTCTGACCATTATCCCTTTGCTCAATTAACTGGATTGGAATTGGAAGGCTGGAAGGGGTTTGCACAAGTAGATAGGTAACAGATACAGACTGGTCTGTATTTCCAACTTATAGAGCTCTTTTCCCTTGGGAGAAAAATATTTATTCCTAAAACACAGTAAGAATTGCTCAAAATCTACCACAGCTGCTTGCTTTAGGTAGCTGTAGCTATGACGAAATAAATTGCTTTTTAAAAATCCCATGCTTTAAGAATAAAATATCCCACCCGGAAAGAGACAATTTATGAAAATGTGTTGGAAGTGCAGACCAAGCTTGCAGCCTCACCCCACAAAGATGCCACAGAGTTCAGGTTAGGTGATCTTTTACCTGGTGCATAAAGCTATATCCTAAACCCAAGTCCAAACATTTGGGAACACGCCATACACTGCAGGAGTCTGTTCAAAATGCCTTGTTTCTGTTTAATGGAATAGCTTTTTCCTCATGAGAAGTAAGATCCATGGATTCCTGTTTCACATACAAATTCTCCAAGACTCTGTAGTCAGAGATTCGATTTACCCAATCCTTAAGGCGCAGGGCAGGGCAGGCACATATTTGTCCCATAAGAACTATAAATGTCTCCAATGTATAGCTGAGGCTTTTGCACATGATGCACAGGAGATCTAGACTAGGGATTGTAGATAATGCTAATCCTACTCAGAGTAGACCCATTGAACAATGGATATGACTAATTTAGGTTTGTTTATGTCAGTGGGTCTACTCTGAGCACATTCTACTTGGATACAATATTAGAAAGTCAGTTAAACCATCATGAGGGCTTTTCTGCATATTGATGACACTGGAACCCAAAACTCCTCCTGCAGTTTCGTGTAGATGCTGACAAGCACAGGGGATAAAATGTAGTCTGGCATGAGAAGTCCCCCAGCACCACTTCTGGAATTGGGCCTCCAGACAGCAGCAGAACCACTGAAACACCATGCCCTTGACTCCCCAACTCACTGAGCCTCTTGAGGTATATGATGGCCACTGGTACTGAAAATCACTGAGCGTGCCAGAATTAGGAATAGCGTTGCACTCTCCCATTCTTCTCCCGGTGACCAAAGCAGTTTCCGTGGCAGCCAAAAGCAGGAGAGCGTCATTGCCAGGCTGCTCTGTGATATTATGGTTTAAAAGTTTCATTCTATCAGGAAGCTGGTGTTCTTCAGCCACGCTGGTAACACAGCTCACAGTATCAGCACTGCCATCAGCACTCTCTTTCACAAGGCCTTGAACATCCCAGATGATCACATAGAGATGCCTTCTACCAAGCCAGGTCATTGGCCCAGTTTTGTCTACTTTGACTGGCATCAACTCGCCAAGGTCTCCGCCAATCTCTGCAGCGCTGTTACTTAGAAGTGTTTTCAACTGAAGATGTCAGGGCTGAACTTGGAATCTCCTACATGCAAAGTCATGGATCCAGGTCTCTCTCACCAATGGCAGCGGAGGGTGGAAGGGTTTTCTTTGAGCTCTATGTTTCTTTGCTCAAGACAGGATACTTTTTGGAACACAAGAAAAGCCTGTTCTACAGGGCCAGTAACTTTCCCTGACTAGCTGCTTAAATCAGGTGTTAATGCTTTAATTGGCATGATCAACCCCGCCAAGACGTACAACCTTCTAAGGAAGTTGTGTAGGTGCCACCAGAGGTTGCATTTGTGCTATTCATGTTGTTCTCTTTAGTAGAGAAAGTATACCCACCGTTTTCTGTATTCCAAACAAACATGGCCTTACACGCCCTTTCCAACTTTACTAACGTACGATTCCATGTTTCTATGTCTTCAGCTGTTGGGGCAGGAGGACCCACAAGTGGGTTACATCAGGGAAACCCACATACCCCACTGCCATTGCACCTTTCCAAATGTTATTTAACCGCCTTTTTAAGTGAAAAATCAGGGAGGGGGAGAGAAACTGAGGAACCCAGAAACACAGCCAAAGTGAAACCCTTATTGTAGAAGGATGAGGGAAGGTTAACAAGTGGATCTCGAGTCACAAAAGGAGGCTAAAAACAAACTTCAAAACAGATTTCCAGCTCGAATTCATTATCCACCCTCCATCCTAAGGTCCCAGGGCAGTTTTAAAATACAAAAATAGCTTACAACAACTTACAACAAAAGTAAGACGAGTCCTAAAAAAATAAAAATGATGTTATAGGTGAACAAATCTATTTATTTATTTGTTTATTTATTTATTTATTGTTTATTTATATCCTGCCCTTCCTCCCAGCAGGAGCCCAGGGCGGCTTCCTCACATACCCCCTTTGCCCCCCACTATTGCTTAAGATCTCTGCCCCCCACTGCAAAAAAACTCACCTAGGTAAGCACAACTATGGTGATGTTTCCCACCAGCCCGGAAGCTAAACCAGTTTAAAAATCAGTTTTTTTCATTAGTGACAACACAATTGTGTCTTTTTTGTAGCAAGGGGAAAATTAGTAGGATACTCAAGAGGGCTCTACATTGTATATGGCTATTGTTGCCTTTCCTAGTTTAATTATTGTTCATTATTGTTTAGCTAGGAAGCTCAAAGTAGACAACTGTTTGAAATAAATAAATAAATATAATCTGTCTTTGGGCTGGGGGTGCAAATATGCTCTTGTTTATTGTTTGTGCAACTGCGCACATCTGCAGCCTCGAGCTGGAAAGTATACAGGAATGGTGAGGCCTCGCTGGGATAGAAGTGCACATTTTAGTGGTTGAAAAGGGCTGTAGGAGAGCATGGCATTCCAAAGCCCTTGCCCACACAGCGTGGGAAGAGAACCACACCCACAAAGTCTGAGCAAACTCTTCTGGGTGTGTTGCTGTGGAAACACATTTGCATCCAGTTCAGCTGTTAAGAGGAGACAAGCAGGTACAGAAGTGGTACAGGTTTGTCTCTCTGTGAGCTGCCCAAGAGTCGTTACTCAACTGAACTTGCCCAGTGATCTATAAAGCAACCCTAAAGCAGAACAGCCTAAATGAAGCAAGCCAGCAGTCTCTCCCCCCCACACACACACACTGTTTACCCTCAACTGGTGGAACAGACATCAACAGCTCCATTGCTACAGGTAAAATAAAATGTAAATGTACTGCCTTCAAGTCAGTTCCAATTTATGGCGACCCTACAAATAGGGTTTTCATGGTAAGGGGTATTCAGAGGGGGTTTACCATTGCCTCCCTCTGAGGCTGAGAGGCAGTGACTGGCCCAAGGTCACCCAGTGAGCTTCAGGGCTGTGTGGGGATTTGAACCCTGGTCTCCCAGGTTGTAGTCCAACACTCTAACCACTATGCCACACTGGCTCGCACCCATTGCTACAGGCCTCCACCATATTTTTCCTTTTTCCCTCTAGACAACCAATATGTCACCCAGACACAAGTTAGCAGCCATTCTGGAGGTGGTCAGTGGACTGGAGATGTTTGTCTCAGCTATTCACAAACTCAGTGGAAAGGAGACGACCACTCCTGCAGAGAAGCAAGAAATTGCTCAAATGGGGCTGGGGGCAGGTGAGGGGAGGAAGAGAAGAAGAAACAGACTCAGCACTATGTGACCATCCACCGTAAGAGAACCCAAAAGGCCATTAGGGCAGCTGAAGAGACTATTCTGTTTTTCATTTATTGGGTTTCCAGTTCCCCTGAATGGAACAGTGGCTACCATTGCTAAGAAAGGAGGACTAGATCACACAGGAAGGGGAGAGCTCAAACCAACCCCAAAGACACAAGGACAGCAGCCAGCCACCACCACGAGGGCAAAAGCAGCCACCTGCCCTAGAGGAGCTATGGGATGCTGCCACTGCAGGCAAGGAAGGTTGCCACCGGGTCGATGGAACAGACCCCACCATGAGCAATGCCGGCTTAGGCCAGGATGCCACAACACGCCCAATTATAAACAGAACTGCTTTCACACACACACACACACCACTTTCAGCCAAAGCAGGAGCCTGGCAGCAGAGGTAAGACTCGAGGTTTTAAGCAAAGCTGTCAAATCTTCGTTCCACAGGTCACAGACAGGGAGGGGGCAAGGATTTCCTGTTCAGTGCAAGAAATCCAAAGCTAGAGCATAAGCAGCAGATGGCAGCCCGGCAGCCTTTGCTTGGAAACCTTCCGTGAGCCAGAGTCCCCCCCCTCCATGCTCAGGGCCACTGTCCAACTGGTCTTACCATCCAGCAGTTTCCCCAAATGTTTAACTGAAATCTACCCCCCTGCAGTTTCAGCCCATTACATCCACTTCTGCCCAGGAGGGGGGGGGGAGGAGAATCAGAGAATGGCTCTTTGGCCTCTTCCTTTCATATGACAGAAAGCTATTATGTCTGTCCCACCACAATTTCAGGCTAAACACACAGTGCCATAAACCTTTCCCCACCCCCAAATATTTATGCCCACTTTTTCCTGCAAAAAGGAAGCCCAAGGCTACTTAGACAAAGCAAAAAGGCAAATGATATTATCTGACCATTCAGTTCATACTCAATACAAGATCCATAAAATGTCAGCAAACAAAGGGAGATTCATCTATATTCTTCTTGAAGGGTGGCCCAGAAATGGACACACTACTCTAGATGAGGTTGGAGTAAGGCAGAAGTAGAACTATTGCTTCCTGCAACTTGGAAATTAGGGTTTTATTAACACCACCTAAAAGTCACATTAGCTTTTCTTGCAGCCATATCACACGACTCACGTTCAACTTGCAGTCAAACTACAATCCCAAGGACCTTTTCACGTGGCAGGTAACCCATTCTACACCTGTGCATTTTATTTTGTATTTGCCTAAATTCAGAACTTGGCAGTCTTCTCTACTGAGTTTCATTCTGTTTCAGCCCAGTTTTCTATTTTATCACGGCAATTCTAAATTTTATTCTTATCATACCAAGGTGTGAGTTATATCTAAGCCTTCTAGTTTTGGGTTTTCCACAAAACTGAAGAACTAGTATGAGTTCCTCAACTTTTCTATCAAAGCCATTAATAAAAATGTTGGAAGAGTGCCATGCCCAGGACAGAGGCCTGCGGCATTCCACTCAAAAACTCCCTCCAGCAGGATGAGGAACCACTGGTGGGCTTTTAGAATAGCTTCTTCCAATCAACTGTGGATCCATCTTTCAGGGATGCTTGAGGTGCAAGCCAAGCTTGTAGTGACTTGCTTAGAAGCAATTCTCATCACTGAAGAATTAAAAACATTCGTTCTAGTTTCAAGAAGGCTGCCCACACACGTATGTGAGGGCAAGCCGGCTAGTAAACCCTGTAGCTTTGTTTTCAAGGTCAGCCTAGGGGCCGTGTGTACAGATGACCAGCTACAACCTACTGTAGAGTTCGTCTCTCTTTAGATGCAGCCGAAGAGTCTTTATTAAGAAAAAAAGGAGGGGCGAGATGAACACTCGCTTTGCTTTGTTCTTCAGCTCCAAGCAGCTCTCCTGGGCCTCTTAATCCCATGGAGTGGTTGTTATTCCTGAACTACAACAGTATCCATTTCAGAACATAAGCCTATCTAAGCTTCCGGGAAGCCTCCCTGTGGATCTGTTCCAGCACGCTCCACTTTTGTTCCATGAAGCCTGGGCAGTAGCCGCAGCTCAGCCACTGCTGTATCAGATTCCACCTTTGGCCTAAGCATTTACAGAGCTGCCCCCTTTCTGAACTGCAACCAACTGGAGCACCTTGTTTGGACCTCAAGAGTGCTCATATGCCAAGAATGATGTCTCTATACAGCATCAAGCCCCACGGTGAGGGATCGGCATCAAACCTGGGCAGATGAAGAGATCTCTTCAGGAAAGATGGCCACACAACACTCTGCAAAGGCTTGGGGCATGCTTTGAGAGTTACAAGCTGCCTCACGGCCTCCAGCTTTGTACTTTTGTCACCAACTGCAGGCTAGGCAAATGCAGAAAAGGATCTTGGGGTCGGCACAGAGGCAGCACCAGGACAGCCGAAAGTCCCACTAATGTTTGCAGCAGCTGTAGCTCCATGCAAACATACAAATATGTGAATAGACACAACACAAAAGTATCTGAAGCACTGCAGAAGCCAAGGGGAGTTTTCAAATGCTTAACGCTTAGCAATGGCTCTTCGGTCCTGTGATTTCTGTCGCATGAACAACGATGTGAAACGCTGCAGCAGCTTCAGTCTCTGGATCCCAGACAAGTGCCACTCGGAGGTGATGGAAAGTTCATGCAGCATTTGTGTCATTCATTAGGATACAACAGCCTCCTAACCCTCCACACCCTACAGGTCCAATGTCGCTCTGGATGTTTGGTAACCCACCTCCTGACCTGCATCATCTTTCCACACTGCTCTTAAGCCAGAAGAGGCAACTCTCTTCTTGCAGGAGGGTCACAGGTCCCTGCTTGCCAGTGCGGCTTCAAAGTGACGGCAAGTCCTTCTCCTTGGCCTCCATGCGCCTGACCTGCTTTGTTTTCCTCTCTTCTCCCTCAAAGAGTAACAGGGTATTGCTCGTTGCCATGGCAAAAACTGCAACACATTTACTTTACTTTCCCCACAGATTTCCTGCCTTGCTGGCGTTTGTTCTGGATTGCTGGCACTCTCCACTGCTCCAGCACTTTTCTATACTCTCAACTTATTCAGAAGACGCTATCAGAATTGCAAACCAGTCAGAGTTTTGTGTTGTTGTTTTGGTCTGTGTTTTTTTTTTTTAAGGTTGCAAATATACCTATTGGAA
Organism: Rhineura floridana; assembly: GCF_030035675.1. NCBI lineage: Eukaryota > Metazoa > Chordata > Lepidosauria > Squamata > Rhineuridae > Rhineura > Rhineura floridana. The sequence continues at coordinate 45,029,053 of NC_084491.1, forward strand.
AAAACTTTGGTTAATAGGCATTGAAGAGTTTCGTGGAAGGAGACAGTTTCTCTTCGGCAAAATCACTTCGGGCCAAGCTAAATGCGGGGCAGCAGACCAGGCTGACATGAAAAAGGAGGCCACCAAGGACTTCTCTAGATGGACCGATTTATTGAGCATTCATCCCAATGTGCTTACACAAAGGCTTGATCATATCTTGTTTTACTGCGTATTCGTTCCAGTTTGGTTTCATCCTAATTTGCTTGCATCTTCCCATTGATCATTAGTTCATTCCACACTTTTCAGTGCACTTTCCCATCACTTTCTGAACCACAAAATGCCTGTCTTTTTTTAAAGTGGATGTGTTACACTTGAACAGAGGACTTTAAACCACTTTTAAAAGCCTGTATTTCTCAGTGTGCACCTGAGCCCCTCCTGCAAAACACTGACAGTCTGGAGGGACTCTTCCCAGTGGATAATTCAGAGTACATTGGGAAGGAGGGTTCTCAAAGCGTTTGCCTGCACTCTCCCCAACCCAAAGCCACTTGCCAGCCATTTTTCTTGTGATGGGGCTCCAAAGCTGTAAGTAACCCCCACTAGGAGAAACATAGTTGGGGGAGAATGTGCAGGTAGAAGGGTTTAGCATTCCCCAGGTTCTGCTGCCACCCCATTTAGTTTGTTTCAATGTTGACAAATAACTGCTCACTGTTAAAATGTTAACATTTTTTTAACTTCCACTTTCAGATTTGGAAAGGGGGGGGAAATTATACTACCAGAGGTGGGAAATTCAAGCAACTGTATTCTACTCAGAATGAAATTAGTGGGCCTAAGTTAGCCATGTTCATTAATTTCAATGGGTCTGCTCTGAGTATGACTAACACTGGATACAACTGATATCAGAAAACAAGGTCAAAATGTATGGATGATGCAGGACAGGGATGAGGAACCTGTGGCCCTCCAGATGTTGTTGGACTACAACTTCCACCATTCCTATAGCTAATGGTCAGGGATGATTGAGAGTTGCAGTCCAACAACATCTGGAGGGCCACAGGTTCCTCATGTCTGGTGTAACAGATCCAGGTTCAAAGAGGCATATTGAAGGTGGACCAAATGATTCTGCAGACTGGCACTATGCCAAAATAAAAAAGAAGAAATCCAGAGAACTGCAAAATCCACTTTGAAAAACAGAGCCTCCAAAGGAATCTTATTCAAAATCCCACTGTGTGCACAACCACACCTTCCTTGAGCAAACCAAAGTGATCACAGCCACGGACAACCAAACACCATTACCTTAAGCAGCCATTTTTTTTTATTATTCCAAAAAGAAAGCATCTATGCCAGGCAAAAGGATACAAACTGAAAAGAAAAGCCACCATTGAAACGGCATCCATAAATGCTAGTGCACGGAGCAAAATACCAGGACCTCTGTGGCCTGCATGCCAGCAGATGTTTCAGGACTACAGAGTTCTGGCTTGATACTCATGTCATCAGTGAATCAGGGCCAGTTTTAAACTGAGATTTAAACAATAAATTACTGCAGTTAAATGGAGTTTCTTGGGATACCTAGGCTGCAGTCCTAACCTCACTTACTTGAGAGTAGGCCCCACTGAATTCAATAAGAATTCTGAGTAGACTGGTTAGAAGTACAAACTGTGGGCCATACACTGTCAGAGTACTAGAAGATGAAGAAGATGTCTGTCAAGTGGGGAAATATTTACTGTCCAGAAGTAGCACACAAATGCTTCCCTTCTCTTAAAATGGAACATAGGAAGTTCCCTTTACCAAGTCAACTTTACCTTGGCCTATCTAGCTCAGCATTATCTATACTGAATGGCAATAACTCTCCAGGTTCTCAGGTAGGGGTCTCTTCCACCCCCCACCTGGAGATTTTGGAGACTGAATCTGGGACCTCCTGCACGCAAAGCAGATGCTCAACCACTGAGCTATACCCCTTCCCCAGAGCTTACAAAGCAGCGCCACATCCATCCTATTCTGTTAACCCTACCAATTCTGACATTTATTTTTCATTTTAGTGATCAAGCTGTAAGCATTCTTATGGAAGGAGATTCACTGTTGCTCAGCCTGATCTACCCATATCGTGGTGAACTTCCACAGCAGAGTCAGCTCAAGCTGCTGAATCAGCTGCAACATGACTGACCCTCAGTGAAAGAGGTCTCACCAAGAGGGAAGCCTAAATAAGAGTGGCACTGGAAGGAAGTGTGAATGGTCAATCGCCAACCCAACTGTACCCAGAAGGCAGCTACTGTCCTTCCTCATGCCATGCCAAAAGACAGTCCTTGGTTTTAGCAGTCATTCTGGGAAAAGAACTACATGTTATCTTGTCAAAAACACCTGTTACCAAACTCATGGGTGTTGAAAGGGACTCCATTTGGAAGCGAGAGCCCAAGCAGGAAAAAGCAGCTTAACTATTCAAATCTTGAAGCCTGGCTGCAGAAGAGTTGGAACAACAGGAAAAGGAGACAATTTGCAGAGCAGATCTGATGGAGAAATGTTAAGTACCACCCCCTTCATGAGCATGATGTTAGGAATCCTGCATCTGTCTTATCATTGATAGCTCCATTCTGTCTCTTAAAAATCTTCCATTCACCTGCAAAGCTGAGGTTAGTCAACCTGTCCCAAGGTAAGTAAGGTATTAGCAGCAAACAAGCTACTTGCCTGCCTTTGCCTCTATCAGTGTCAGAGATGTAAGTTTTCAAGTGCTGGCAGGCTATTTACAAACTCAGCATAATTATGTTGGCTCTATAGATTTATATGACTGAAGCATAGAGATCTTCTGGGCAGGATTTTTGAAAGCTGGAGTGGTCCTCTGTGCACACTGTTGTCATTATGATGACTACTTCATCTCACTGGCTCAGAGAAAATTCATGTTATGCAGATTTCATCTTATCTCCAGCACACCTATGTTGTCTCACAGCTGGGGAAGTCACAATCCACATTTATAAAACCACCCTTTCTCATCATGGGGCCCAGTTTTAAGGAATTTGTAACCTCAATAGAGATTCCCCCCCAAGCTAGTTTATAAGTCCCTCCTCCACACACTTTACTCATAGCAACACACAGCTAAGCAAAACACAAGGCAGATGTAAATGTCCAGGCCTGCCTTGGCTGGCAATGAACTCCATGCCAGCTCAAGCATGTGAACAACACCCCACCTTCCCTCCTGTGATGTCAGACTGGAACATCACCGTTCACCAAAACTGACAAATGAGAACTTCCAAAGCAGAGGAAGGTCACTAGGTCAGGTTTGCATCCAATGTGCTACTGCAGGCTCATTCCCATAAACACAAGCCCTGTTTGCCCCCAGATTCTAAGAGGGAGATTCTGATGCATGGTGGGCAGGAAAGCACTGCAACAGTTGGATTCGGAAGAGGGAGCAGTCACGTTCCCTTCTGTTACACAGAAAGGACACACTGCAACCTTTTGTTGCAGGTCCCACTTGTGGGAATTAACAGGTACTCCAGATCTGACAGAGTCACTCAAAAACAGAGTTAAATGCTACACTTTCTTGGAGGAATCTGGTTAGTAGCTATTCTTTATTTACTCAACTCAAAGGGAGACTACCAGGCCTTCTATGCTTCAATGTAGTCTTCAAGATTTAGCACCAGCACAAGAAGGATCCTGAATCACCCTCTTACACCTGGCATGCTGCAGATGGGGCTTTGCTTGCACTCTTTAAAAAAAAAATATTTATTAGATTTACCTCTCCCTGCCTCCTATGATTTAACATTGAGCAAAGGAAGAGTTCTGTGGTATTCAAGAAAGTAGCTGGAAATGTCTTCAAGAATTTTCTTTTACTGGGACCAAGTAAAAGTCACATAATACCATTACTGTTTAAGGGGAAAGTTAGTATCCATAGCCGGCACTCCACTTTTGGGTGCACAAAAAGACTAACATTTAATATTTACAGCTTTCAAACAGTTTCGGGATAAGATAAAACCATGTGACGAAACTGACAAAAAATGTAATCAATCCAGAAACAATGAGCTCCCTCTGCCACAACACACAAAAAATGGTACTGCCACCCACCTCCCACAGGAGCCATTGGCCAACATCCCCACCAGGGCAGAGAGGAAAGTCAAAGCAAGGAAGTATTTAGGAACTTTCTTAATTTGTAGCAATTTGTTTTATCTGTAACATTAGCACTGTTTTTACTTTGCAGTTGTTTCAGTTTTGCTGCAGCGCCTTGTCAGTGGCCATCCTGAATGCCATTCATGGGAGTAAGATGACATACAACCATTTGAATAAACAATTAAAGAGACAATCACCAAAGAAACTTTTGTAGATTCGGAAAAGGTAGTGCGCCATACAGTGCCCCCAGGCCAAGCAATATCAGGAAGGTTAGAACACCAGTGATGCAATTCACATCACATCAGGCGCATTAATAAAAAAGGCTGAGCTACAGTCTGTTAAGAGTGGCACAAGAGTGGCCAGTAAATGAAGAATTCTTGGTTGCACAAAGAGAGATTCTGTAGCTCAACAGACTCTCTGTTACCCAAGACACACACCAAAAGAATTGTTTCAGAATAACTCTCAGTCCTTAATCATCTTTAGAAGTGGTGACTAACCTCCATGTAGAAATCCCCAACGCATACTGAAAAGGCGGCACTGTGATGTTCCTATATATTAGTGTATATATGGTAAGTGCTGGTTGTTTAGAGTATACATGGTAAGTAGTGAAAGAGGAGGGGGAGTGAATGGGCAATAGAATGCTTGATGATTGGCTGAATGTTTAAAATGGCTGACAGTATAAATGAAAGGATGACAGGTAAATCTGGGGGAATGTGAGGTGGTGAATTGTGGAATCTGGGGGGAGAAGAGAAAGAGTGGATGGCTTGGTGGGGTTTAGAGAGTTGTTTACCAGGAGGGAGGTGGAGTTCGGATTAGTATTGAGTAAAACCATATGCTTATGTGCCTTAAGAAGAAATCTTGTTAATCTTGTTAGCTTTGTTATCTGTAATAAATACTTAATTTGGTTTACCAAAGGCCTGATCCTTGGCTGGGGTTTCACAGACCAGAAGGGAGGGTAAGGTAATGACCAAGGCTGAAGGGGAACTGTAACAAATGGTGGCAGCGGTGAAGAGAATAACAATACCAGTATTCAGAGTCTCTGGGAATACTAGTATTGGGACGTTACTGGTGGTTGCCTAGCAGGGGGATCTGTTGAGATCTGTGCTAGAGCGGGGAGAGAAATCATAAGAGAGAGCGGTCCGGACTGGTGGAGTCCCTGGTGGTGCCTAGAGACAGGCAGTAACCACGAGCAGGTAGGAACCTGACAGGGAGAGCCAGGGAAGGACGCATCACAGGCACCACCAATATTTGGGGCTTCTCCAAGGACCTTTGCCATAGAGTTGCAGCAGGCAACTATCCCTTCAGGCTTTCTGGAAAGCCTCAGACGACTCATTTGTTTTGATTGGCCTTTGCTAACCAACTTTTTCTTCTCCCATTTGATGAATGTAGGCTGGAATTTTATTATGTCATTGGAGTTTCTGAGTTTGTTTTTAACTTTGTGAATCTGTGTTATTATTGGGTTTGGTAATTTTTTTATATACACTTAGTTCATTGTTTGCAAGCCATTTGGGATAGGTTTTTTCCAGAAAAGAGGATTATAAATATTTTAATATAGAGAAATAAATAGTGAACAAGGCTCCAATTTGCAAAGGAGACATTATAATATTGTGGATTCATGTGCAGAGATCTTCAGGGTTGATCCTTAAAAAAACACCAAGTGACTCGCAGAATATAGATCTGACCAAAGTTTCACCACAGGTAACACAAATGTTGAGAACTTCGTCATTTTCATGCCAGTCATCAGCTAGTGCAGTGGGGGGAGGGAGAGAGAAGGGCATTAAAGGCATGGAGCCGCTTCTCTTGCCCCCACCTGACAAGAAATGCGATCACAAGCCACTGATTCTATTTGTTTCTTAGAGCCATTTCCTCCCAGGAGTGACCTGGTTTCCAGTGGTTTCCAACAGTGACTTAAAAATCAGGACATTTAGTTTCCTGGTGATGGCTTACCCACACTGCATGCAGGCTTCTGGCTTCATCTATGCCTGCCACCCAACATAAGAATTCCTGTGTGATCAAGACATGCACATAAGAATGTACATGCCGTTTGCCCAATTATCATTTTCTGTTCCTAAAGGAATACGATACAGGACACACTATTCACAAAGCTGGTCTGCCAACCTTAATCCCCATATCCTGACACTGCTGTGGGAAAAGAAGCTGTAGCACAACCATCAGGAAAAGGGAGAGAGAAAAAGACATCGGCAAATGTTATTTGTCTATGAAGTTAACAGAAGCAGAGTTGCCTGGCATGCCAAGCAAATGGTTCACTATGTGTCTTTGACACTGGATAACATAAAGAAACCCTAAGCAGTTCAAACGCAAGATTTGATCCACCTTAAATCTCAACCTTGCGGACAGCTCTCCAGTACCATCCGAGAGGAGCCTGAGGAAAGCCCAAAGTCCTGCTCTTGTACCCTCAGAATTGACCATAAGGAGGCCTTTTCTTTGAGGCGGATTTGGTCAGCACTGGAGCTTACCCCCACATACACACTTTTTCATCTTTTCAGGTCTCACAAATGGAGCTGTTTTGACACACGCAACCACCACCTGTCGAGAGAGCAGAGCTGGATGTGCTGAACATTTCTTTTGCTGACTACACAAAAATACTTTTAGAAGTTAAGAGTTGTTTAGAGCCTCAGTAGCATAGTTAAATACATTTTGGCTATTAATGCATTCTTCTGCCTCTAAGGAGTGTTCAGGGAATCACAGAGTGAATACGCTGGCAACAGCTCTGCCTTCTTTCCACATCCTTTCAACTGCAAACATATCAGACTTCTCTGATAAACCACAAGCCCCAGGAGCTCTGCTAGAGAAGGTGTCTTTCCAACAGATGTCAGACATATTTCACAAGACTCAATATTGATAGAGGGGAGGGGCAAATAGGGAAGTGGGAGGCATAGTCCCTTTGCGCTGCAAGTGAAGGTCTGAACCCAAAAGGGAGCACAGGCAAAAACTAGCACTGTGACACAATCAGGAGGCATAAACCTCCTAGTAGCCATGCCCTGCACAGCAGAGTGAGGTCTATGCACAAGCAGCAGCAGAACAGTTGAGGGAAGAAAAACTGCCTGAAGCCCACCTTCTCATTTTTGGCATCCAGGCAAGTCATAGACAGCAACTGTTCCCAACCACTGCTCCTTCTTCCCCACTGCCATACAAGGCGTCCTGCACACTCCCTAAAGAACAGAAGCTTATCCCCAATTCATCAGATAGCATGCCTCAGTTTTATATGGCAGTACATTTCCCTGGGATGACTACAGAGCACTCGGCAGACAGACAAAACAGTGGTTACTGTTCAACAGCCTTTGCCTAAGCATCAGAAGACCTTCCTCTTTCAACAAGCTTTTTGAGACTTTATCCCAGTCTGCATCTGTGTTGGAATTGCTTTTTAATATTTTTTAACCTTTTTTTAAAGATGTCTTCAAAGCTTTTTTAAAAATCTTTTTATGATGTTTTTAAGTGTTTTTAGTGTTTTTGTTTGCCACCCTGGGCTCCTGCTGGGAGGAAAGGCGGGATATAAATATAAATAAATAAATTGGATCAGCCAGGAAACCATATTTGTCAGTAGCCACCAAATGTGAAAAATCACCAAAACAAAAAAACAAAAAAAACAAGCAGTTTCACTTTCCTGGTTAACCTATGGGTGACCTGTGAACCAGCCTGGGAGAGGAAGTGCAATATTGGGGCTGGTGGAAATGCCCCTGGATGGCAGCTCCTGGCAAGTTAAAGTCGCTTTCAGCTTTCGATTACAAAACAGCTTAAATTAAAATGGGGGCAGAGATTCAGATAACATACCGTCAACATCTCAGATTTATAAGGCATAAGTTTGGATGGTGTGTGAGGAAAAGACTGCACAATCAATAACACTTTCACCTTAGTCTTGCCAGGGTTGCCCACAGCATATGGCATGGTAGTTAGCCCTTGCAAGTTGAGCTTCTAGAAGGAGAAACCATGGAAACCAAGAATTAAACTACAGAGACAGTTTGAGTATGTACGTCAGCCAAAGTCTCCCTGGCCTTCCCAAGAACACAGGATGGAAGGACTGCAGCATTATTGGGCACTTGCACATCTGTAAAATGCAGTAGCTACTGCTGCACAGAATACTATTGCATACGCAAAGGCATGTACAGCAGAATCTTGTGGGAGAGAATCAGAAGATCACTGACAAGCAACCTCTGCCAGAATAAATCAACAGATAAGAGCTTGAGCGTTGCCACAGTTTCACAACAGACACCACACATACACTACGCAGCCCAGTAATGGGCCAATTTCATAAACCCCTCTCTGCCTGCAGACATACCACCAGGTTGGGAGCGCAGGGAGTTCTGCTGTCAGTAATTCAACAAGGCCGCTACACAACAGCCTGGTAGAGAGGTCATAAAGCATTTTTCCTCCTCCTTGTGCAACATCAGAATGTTAGAGGAACAAGGTGAAAGGGCACAGGAAACAGAAATGGAGGAACACAGTAAGATATCCTGCAGGTGTCCTGTTAATACCGCCAGAGAGGCAAGTTGGGTTCCTGTCTGGCTAACAGCAGCATCCTTGCCATGTTAACAGGATTGAAAATCAGTTCCTCAAAACTCAGCCTTGCATACACACATACACCTCCCTCACTTTTGTTTCACAAACAGTAGCCTTTGCACATTGTATCCAATAAAACACAGCCTGCATTTTTCAGAGCAATAACATCCCATGCCACAATGCCCCATCACTGTGAGATTCAGCAAACAAATTTTCTAGGTTAGCAAGAACCCAGTAGGTAAATGGACTATCATCACATTTTAGTGGAAGGGTTCAAGCCTACTTCAAAAGAGCTAACGAACAAACACCACCTTGTGGCCTTGCCCACAAAAGTAAGCTTGCTAGTCTGAGGCCCAAATAAGTTCCTCAGACAAGAAGACTGAAGCAGGGCTCCTTGGAAACTTACAAGTCATCTCTGTAACTAGCAAGAACTTAAGTTTTGAATGAATCAAGTCCCTGAGATTCCCAGGAGTTTAAATACAGCTGACAAGTTCTGTGAAGCTTGAAAGTTGTTGGTCCAATATGATGCCTGCTTTCACTTACTTTCCTCCTCTAAAATGATCCTGCGGAGTCAGAAAACAGAAGCACGTTCCTCTATGCTTTGGGCAGTCGCTTTGCCAATATCACTGGGTTACATCTACAAAAAACACAACTCTGGTATCTGTAGCTTTACCAAAAGCAGACAGAGGAGGGACAGACAACCTCCATTGATCCTCTGCTTCACAATTCCTATCACAAAAAATAAGTGCAACATTTTGAGATTTCCCCACGGCTCCATCTGTCTCTACGTGTTAAAAGTGAAGCCAAGCCCCAGATAGGATATGCCTGTTAACTAAAAAATACTGGCCAGCTTTCCAAAGGGGGGAGATTTCCCCACACTTAACCGCTTCAGTACTAGTCCTTTGCTGAACACTTCAGGCTTTCTGGTGGACTTTGTAAACAATTGCACATTTGTTTCTAAGCTTGTTTGCAGCCAGCCAGCCATCTCTGAATCACTGCAGTGGCCACGTCCAATAGAGACCACAGAAAAGCACAAGGACTGGAGAGACCATGCATAAACAGACTTCTACTGGTCATGCACTCTGCTTGCCAGAGACAAAAAAGAGAGAGAGGCTTAGAGAACCTTTAGAGGAAAAGGTTTTGAGAGGCACAAAGATCCTCTGCCCCCTCAACCAAGTCTACATTCTTCTCTACCTGTGCCCAACCCTCACCCCCACATGCTTTCTGCTTTCAGGAATTCACTTTGAACTCTTGACTGAATTGCAAACTTAGGTCAAGCTGAATATTCTCAGAATGCAAGCTGCTCAAACACTCTCCTTCCAAGGAGCAACAGCTCCTCTCCACCCACTGGCAGAAGTGAATCAACAGGTTCAAGAAGCATTTTGGATTCACGCAAATCCTCCTTGATCCAAGAAGCCATGAGAGAGTCATTGTACAATTAAGACTCACTCTGAAGACAACCATTTCTGTTGCTCCCAATTTGTTTCCGGGTCCAATTCAAAGTGCTGGTTCTGACCTTTAAAGCCCTAAAGGGCCTTGGATCAATATACCTGAGGGACCACTTATGTCCATATGTACCTGCCGGGATTTAAGATCATCTGCCTCTGGTCTCCTCTGTGTGCCTGGAATAAAAGAAGTTAGACTGACAGGCACGCGGGAGAGAGCTTTTTCAGCGGTGGCCTCCAGGCTTTGGAATACCCTACCCTAAGAAGTCCGCTCTGCTCCCTCCCTGTTGGTTTTCCAGAGACTTCTGAAAACGATCTTGTTCCGGAGAGCCTTTGGGAGGGACTGAGGGTAGAGCCTGACACTGATTTTATGCCGTCTATGTTAAATTTTACCTTTGTAGTCCCTTTACTACCACTCCCTATATATATGTATATATGTGTGTGTGTATAGTATTTTATGTATTTAATTGTATTTTAATGTTTTTGTGATTTTACTGTTTACAATTTTATTATGTACATGTTTGATTTTATTTTTGTAAGCCGCCCTGAGTGCCCTATTATAGGGTAGAAGGGCGGGATAGAAATATTTTAAGATAAATACATGTAAATAAATAAAATAAACTGGGGGGGGAGACTTTAATTGGAGGTTTCTGGTGTAAGATGCAGTGGGCTGTATCCAGACTTGTAATAAGCAGAGTCCTGATTGTGCTGGAGTAAGGGGATGGAGTGGCAATTTCAATCCTTTCTTTCTCATGCAGCCCCTGTAAACCTGCTCCAGAGGATTCCAGAACAGCACAGGAAGTAGGGCTGGGGGCAAGGGAAAACAGAAGCCGCCGCCGCCTCCCCCCACTTCCTAGGAGGGTGCTTCTGCTGGGTCCTGGTGCTTTCTGCAAATGGAAGGAGCCCTTGCATTTGCAAAGTGGCAAGTCTGGACACAACCCAGGGGCTCCTCAGTCAAGCTTCCACATTTAGGAATGGGTTCCAGATCATAAGGGATACAAGAAGAGTGACAGGGAAAGCTCTCAAATTGTAGGAAGAAAAAAATATAGTTCCTGTCTGAAGCTCCCGTTATTCATTAACACAGCCTTCAGTCATCCACCTTGCCCTGATATTTCACCGCCTTCAACATCAATCAAGCTCAGTAATTCTGCCTGAGTTGGCCTTTTAAAAGACGGATTTGCTAATAATGGATAGATCCAGCGAGCTTCTTAGAGCAGAGATGGGAACCCAAGACCCTCCAGATGCTCCCATCAGCCTCAACCAGCATGGCCAACGGTCAGAGATGATGGGAGTTGCAGTCCAGCAACATCTGGAGAGCCACATGTTCCCCATCCTCATTAGGGAGAAAACAGCAGTTAACCTCTGCAAGAGCTGAACTGTAGCACCAGCAGCTGTGGGCCACCTCTGGTGCAGCATGCTAAGTACGACAGAAACTCACAATCCCAAAGCTACTGCTCTGCCTGCCTTCTGTACAAGGCAGAAACAAAATGTCAACACAAATAAGGGAGCTAACCTGGACGCTCTTCTGCACAGCGCTGCATCGCTGCCCCGGCACCAGATTAACAGTGGATGAGGACCAGGAAAAAAACAAGAACAGCAGGGAACAGAAACGGCATTCTCACCTGACATATTCCAATACTAAAAGAATTCCTTGTGACACATACATTGGTTAGTGAGTCAGATCCACAGATCAGCAACATTAGATCAACACAAGACTGCTTCTACTTCTGTCACATACTCTTTGTTGCCCAAACGGCTGTTCAGAATGCACATCATCTGTCCAAGAGGCCCAGCAGCCAAGAAGCTACCCAAAAACATTCAGGTACATGTTCAGAGATAGAAGTAGTTCCTGTGTATGGATCCACTGACCTGCTCTGTAGGGTTAGTTCAAGGTGGCACCTTGAAGAATGACTAATTTGTTGTGGTCTAGGATTTCATGGGCTAGAGTCCACTTCATCAAATGCATGAACTGTAGTCCTCAGTCGGCAGGTATATATACACAAATATGGATGTAAAGGGGGGAAATGTAAGAATTAAAAGGCAATGAAACTCAAGAAGTACAATCTGTGACAATTCAGTTAGAAGTTTCATGCATGCAAAAAATGAGCACAGTAACCCTTCATAGCAACAATACTTAGTGATACAGAACCAAAATTACATGGATAGTGGGCCAAATATGTAGTCTCCCAATAGTGTTCTCATCCATTTGCCTTCTTCCCTCAGAACTATATTCCTTTCTCCCTTCAGACCCAGAGTTTTAAAGCACCACCCGATCAGCTAGTGTCCCTGCCCACCTCCCACCAGTCACCACAGATGAACTAACACAATCCAGACCACACCTTTCCACAAGTTGAACGGTGACTGACTACTCAGAAGGTGCTTACAGGGCAAAAAGCTTGAGGTGACTCCTGCCAGAAGTCTGGCTTCATGCTGCAAGGGAAGGTGTAAGATTCCAGGGCTGCTGCCACCAAACTAGACCTTTCCTGCCACAAACAGATGTATCCATTGGCTCGGATTCTTGTCACATGATGAACAGAATAATGTAGACACAGTTTCAGAATATCACACCTCAAAGAACAGAAACACCAAAGTAAATCTCAAACCAGTAGAAGGGGGATTACACCACGACAGAGTCATCATCAAACCCGGCAGGTACAGAATGGTAGCTAATGGACCAAAAGCCTATGAAACAAATGGCCTGCAGAGAAAGGCGCCAATCAACATCTGCCAACAGATGCCAGAACTCAGAGAAGTGGCAATGCTCACAGCCCTTGGTCTTCCCAACACAGAAGCACTCCAATCCCTCTTGTGCTGTGTCCTTTATACTAAAATTTAAATAAAGTGAAAGCCTAAACAAAGCTTCTGAACAGTATTCTAATTATTTTGGAAGTCAAGATCATGAAGCAGTTGCCCAAAAGATAAGATGGAAAGGTCTAAAAAACCCCTCCACGCACCCCTAGCAACGCCCCCACCCCCCACTGTCCTCTGAGCGATGCTGGCTCCGGAGTCCTTCGGCCCCTCTTCTCCTCCCCGCAGACACAGGCAGAGTTTTCCCTTCGCCCAGCGCACCCTGAGCGCAGATGGAGGCCTGAAGTGCCCCTTTCGGATGGGCCATGTCAGCGAGACAGAAAACAAGGAGCCGCAGGCTAAGGCCGGAGCTCCGGGAGCGCGGCGAGGGGCCGCGCAGCCAAGGAACCCGCGGGCCGGCCGGGAGGGAGGCGAGCCCCGCGACAAAAAGGACCAGCAGCCGCCCACGGCGGGCACGGAGCGGGGCGGGAGGACTGGCTGCCAGGAGCGGGCAGGACTCGGCGGGCAGGAGGAGACCTTGCCTCTCGCCCGCTACTGCTGCTGCTACCGCTGCGCCGCCGCCGGGCCCGGAGCAGCAGCAGGAGGTGAGGCGCCGGCGCGCTCCAGCCTGGGAGAACGGACGGAGCTGTCAGGCGGCCGCTTGCTCGCTCTCGCTCGCTCGCTGGCCGGTCGGGCGCGGGAGGGGGCGCCCCTCCTCCCCCTCTTCCCCCCCTCACCTTGACGCGCGTGACGAGGTGCGTGGCCAGCTTGACGACGGCGAAGTTGCCCTTGCCGATGGTGCGCTCGATCTCGTAGTAGCCGATGCGCGCGGGGCCCGGAGGCCGGGCCGCGGAGGGCGGCGGGGCCGAGGGAGGCAGGCGGGGGCCGGGCGCCGGGAGGGACGGAGCCCCCGTGCCGCCGCCACCGGACGCTGCAGCCGCCGCCGCCATCTTGTTGTGGGGGAGCAGCCGCCCCTCCCCCTCCTCCCCCTCCCGGGGCTGCGGCACCGCGTGAGCTCATCCGCACGGGGGCGGGACCGCCGCCGCCGCCATGGCAACCGGCGGAGGAGGAGGGGCCCGCGAGCGCAACAGCGGCGGCTCTGACGCGAGAAGGACGTCAGCGCGCTCGGGCGGCGCCACCATTGGCCGGGGGCGGGAGAGAGAGCGGGACGTCGTACGGGGAGCGCGGAGGGACAAACCGCCCGACTGTGGCCGGCGGTGCCTCCGGAGAGCGGCTGGGTCGGGCCATCGGGGCCGCGGCTCGTCCCCCCCGCCAGTCATGGAGCCCCAGAGGCGCCGACGGAGAACGAGAGGGGGGAGATCCCAGCCCTGTCCGCCTCGCGCCTACTCTGGAGCCCCACGGGGCACAGACTGGTGCCCCAGGCCCGGCAGCCTTCGCCCCTAAGAGGGAACGCCGGGCATCTTCGCCCAGGTTCGGCCTCGCTGCCCCTTCGGCCCGGTCGGCGGCTGGGTGGCTGTCCCGCGGGGCCCGTCGCACGAGCGCCTTCTGCCTGGCCATGGCTAGCGCGGCTCTTGCTCCTGCCGCTGCCGCGGGGTGGGACCGGAGGTGCCGGCCGCGTTCCAGCGCGCAGGAAAGCGCCGGCTCCCCGCACCCCTAGTTCCCAACAGGGTTCGGGGCCTGCCGGCCTGGCCCTGCACACCCTTCCCTCTCGGCTAGGCCATTGGCTCTGCCCCCTTGACCGGCTGCTGCTGCACAGCGGCAGCCCACCTTTTGGCCTTCTGGGTGGCGTCCAACACGCGTGCTCTGCAGCGTAGCCCCGCTGATTGGCCATGGCTCACTTGGGCCCATTCATCCCAATGGAGCTGCCCCGAGTACAACAAGCCTCCCCCCTTGCTGGAGAGTCGCCCGTCCAGAAGCAACAGCGACGCCAGCTGGTCACGCGCCGGCAGCGGGCAACATCGCCTTCTTAAAAAGGAGCATAGGAGGGCGCTGCCGCCACATGCAGCTGGCCTTGAAATTTTTGACCCCGCAACTCAGGGACACATCAGACCAGCACTAGAAGAATTGCAGCAGAGCTCTGTTGGAGATCTGGTTCTGTGTCCCCAAAACACTTTGCTATCCCAGTCTAAGGGTGGTCCTAGTTCCTTGTACTCCCCCCCTTCACCATGTACAAAGCAAGTTACTGTTTTGACACTTCTTTATAGCCTTTGCCCAGGCACCTTTTTGCAGGGGAGTACCATGCAGTTGCCAAGGGACCTACACCGGAGGTCTGGGGGCAATACTGTTCTTATCTGCTGGTACCACCAGTACTTACACAGTTCAGAAACCAGTAAATCAAGCAGAGAACTCTTCATTTTTTAATCAGTAGGGCCCCTTGCAACCACCAGAAGACCTTACATTAGGTCAGACCATTGTCCATCAAACTCAGTATTGCCAACACTGACTAACCACTGCTGTCCAGGATTTCAGATTGGGATCTCTACTAGCCCTGCCTGGAAATGAATATAGAACCTTCTGCATGCAAAGCAGATGTTCTACCAGAGCAACCATTACGCTATTGCTATACCTTCATTAGGACCAAAACTAACAAAAAGTCTCTAAAATAGTGGACAATGTCTTCCAAGTTTACTAGAACTCTTCAAAGGTGGGAGGAGGAAAAAGCATAGCAGGGAAGAAGAGGGTAACGCAGGACACCATGAAAAACTCAGACCCATAGTTTAGAAAATACAGTGAAACTAATATAGAAGAAGAATCATGAAGACTCCATTAGGTTAGTTCGTGCTTTTGCAAGAGAACTCTCAGGTTGCAGAAGAACAGGCAGGATGGGATGGAGCAGGAGCCACACTCTACAAAATACAACAGCAGTTATGTGGATCGATCTCTAACATTGTTCTAGTTAAATGAGTTTCTTGTGAAAAGATAAGAAATAAAGTCCTTACATTAGCAACATTGATGATTAATTTCTGGTAGCACATTAGATATAGTCAACAAAACTTAAAGTAGGCATACCCCTCTATAGTCAAAGTAGCAACATTGCTACTCTGGATTTTCTCCAGTTCTCATACACAGCTAAATTAGGTATTTACCAGAGCAGACCAAGAGAGATGCAACCAATGTTTGTCCTCAGGGGGAGGAGAATCCAAAATAGCAACATGAGTTTAATACTTTTTGTTAGAACAAACAAATCATGTCACAAAGTAGCAGGCCTTCCAAGTTCTCCAGAACTCTTCTTCAGAATTAACATTAAAAAAAAAAGGGACAAGGAAGATATTACAGGAGAAATGCAGTTCAGATGCGGGAATAAGAGGCTCCCCTTCCTCAGATTCAGATGAATGCATACATACTATCTTCACTTATTAGCCAAGACTAGGATACAGTACTGGGTTGTTTAAAAAGCAGCTCTGTTGGGATTTGTTGCTGGACAAGCAGTTTTGTTCCCCACTCTAGAAGCTGACTTATTTCCACTGAACTTCAGTTATATATGTGTAAATAAGACAAATGTTAAGACACTACAAGTCTCTTGTACTCTTAAATCCAAAGGAAACCCAACCAGTACTACAGTCTCCAGCCTTCTCAGAAACAAGGAAATACTTAAAAATGAAAGACAAAAACTGGCCTTGAAAGGCTGTTAAGGCAAAGCTTCTGCCACACACATCATCTTGCTCACTTTTGTAGCTCACTTACTAAGCAATCTAGTTCTCATCATACCCAAAGATTAAGCTAAGCCATCTCCTCTGTGTGTGTGTGTGTGTTTTAAATATCCATGTAGGCCTGCAAGGTACACCTGCTGAAATTCCCTCTTCTGCAGAACTGTTAAAGGTGCAGGACAAACGTGGTCCTCTATAGCCATTGGGGAAGGGCCTTTGCTCAGTGGCAGAGCACATGCCTTGCATGCAGAAGGTCCCAGATTCAATCCCCAGCGGCATCTCCAGGTAGGGCTGGGAGAGATTCCCTGCCTGAAACCCTGGAGAGCCATTGCTGCCAGTCAGTGTAGGCAATACTGAGCTAGATGGAGCAATGGTCTGACTCTGTATAAGGCAATTTCCTATGTTCAGTGTGATCCTTCCTATCTGCTGGATGGCAGAACAGGAGAGGCCCAGGCTGCTTGACCGCACCTTTCCAGCCAGTTGGCACTCTACAACTTGGAGCTTCAGACAAAGCAGGTGACAGGAGTGTCCACCTGCAAACATGGACAGCAGAGTTTTATGTCTGTGCAGATGAGGAAATTGCATCAGAAACAGCTTTTCTCATCCCTACTGCAGGGCACACTGATTTTCTTCTACACAGCCCTTAGAGGTACAGGATTTATTTGCATCTAGTCACTTTAGAGTAGCTGGGCATACTTCCTGAATACTATGATGCCATTACTAGGCATTACGGTGGAATATAAAAGCAATAAATAAAATGCAAGCTGTGGTCTTTCCAGAATCTATTCCAAAGCTAAGCTCTGGAATATAGAAAATAAAATGAATGGAGAACCTCTGAGAGTAAGCAATTGCAAAGGACATTTTCCCCCTCACTAAACAACAGAAGATTCCCATTTCTCTCAGGGAAATGTAGCAGTCATGGGATAAAATATACTAGTTTGTTAAGAGTGCTGAGCATTGTAGCTCTGGAAGGGGTAAACTACAGTTCCCAGGATTATTTGGGAGAAGCCATGACTTAAAGTAGCATAAGAATAAATGGGATAGTTCCCACAACAGAGGGATGTAAGAAGTAGGGATTTCCCAAGCATGTGTATTGGGGTCTATGCTTTCTGACTTGTTCAGAAATGATCTAGCATTAGGAGTGACCAGTGAAGTGCCCAAGTTTGCAGTTGACACCAAATTATTTAAGTTGTTAAAAACAAAATGGATAACAAAGAGTTTCAAAACTGGGTGAATGGGTAATAAAAGTGATTAATGCAGTTCATTGTAAATAAGTGTAAAGTGATACATACTGGAGCAAAAAAAATCCCACCCCTGCCTTCACATATATGCCAACAGCATTTGACCTGGTGGTCGCTGATGAGCTTGACATGATAATAGATAACTCAGTGAAAACATTAACACAATGTACAGCAACTATGAAAAGGGAAATTCCATGCCAGTGATTGTCAGGAAAGGAATCAACACTGCCAATATCACAATGACTTTGTATACATTTATGATGCAGCCACACTTAGTATTATTCTGTGGAGCTACTTCTCCCCTGGCATTCTAAATTAGTTTCTCTGCTCTTATGCTTAATTTTAACAGATTATATGATGTATGCTGTACCCCTGTTGTACACTGCTTAGAAACTATGGTATTAGGTGCTGTATAAATTATTAAGATAAATAAATAATAATAGGCGATCTACAGTTCTGGTTGCTACATCTCAAAAAGGATATTATAGAGTTTAAAAAGATGTGGAAAATAGCAATCTAAATTATTAGGGAGCTGAAGCAAGTCCCATATGAGAAAATTTGGGTTTTTTAGCTAGAAACAGGTAAATATTTGAGGATGTTACAAAGCTGTATAAAATCAGGCATTGCATGAAGAAAAGGGGTAGATTTTATTTTATTTTTTTAATTTTTTTTTATTTTATTTTTTTTTTACTTTTTTGTTGGTGTGTTGATGCAATTTGAGATGAATGGCTGCCTGATTATATGAATGTATGTCTGAGTGAGTGTGTATGTTTATATGCTGTATATATGGCTGTATATATAGCTGTTTTTATACGTTTAATTGTTGTATATTTTAGTTGTATTATGTGCTTCGGAGAGAGTTTTATCCATCAGGCGGGGAGACTTGAGGGGGCCCCAATTGCCGTAGTGACGGGCAAAGGAAGGTATGGCGCTGTGAGAAGGACGTGCCAGGTAAGGGGAACGCGGTCCAGACATGTTGTGGCTGTGCCTTGTTCCGGTCCTTCCCACACCCGCAAGGTCGTTGGTAGTCCTATCAGCCAACTCTCAGATCTCCAGTTGCTGTTATTAAATGCCAGATCGGTATATAATAAAACCTCCCTCGTCCACGATTTGATTGTGGATGAGGCAGCCGATCTGGCATGTATAACCGAGACCTGGGTGGGTGAGCAGGGAGGAGTTGGTCTCTCTCAGCTCTGCCCACCGGGGTACTTGGTTCAGCATCATGGTAGATCTGAGGGTCGGGGAGGTGGGGTTGCTGTCGTCTATAAGAGTTCCATCTCACTCACCAAGCACCATGTTCATTCAGTTACTGGCCTGGAGTGTTTGCACCTTGTGTTGGGCCAGAGGGACAGGCTGGGAATCCTTTTGGTGTACCGCCCACCTTGCTGCCCAATGGCTTCCCTAACTGAGCTGGCGGAAGTGGTCTCGGATATATTGTTGAGGTCCCCCAGACTAATAGTACTGGGGGATTTCAACATTCATGCCGAGACCACTTTGTCTGGCGCGGCTCAGGACTTCATGGCTTCCATGACAGCCATGGGGCTGTCTCAATATGTTAGTGGTCCAACACATGTATCGGGGCACACTCTAGACCTTGTTTTTGCTACTGAGCATGGGGAAAGTGATCTGGATGTGGGGAGTTTTACAACACTCCCTTTGTCATGGACAGACCACTGCTTGCTGAAGTTTAGACTTTCAGTAACCTCTTCCCTCTGCAAGGGTGGGGGACTTATTAAAATGGTCCGCCCCCGGAGACTAATGGATCCTGAAGGTTTTCAAAGGGCTCTGGGGGATTTTCCGGCTGATAGGACTGGCGCTCCTGCTGAAGCCCTGGTCGCTCTGTGGAATACGGAGATGACCCGGGCTGTAAACACGATCGCTCCTGCACGCCCTCTCCTGTGTAGAGCTCATACAGCTCCATGGTATACTCCGGAGCTGAGAGCGATGAAGCAAGATAGGAGGAGGCTTGAGCGGAAATGGAGACGAACTCCCGACGGATACAATTATGCGCTGGTTAGTGCTTCGACTAAGCTGTATGTAGGAGCAGTGAAGGCAGCTAAAAAACATCATTTTGCTGCCACTATTAAATCATCTCTTTGCCGCCCAGCGGAGCTCTTTCGAGTTGTCCGGGGGCTTCTCCATTCAAACCCTCTGGACACGGTGGAATCATCGGAGGCCCGCTGTAATCAGTTTGCCGATCACTTCCAGAATAAGATCTCATGTATCCGCCAGGACCTAGACTCTCAAGTTATAGCAGTAGATCCTAGTGAGATGTCCGGAGCACAGTCTTGTCCTGTTTTGTTGGATGAGCTTCAGTTGGTTCAACTCGAGGACGTGGACAAGGTGCTTGGACAGGTACGTGCAACCACTTCGGTACTGGATCCTTGCCCCTCTTGGCTGATAAAAACTAGTAGGAATGGAACATGTAGCTGGGCCAAGGAAGTGATAAATGCCTCTTTACGAGAGGGAGTGGTCCCGGACTGTCTGAAAGAGGCAGTGGTGAGACCACTCCTGAAAAAGCCTTCCTTGGACCCAGACAATTTTAACAGCTACAGGCCAGTGGCGAATGTTCCATTCCTGGGCAAGGTCTTGGAACGGGTGGTTGCTGGCCAGCTCCAGGCGCTATTGGATGAAACTGATTATCTAGATCCATTTCAATCGGGTTTTAGGCCCGGTTTTGGCACTGAGACAGCCTTGGTCGCCCTGTACGATGACCTATGTCGGGAAAAAGACAGAGGGAGTGTAACTCTGTTGATTCTCCTTGACCTCTCAGCGGCTTTTGATACCATCGACCATGGTATCCTTCTGGAGAGGCTCGCGGAGTTGGGAGTTGGAGATACTGCTTGGCAGTGGTTCCGCTCCTACTTGGCGGGTCGTCTCCAGAAGGTAGTGCTTGGGGAACATTGCTCGACACCGCGGGCTCTCCAATATGGGGTCCCGCAGGGGTCAGTTTTGTCCCCCCTGCTTTTTAATATCTACATGAAGCCGTTGGGAGAGGTCATCAGGAGTTTTGGAGTGCGTTGTCATCAGTATGCTGATGACACGCAGCTCTACTTCTCCTTTTCATCTTCTTCAGGTGAGGCTGTCGATTTGCTGAACCGTTGCCTGGCCTCGACAATGGACTGGGTGAGAGTTAACAAACTGAAGCTCAATCCAGACAAGACTGAGATGCTGTTGGTGGACGGGTTCTCTGATCGGATGGTGGATATATACCCTGTCCTGGACGGGGTTACACTCCCCCTAAAGGACCGGGTTTGTAGTCTGGGAGTCTTTTTAGACTCTTCCCTCTCACTTGAGGCTCAAGTAGCCTCGGTGGTTAGGAATGCGTTTTACCAACTTCGGTTGGTAGCCCAGCTACGTCCCTATTTGAGTAAAGAGGACCTTACATCAGTGGTACATGCTCTGGTAACCTCACGTTTGGATTACTGTAATGCGCTTTACGTAGGGCTACCTTTGAAGACAGTTCGGAAGCTACAACTAGTGCAAAATGCGGCGGCCAGATTGCTGACAAGGACCAAGCGGTCCGAGCATATAACACCTGTTCTGGCCAGCTTGCACTGGTTGCCAATATGTTTCCGGGCTAGATTCAAAGTGTTGGTATTAACCTATAAAGCCTTATACGGTGCGGGACCACGATACCTTGCGGAACGCCTCTTCCGATATGAACCGGCCCGTGCACTACGTTCTGCTACGAAGGCCCTCCTCCGGGTTCCAACTCACAGGGAGGCCCGGAGGGTGATGACAAGATCTAGGGCCTTCTCAGTGGTGGCCCCCGAACTATGGAACAGTCTCCCTGAGGAAGTACGCCTGGCGCCGACTCTGCTCTCCTTCCGGCGCCAGGTCAAAACCTTCCTATTCTCTGAAGCATTTTAAGTTACACTGATTTAATTTTAAAAATGTTTATTGTGTTGGATTGTTGCTTGTATTTTAGTATTGTTTTGTTATTTATTGTATTTTTATGCTGTTTTATGTTCACCGCCCAGAGAGCTATTGCTAGTCGGGCGGTATATAAATTTAATAAATAAATAAAATAAATAAATAAATAGATGGTTTTCCTCCTCCTTTCAGGATACTTGAACCCAGTGGGGCCATCCAGTGAAGCTGCATGTTGAAAGATTTGCGTTAGAAAAAAAGTAAGACTTCTCCGTGCTGTGGATAGTAAATCTATGGAATTCACTGTCACCAGATGTGGCGATGGCCATTAGCTTTAGCATTGACAGTGACTTGGGCTCCAGAGTTTCAGGCAGGAATCGTTTCCCAGTCCTACTTGGAGACCACTAGCAGATGGCATGGAGGGGCAGGGGTCTCCTCTTCGTTGCAAGGTAGGCACAGTCTGGTGCCGGCCCTGATACAACGAGCAATAAACCCAGGTAGCAACTTGCTGCTTTTTTGCCAGGATTTTTTTCTTTCTTTTCCAATGGCTGTTTTGTTCACTGACAAATGTTGATCACTCACACTTAATTGGCACTTTTATTTCAAGGGGAGTGGAAGTTCGTGGATTGGGAAGGAATGGTTTTCATATTCAGTGCAGGTGGCAGTGAGGTAGTCCTTGCACAAGCAGGTGGGTGGGAGGTGAAGGGAAAAAACTAGGGCAACAGCTGTGAACTATGCAGACATCACATCAACAAAAGTGGAATTTGCACAGCAAAACCCCAAAGAGACAAAAAACCCAAACCCACATCCCTCCATGCCCTCATAACCTGAGTCAAAGGGCCTGACCTTGCCATTAAGTAATGGATTTTGCTCCAGTTAGATACCATCTACCTGCATCTTTCATTCATTAAGGCTGTTTCAGAGAACTTTGTTGTCATGGTTGCCCAGGGAAACGGTTGAGTTAGCTTCAAGTAGTCCAACTGTTGCCCATGGCAACAACAATGGACCTTCCGCTCCTCTGAAAAAAGGGATAGGTGAGTTTCAGTCACCTCCTGAAAAGGAAATGGACACGGACTTTGTTTAATATTCATCTTTAGGCAGCTGGTCTTGTTTGGAGGGAAAAGAGAAATCTTATGAGTGTCTGTTTCAGGGGGCAACCCACTCGCCTGACTTATGTAAACGATGCAAAGACATAGAATCACAGAATAGTAGAGTTGGAAGGGGCCTAAAAGGCCATCGAGTCCAACCTCCTGCTTGATGCAGGAATCCAACGTAAAGCATACTCTGCAGGTGGCTGACCAGCTGCTTCATGAATGCCCACCACCTCCCTAGGTCATTGATTCCATTGTCATACTGCTCCCACAGTTAGGAAGTTTTTCCTGATGTTCAGCCGAAATCTGACTTCCTGTAACTTGAGCCATTATTCCGTGTCCTGCACTCTGGGATGATCGAGAAGAGATCCTGGCCCCCCTATGTGTGGCAACCTTAGTGAAGAGTGCTCAGAGTTGCTAGGAGATGCCCTGTTCCACTCACAGAGCTTCAATCAGAGCGGCTGAATGTTGGGAATAGGAGTCTCCTCTCAGCACCCTTCACAAACTATACTTCCCAGGATTCTCTGGGGGAAGCCATGACTGTCTAAAGTGAAATAAAGGTCTGGTGTGGGTGTGGCCCCCTGATTAGGCAAGCCCAGCAGCTGGAGTCTGGCTTTTGGAACACTGACAGTTGATTCTTACTGAGCATGCCCAACATTATAATTTTCAATGCTAAAATTCTTAAATTAATTAAAAATCAGCCAGGCATTTTTTAAACTGCAGACGATGAAGGTATGGGGCAAGGTCAGTAAAAGGATTGCAGGTACTCTGTGAACATGGCTGATTTTTAATGAATTTCAACAGATTATGAGAACTCTAACAGAAAAAAGTCCAACGGGTCTGGTTTTTCTCTCTCACTCTTTTTACACTTTGAACTCTCTATTCTCTCTGTTTTGTGTATCACCATGAAAATTTAGAGGGTTGTTAAGCAAGCATTTCTGAGTTCAGGACTATAATGGGAAATGATGGGTAGGATCCCGTGACTAGATAGATTAAAGAAAAAAGGAGCCGAAGAAGCGTGGGAGTTCATGAAGAACGAATTACAAAAAGCGCAATCGCAAACAATTCCAAAGAGGAAGAAAAATGGAAGACATCGGAAAAAGCCAATGTGGCTACATGGAAGACTGGTGGAGGAGGTAAAAGTAAAAAAGAGCATGTATAAAGAATGGAAGGAAGGACGCATCACCAAGGAAGAGTACCGACGAGCGGCTCGGGCTTGCAGGAATAGCATAAGGAAAGCTAAAACCCAGAATGAGCTGAGGCTGGCAAGGGAAGTGAGGAACAACAAAAAGGGGTTTTTCAGATATGTTCGAAGCAAGAGAAAGACCAAGGAGATGGTGGGACTGCTGCTCAATGAGGATGGCAAAATGTTGACAGATAACGAGGAAAAAGCAGAACTGCTCAACACCTATTTTGCCTCCGTTTTCTCCCAAAAAGGGAACAGTGTGCAACCTTGCATCAGTAGCAATCTCAGTAAGGGGTCGGGACTGCAGTTCGAGATTGATAAGGAGATAGTCAGGAAATACCTAGTTAACCTAAATGAGCAAATCTCCAGGGCCTGATGAACTGCATCCCAGATTATTGAAGGAACTTGCGGATGTACTCTCGGAACCTCTTGCCATCATCTTTGAGAAATCATGGAGAACGGGAGAGGTGCCGGAGGACTGGAGACGGGCAAACGTCGTCCCGCTCTTTAAAAAGGGTAAAAAAGAAGATCCGGGGAATTACAGGCCGGTCAGTCTGACTTCAATACCGGGAAAGATATTAGAACGGATAATAAAAGAGTCCATTGGCAACTATCTAGATGACAATGCTGTGATTAGAAGGAGCCAGCATGGGTTTGTCAAGAAAAAATCCTGTCAAACTAACCTCATCTCTTTTTTTGATCTGGTCACTAGCTTAGTAGATGGTGGAAATGCTGTAGATGTCATCTATCTAGATTTCAGCAAAGCGTTTGACAAAGTCCCCCACGACCTTTTGATTAGCAAACTGGTCAAATGCGGACTAGATGGAAATACTGTCAGGTGGATTCACAACTGGTTGGAAAGCCGTACTCAAAGAGTGGTCGTCGGTGGCTCTGCTTCGGACTGGAAGGAGGTTTCGAGTGGAGTGCCACAGGGTTCTGTCCTGGGGCCGATACTCTTCAACATTTTTATCAATGACTTAGATGTTGGGGTGGAGGGAAGCCTTATGAAGTTTGCGGATGATACGAAACTGGGAGGGATAGCTAACACAATGGAAGACAGGAATAAAATCCAAAGGGACCTGGATAGACTAGAAAATTGGGCTGAAATTAATAAAATGACATTCAATAAAGACAAATGCAGGATTCTGCATTTAGGCCACAAAAACAAAATGCACGGGTACAGGATGGGAAACACCTGGCTTAGCAGTAGTGCGTGTGAGATGGACCTTGGAATTGTAGTGGATCGCAAGTTGAACATGACCCAGCAGTGTGATGCTGCGGCAAAAAAGGCAAACGCGGTTTTGGGCTGCATAAACAGAGCTATAGTTTCCAGGTCGAGGGAAGTAATAGTCCCACTATATTCTGCATTGGTCAGGCCTCATCTGGAATACTGCGTTCAGTTCTGGGTGCCTCATTTTAAGAAAGATATAGACAAGTTGGAGCGGGTTCAGAAGAGGGCGACAAGGATGATAGCCGGTATGGAGAACAAGTCTTATGAGGAAAGGTTGAAGGAACTTGGCATGTTCAGTCTGGTGAAGAGAAGGCTGAGGGGTGACATGATTGTACTCTTGAAGTACCTGAAGGGCTGTCACATAGAGGAGGGTACAGATTTGTTCTCTGCTGCCCCAGAGGGTAGGACTAGGTCTAATGGTTTTAAGTTGCAGGAGCGTAGATTCAGATTGGACATTAGAAGGAACTTCTTGACAGTAAGGGCGGTTCGACTGCCTAGGGAGGTGGTGGGATCCCCTTCGCTGGATGTCTTCAAGCAGAGGCTGGACAGCTATCTGCGGGAGATCCTCTAGCTGTGGATTTCCTGCTGTGAGCAGGGGGTTGGACTCGATGGCCTACAAGACCCCTTCCAACTCTATGATTCTATGATTCTATAAGCTTTGTAAGGTTTGGTTTTGAAATGAGCTTATGGGAAACATTAGAATGGCATGGGGGTATTTTCAATTTAACATTGCTGAATGCGAAAAATCCATTCTGACTATATTATACAGCCACTCTCGTGGCTGTATAATTACAGCTTCAGAAAGCCTTTTGGAAACCATCACCACCACCATGGCTGCCCCAGCCAGTCTACTCCCCTTTTCCCTTCATGCTGCACCTCTCCCACTGAACCTTCTTCTTCCCTCACTTTTGCTCTGTCAGAATAAGAAAGCTCTGCAGGGCAGATGATGAGGGCCAGGCTTCAGGGATGTTGCCCTCCACTCCGCTGCGTGCTGAGGGGCCTCTCCTGGCCAAAGGAGAAAGGGCCTGGAGCCGCAAGGCCAGAAGGATGCAAAGACAGCGTTAGAGTAAGATGCAATCCTTAAAGCCTTCAGTCCCTTGTTAAGAGATAACCACATGAGCCCCTGGCTTAACAATGTAAACCTCTTAAAGTGACCTGCCATGTGGGATGAAGCGAGTTAATATAGAATGATGAGGATTCTCTCAGTAAGGTAAGAGGAGTAGGGCCCTGTGATGTTCCTATATTAATGTATATATGGTAAGTGTTGTTGTTTTAGAAGATACATGGTAAGTGGAGTGAAAGAGGAGGGGGAATGTGAGGTGGTGAATTGTGGAATTTGGGGGGGAGAAGAGAAAGAGTGGATTGCTTGGTGGGGTTTGAGAGAGTTGTTTGCCAGGAGAGAGTGAAGAAGGAGGGAGGTGGAGTTCGGATTAGTATTGAGTAAAACCATATGCTTATGTGTCTTAAGAAGAAATATTGTTAATCTTGTTAGCTTTGTTATCTGTAATAAATACTTAATTTGGTTTACCAAAGGCCTGATCCTTGGCTGGGGTTTCACAGACCAGAAGGGAGGGTAAGGTAATGACCAAGGCTGAAGGGGAACTGTAACAAATGGTGGCAGCGGTGAAGAGAATAACAATACCAGTATTCAGAGTCTCTGGGAATACTAGTATTGGGACGTTACTGGTGGTTGCCTAGCAGGGGGATCTGTTGAGATCTGTGCTAGAGCGGATAGGTAAACCATAAGAGAGTGCGGTCCGGACTGGTGGAGTCCCTGGTGGTGCCTAGAGACAGGCAGTAACCACGAGCAGGTAGGAACCTGACAGGGAGAGCCAGGGAAGGACGCCTCACATGTGGTGGCAGAGGTGGGATATGAACAAAGGAGACTACATCACATGTGGTGTCAGTAGCGGTGGGATACGAACAACAGAGAATCCAGATACAGTGGTGTGGCAAACAGAAATAACAAAACAAGATTACTTGTGAGAGTGACTGGCAAAGAGTGTGTGGCAAAGAGTGAGTGAACTCAAACACCATGGCTGAATACATAAAAATGAAAAGAGAGGAGCTGGTGGAGAAGTGCATAACATTCAATTTACCTCACGAGGGTAAAGGGGTAGATGAATTGAGGGTAGCACTTATAGGATTTGCAACTGCCCAGCAAAAACAACCTGTCAGAGAAGAGACCCCAGAAGGATATTTAAGCAATCCCGCGTATATAGAGTACTTGAGAGAGAAGTTAAGATGGGAGGCTGATGAGAAAGAAAAGCAGCGTGTCTTTGAGGCTGAGGAAAAAGATAAACAGTGGGAGTTGGAAGCTGAGAGATTGAGGATGGAAGGTGCAGAGAAGGAAAAACAGGGAGTTGGAAATTGAGAGAATGAGATTGGGGTTTGAGGAGAGGGAGAAGCAACGAGCATTGGATGCTGAATTACAAGTAGAAAAGTTAAAATTTGATAGAGAGAAATTTCACTCTGAGGAGGCAAGGAAAGAGAGAGATGGAGCAAAAATAAAAATTACTCCAAAGGACTTTGCTGTCTATGAGCCTGGTCAAGATCCTCAAATTTACCTCAGCACCTTTGAAAAAGCAGCTCAGTTGTGGGGGCTACCTGAAGATAAATACATGCAGTATTTATCAAACCTGATTAAAGGGGAATTGGCTGAGGTATACCAATATTTCCCCTCAGACAGGCCCGTCACCTATGCTGAATTCAAAGAAGCAGTGTTTAAAAGATTCAGACTGGGGCCTGATTATTTTAGAAAGCTTTTCAGAAACTGCCAGATACAGACAGGGAGGTCTTTTGTGGAACTGGG
The DNA here is from genome assembly GCF_030035675.1 of Rhineura floridana. Lineage (NCBI taxonomy): Eukaryota > Metazoa > Chordata > Lepidosauria > Squamata > Rhineuridae > Rhineura > Rhineura floridana. The sequence continues at coordinate 45,056,913 of NC_084491.1, forward strand.
AGCAAAGTTGATGGATATATTTGGAAAGTGGATGAGTAGTGCCAAAGCTCAGTCAGTGGAAGAGGTGAAAAGCCTCATGATACTGGATCAATTATACCATCAGTTACCACCAGAAATAAGGCTCCTGGTCAAAGACCGTTCCTCTACATCTGTGCAGGAGGCCGCAGAGATGGCGGATCACTTCGCCTCTAATAGAACTGGCTGGGTGGGGAAAACATCAAGAGAGTTTAAACCCAGACCATATAGTGCTGGCAGAAGGGATGTGGTACCACAGCGAGTGAGTCCTCCAGTAAAATCTGAAGGGCACAGGACACCCCAGAGTGGATCTGTGTACCCTAAAAGTGAGGAGAAATTATGCTACAAATGTGGTAGACCGGGGCACCTACGTTTTCAATGTGAGGTTGCCAACCCCATTAGTAATCCTGCTCAGACAAGGGCAGTGAAAACAGAGCCCAAGGCTTTAGAAACAGCGAAAAAGGTTCAGTTCTGCCAGATAAACTGGACAGAAGTAACAGACCTTGATTCAAGTCTGAGAGAGGAAGTGAGTGTACAAGGGGCAAATTATTGGGCATTGCTTGATACTGGTGCCGCTCAGACATTACTGAGGCCAGATTTAATAAAATCTGAGGTAATATTATCTCAGGAAACTGTGACTATCCAAGGAGTGAGGGGTCAACCAGAAAGTTTGCCTGTGGCCCTGGTGGATATGACTTGGAGAGGCCGAGAGGGCCGATATAAAGTAGGCATTAATGCCCCGCAACAAGAACCAGTAATACTGGGAAGCGATGTAATGGGCGCCCAAGGAAAGATCTATGTAGTGAGCAGACAGCAAATTGGCAGAGAAAAAGAAGCCATATTAAGGGGGGCTGAAACAAACAGGGTGGAATCTGTTAACCAGCCTCAGGTCACCACAGCAACCACTAGCAGGCCTGCTGAAGAAGACAAACTGTATCAAGTGGTCTCTGGGGAAGAAGCAGATCAATTCATTGAAGAGCTGCATAAAGATATAAGTTTGAAGCAGATAAAGGAAGAGGCTGTGACCCAGCAGATTCCTTTCGCTGACAAGCTGAGGAGTCAAGTTGTGTGTGAGAATGGGATTTTATGTGGACTGTGGATGCCTGCTGAGAGAGGGGGTGAATGTGAACCAGTGAAACAAATGATGGAAGTGGTGAAAGAGAATTTGAGTCAAGCTCAGCAGAAGCAAAGTTACTGGTATGACAGAACAGCCAGAGAACGTGTGTATGATGTGGGAGATATGGTTATGGCGTTCATACCCAGGAAACATGACAAATTACAGGCTAACTGGGAAGGACCATATACCATCAGAGAAAGGCTTGACACAGTGACGTATGTAATTACCACAGACCAATTAAACAAAAGCAAAGTGGTTCATGTAAATATGTTAAAGCCTTACCATACCAGGGATGCAAAGGTGTTGCAAGTTACCTTATTCCCTGAGGGAAGTGGGCCTGAACTTCCAGATTTGGTACAGGAAAGCAAAGACAAAGGAGGGGTAGATCAAGTGGAATGGTCAGAGGAGGTAGAGGAGGAAGTAAAAGAAGAGATTCTGAGAGTTTTGAAAACCTATAGGAATCTCTTTAGCAACAAACCTGGCCGAACCAGTATAGTTATACATTCCATTGATACTGGAGATCATGCCCCAATCAGATCTGTTCCGTACCGTGTGAATGGGAAAGTTTTGAATGAGATCAAAAAGGAGGTGGAAGATATGCTGGAATTAGGAGTGATCAGGGAATCCATCAGTCCCTGGGCCTCAAGTATTGTCCTGGTTCCGAAAAAAGATGGAACGACAAGGTTTTGCATTGATTATCGGCTAATCAATAAAATTACTGTCCCAGATGCGTATCCTATGCCTAGGGTAGACGCTATGTTAGAGTTATTGGGGGCAGCAACCATTATCTCTACACTAGATCTCTGTAAAGGATTTTGGCAAATGGAACTAGACGAGCAATCCAGAGCCAAAACTGCCTTCAGTACACCAGATGGGTTATATGAGTTTGTGACCTTACCCATGGGACTAAGGAACTCACCAAGTTCATTTCAGAGGCTAATCAATACTGTGTTGCGAGGCATGTCAGATTTTGCAGTGGCCTATATCGATGACGTGGCCATTTTTAGCAAGTCGGTGCCTGAGCATGTCCAACACCTGACAACAGTATTGGAGGCCTTAAGAAAAGCAGGCCTCACAATACAAGCTAAGAAATGCCAGTTTGGACTAAAGGAAGTAATCTATTTAGGACATAAGGTGGGGAGTGGGAAAATCACCCCCTTATGGAGCAAGGTGGAGGCAATACAAGCGTGGCCGATCCCCTTAACCAAAAAACAAGTAAGGGCATTTCTGGGTGTGGCTGGATTTTATAGGAAGTTTGTGAGAAATTTTGGGGAAATAGCAACCCCCTTGCATGAATTAACAAAGAAGTGTTCTGAGCGTGTGGTATGGACGGATGAATGTCAGAAGGCTTTTGATCTACTGAAGCAAGCCTTGTGCCAAGGACCCATATTAATAGCACCAGACTATGAGAAACCATTCATCGTGGCTACAGATGCGTCGGACCTCGCGCTGGGAGTCGTCTTGCTACAGGAGAGAGAAGGCACTAGACATCCAGTGGCGTACCTGAGTCGCAAGCTGACGCCGAGGGAGAAAAACTATTCGTCGGTCCAGAAGGAGTGCCTAGCGGTCGTGTGGGGACTGAACAAGTTGCGCCCATACATGTGGGGACGAAGATTCACAGTGGCTACGGATCATCGGGCCTTGTTATGGTTGCAGACTATGAAAAACCATAACACTATGCTGCAGAGGTGGTCCTGGGCCCTACAGGACTATCAAGTGGACTTCCAGTTCATAAAAGGCAAGGACAATGTACTGGCCGATGGACTTTCCAGGCAAGTGGCTGGGACTGCAGTGACGTGACCAGACAGAGGAACAAAGAAAGACATTTTCCCCATAGAGACTTTTATTTGTTAACGCGACGTATAAATCCTGGAACAGGAATAATACTCTGCTGTTGTTTAAGGGGGGGGAATGTGATGTTCCTATATTAATGTATATATGGTAAGTGTTGTTGTTTTAGAAGATACATGGTAAGTGGAGTGAAAGAGGAGGGGGAATGTGAGGTGGTGAATTGTGGAATTTGGGGGGGAGAAGAGAAAGAGTGGATTGCTTGGTGGGGTTTGAGAGAGTTGTCTGCCAGGAGAGAGTGAAGAAGGAGGGAGGTGGAGTTCGGATTAGTATTGAGTAAAACCATATGCTTATGTGTCTTAAGAAGAAATATTGTTAATCTTGTTAGCTTTGTTATCTGTAATAAATACTTAATTTGGTTTACCAAAGGCCTGATCCTTGGCTGGGGTTTCACAGACCAGAAGGGAGGGTAAGGTAATGACCAAGGCTGAAGGGGAACTGTAACAAATGGTGGCAGCGGTGAAGAGAATAACAATACCAGTATTCAGAGTCTCTGGGAATACTAGTATTGGGACGTTACTGGTGGTTGCCTAGCAGGGGGATCTGTTGAGATCTGTGCTAGAGCGGATAGGTAAACCATAAGAGAGTGCGGTCCGGACTGGTGGAGTCCCTGGTGGTGCCTAGAGACAGGCAGTAACCACGAGCAGGTAGGAACCTGACAGGGAGAGCCAGGGAAGGACGCCTCACAGGCCCCCACTGGCTGCCTGGAACTGGACAGACCGCCCAGCAATCCTGTATTTTGCTGGCTAGTTGTCTGTTCAAGTAGTTTCCACAGTCTCTGAGTGGGAGAGTTTGTGCATAGGAAGTGGAAGAGCACACACTGGTACTTTCTCCATGGCTACCTTTTAGTGAGGTGAGATTAGCTGCAGGACTAGTGGGTGCATTTCAGGAATAGAGAGAGGACATGTGACTAGGGCTGGAGAAATTCTGATGGTCCTTCCTCCAGCCACCAGCCTCCCAAGGGGAAGAGAGGCAAAGGAGCAACAGCCTGGGGAGCTGCTGCCATCCATCTCCCAGTGGTGGGTGGCCCACCCCTCCCTCAGCTGCCCCCACAGGGGCTTCTAAAGGGCCAACTTGCCCTCAGGGTAGCAGAAAATAAGCAATTGCAGCTTCTTCTAGGCAGCAGTCTTTCCTCTTTTTAAAAATTGGTGCTTGTTGTAATAATCTGTTGCAAACCCCTTTCTAAAGTCTCCCTGAAAACTGGTATATAAGTATGTTAAATAAATAGATGCATCAACCTGTGGAGACCCAGAACAAGCCTGAAACCAAAGTGTTTTTCCCCCCTTGTGTGTTGTTTAGGAGAGTATTTTTGTCAAGGCTGTATACACAGATCAATAAAGACAGTAGAAAGACCCCACCAAGAAATTGAGGAAGCATCCAAACTAGGAAATGTGGTAGTAATGGGTGACTTCAACTACCCGGACATAGACTGGCTGCATATGTGTTCCAGTCATGACAAAGAAGCAAAGTTTCTAGATATTCTAAATGACTATTCCCTAGATCAGTTGGTCATGGAACCGACCAGAGGGACGGCAACCCTGGACTTAATCCTCAGTGGGGACCGGGACCTGGTGCGAGATGTAAGTGTTGTTGAACCGATTGGGAGCAGTGACCACAGTGCTATTAAATTAAACATACATGTAACTGGCCAATTGCCAAGAAAATCCAACACGGTCACATTTGACTTCAAAAGAGGAAACTTCACAAAAATGAGGGGATTGGTAAAAAGAAAGCTGAAAAACAAAGTCCAGAGGGTCACATCACTCGAAAATGCTTGGAAGTTGTTTAAAAACACTATATTAGAAGCTCAACTGGAGTGCATACCGCAGATCAGAAAAGGTACTGCCAGGGCCAAGAAGATGCCAGCATGGTTAACGAGCAAAGTCAAGGAAGCTCTTAGAGGCAAAAAGTCTTCCTTCAGAAAATGGAAGTCTTGTCCGAATGAAGAAAATAAAAAAGAACACAAACTCTGGCAAAAGAAATGCAAGAAGACAATAAGGGATGCTAAAAAAGAATTTGAGGAGCACATTGCTAAGAACATAAAAACCAACAACAAAAAATTCTATAAATACATTCAAAGCAGGAGACCATCTAGGGAGACAATTGGACCCTTGGATGATAAGGGAGTCAAAGGTGTACTAAAGAACGATAAGGAGATTGCAGAGAAGCTAAATTAATTCTTTGCATCTGTCTTCACAGTGGAAGATATAGGGCAGATCCCTGAACCTGAACTAACATTTGCAGGAAGGGACTCTGAGGAACTAAGACAAATAGTGGTAACGAGAGAGGAAGTTCTAAGCTTAATGGACAATATAAAAACTGACAAATCACCGGGCCCGGATGGCATCCACCCGAGAGTTCTCAAAGAACTCAAAGGTGAAATTGCTGATCTGCTAACTAAAATATGTAACTTGTCCCTCGGGTCCTCCTCCGTGCCTGAGGACTGGAAAGTGGCAAATGTAACGCCAATCTTCAAAAAGGGATCCAGAGGGGATCCCGGAAATTACAGGCCAGTTAGCTTAACTTCTGTCCCTGGAAAACTGGTAGAAAGTATTATTAAAGCTAGATTAACTAAGCACATAGAAGAACAAGCCTTGCTGAAGCAGAGCCAGCATGGCTTCTGCAAGGGAAAGTCCTGTCTCAGTAACCTATTAGAATTCTTTGAGAGTGTCAACAAGCATATAGATAGAGGTGATCCAGTGGACATAGTGTACTTAGACTTTCAAAAAGCGTTTGACAAGGTACCTCACCAAAGGCTTCTGAGGAAGCTTAGCAGTCATGGAATAAGAGGAGAGGTCCTCTTGTGGATAAGGAATTGGTTAAGAAGCAGAAAGCAGAGAGTAGGAATAAACGGACAGTTCTCCCAGTGGAGGGCTGTAGAAAGTGGAGTCCCTCAAGGATCGGTATTGGGACCTGTACTTTTCAACTTGTTCATTAATGACCTAGAATTAGGAGTGAGCAGTGAAGTGGCCAAGTTTGCTGACGACACTAAATTGTTCAGGGTTGTTAAAACAAAAAAGGATTGCGAAGAGCTCCAAAAAGACCTCTCCAAACTGAGTGAATGGGCGGAAAAATGGCAAATGCAATTCAATATAAACAAGTGTAAAATTATGCATATTGGAGCAAAAAATCTGAATTTCACATATACGCTCATGGGGTCTGAACTGGCGGTGACCGACCAGGAGAGGGACCTCGGGGTTGTAGTGGACAGCACGATGAAAATGTCGACCCAGTGTGCGGCAGCTGTGAAAAAGGCAAATTCCATGCTAGCAATAATTAGGAAAGGTATTGAACATAAAACAGCCGATATCATAATGCCGTTGTATAAATCTATGGTGCGGCCGCATTTGGAATACTGTGTACAGTTCTGGTCGCCTCATCTCAAAAAGGATATTATAGAGTTGGAAAAGGTTCAGAAGAGGGCAACCAGAATGATCAAGGGGATGGAGCGACTCCCTTACGAGGAAAGGTTGCAGCATTTGGGGCTTTTTCGTTTAGAGAAAAGGCGGGTCAGAGGAGACATGATAGAAGTGTATAAAATTATGCATGGCATTGAGAAAGTGGATAGAGAAAAGTTCTTCTCCCTCTCTCATAATACTAGAACTCGTGGACATTCAAAGAAGCTGAATGTTGGAAGATTCAGGACAGACAAAAGGAAGTACTTCTTTACTCAGCGCATAGTTAAACTATGGAATTTGCTCCCACAAGATGCAGTAATGGCCACCAGCTTGGACGGCTTTAAAAGAAGATTAGACAAATTCATGGAGGACAGGGCTATCAATGGCTACTAGCCATGATGGCTGTGCTCTGCCACCCTAGTCAGAGGCAGCATGCTTCTGAAAACCAGTTGCCGGAAGCCTGAGGAGGGGAGAGTGTTCTTGCACTCGGGTCCTGCTTGCGAGCTTCCCCCAGGCACCTGGTTGGCCACTGTGAGAACAGGATGCTGGACTAGATGGGCCACTGGCCTGATCCAGCAGGCTCTTCTTATGTTCTTAAAGACATTTGATGAAAAAATGTTCACCTTAGATTCAGGAGCATGATTGGAAACCTCCATCAAATGCGCTTCATTATGGAGAGCCATACTAGGCTAAACATTCAACAAATCACAGCATCCTAAGACTCAGCCAGAAACTGACTGAAGCTTGGCAGAAACATGCACCAAGAATAATACACACTATAACAAACACAACAAACTTAGTAGGCAAACTTATGCACATCAAATAGAAACCATACATGTATAACTACCTCAGTCTAAACTCCTTGCAAGGAATCATTCCTAATCCTTGTTCTCTTCCCCCAAACCCTAACACAGAACACAACAAACATATAAAGAAGGTGAAAATATGTATGTGCAAGAAAAGACAAGAATATAACCATATGACTATATCCCTGTTTCTTATTGTACCAAAAACACCTCCTTCCCTTTGGTGGGAAAAGGTATATATTTAAAGGACATGACTTTCCCCAAAGAATTCTGGGAACTGTAATTTGTTAAGGGTGCTGGGAATTGTTGCTCTGTGAGGGGGTAAATGACAGTTCCCATTTTTTTGGGGGGGGGGGATTAATGAGCTTTCATTCACAGCCAAAACTATTTTCTTAGAAATAGCTGCTGGGCAACAACGGCCAGCAGAGGAAAACAGGCTTCTCTTGCAGGAGACTGAATACAGGCCTGGAGTTTATTCCAACAAGAAGCAACAGCTAACTCTCCAAACCAAGATGGGACCCTTGGGACCTAACAGATCAGCTGATGAAATGTGGGCCAAATGTAAACTGTTGAAATAAGATGTGATGTCCCTATAGTTTGATAACTGTAAATATGGTAAGTGCGGGTTTATTAAGCGATATATGGTAAGTGACTGAGTGAGAGGGGGGAGTACAAGGGCTAGAATGCTGGAGAATGTTGGATGATGATTGGCTGAGTGTTTGAATGGCTGAAGGTATAAATGAGAGGATGACAGTTGAGTCAGGAGGAGTTGGAGAGAGGGAGTGGAGTGGAGTTCTGGGAAGAGGAGAGTTGTTGAGAGGAGTGATTGGCAGAGTTCTGAGGGAGGTTTGGATTATATTTGACTGGTATTTAGACAGAATATATATGACTGGAAACATAAAAAGTGACACTAAATGAAACCATACGCTAGTTAAACTTTCCTAAAGTAATCTTGTTATTTTCTGGTGTTATCAAATAAATACTTTTATTGGTTTACCAAAAACCTGATCCTTGGCTGGGGATACACAGACCAGAAGGGAGGGCAGGGTAATTACCAAGGCTGGAGGGAAACAGTATCAAATGGTGGCAGCGGCGAAGGGAGATATTGTAACATCATCAAGTATCCAGAGCAACCCAGGATTGTATGCTTTATAGACAAAGATACAAGGGGGTTGTGGACGGTAAGGGCACACACACACAAAGTAACAATAAACCATAGGGAGACTAAGGCGAAGTCTCTAGCGCAGTGTTTCTCAACCTTTTTTTATTTTTTTTGTTGCTGGACTACAACTGCCATCAGCCCCAGTCAGCACGGCCAATGGTCAGGAATTATGGGAACTGTGGTCCAGCAACAAAAAAATAAAAAAAGGTTGAGAAACACTGCTAGCGGTGTTGTTTACAGGGAGTGGCTGGTGGTGCTTGCCTAGCAGTGGGATCTTGAGAGATCTGTGCTAGAGCGTGTGAGAGAACAAATAAAAACCGAGACCCTGACAGGTGGTGGCCTTGGTGGGTGTATCACAGGTAGAGCCAGCTGTGGGATCGTCACATAAGACAATTTTGTTATTGTTATTTTCTGCTTACAGCAACCTATCTTATCATGCTCACTATATCCATAGTAACCATCAGTTTTATTTGAGATGGGTTTTTTTAAATCTTTGAAATGCAGGGGGTGGGCCATAGTGCATTTCTGGTCCAAAATCATCTGCCATATTATAAGTTGTGGGGAAGGCATAAGTCAGGGCTGGAAAATGGATACCTTCCAAGAAAGGCTGTTGACTGGTGAGTTTCCATTTGCTTTTGCCCAGAAGTGCCTGTCTCTGCCCTTTCATTTGCTGCACCTTATTTACTCTTTGGGTTCTTGTTATTGTGACAAACTAAGTTGGCTACCATCCTGTGCAGGGCCAACCCATCCATTAAGCAGAGTGAGACAATTGCCCAGGTGACACATGCTGGAGAACAGTGCCAACAGGTCCGACTGTTAGCTCTTGACTATGCCCAGGCACCGGCGTAGATGATGCACAGCTTCTCCTGCTTCAGATGTTACAGAGAAACAAAGCTGGTGATGTGGATTGTCATTGGCGATCACTTGTGGCCAAGTAAGATTGTCTTCCAAGATAAGGTCTTTAACAGTGGGCCCGTAAGTGACTGTGGAGGCCTGTTCTGGATCCACACAGCCTCCCACAGTGAGGACATAGGTTTCCAGATGGAAGATGGTCGCGATGGGAATTTGTTTGACGTGCCTTCCGCTTCCTTGCTGTGTTGGGCAAGTTATCTCTTCTGCAGAGGAGAAGGGGGAAGGGCCATAGCTCAATGGCAGGGCATCTGCTTTGCATGCAGAAGATCTGGGCTCGATCCCTGAAGGCATCTTCAGGTACAGCTGCGAGCAAATACCCCTATCTTGACCTGGAGAGCTGCTGTCTGCCAGTGTGGGCAATACTGAGTGAGATGGACCAAAGGTCTGACTTGGTATATGGCAGCTTCCTACGTCCCACACTTAGCTGACTGAACGGCAGCACTGCTTATTTTAAGGCTATCTAACACATTTCTGCGTGTGGCTAGCATGCCCTATCCCGTGGAGCAGATGCTAGACTACCGAGGGGGAGAGGAGCTGTCATTTTTACAAAGAGAAACAAAGGTCATGCTTGGTGCTCCAGTTACTCAGCACCTCATTCTAGCCGCCATTCCTATCTTGAAGAGTTAAAACCATTGAGTAAAATTTTTGTCAGTTTATTAATGAATTTACATTATTGGCTCCTTGGTGTGTGGGTGTGGGTGACATGCCTTCAAGTCGATTACAACTTACAACAACCCTGTGAATCAGCGACCTCCAATAGCATGTTACAAACCTTGGTATATACCAGAATTTAGGGCAATGAAACAAGCTGGGAGACGGCTTGGAGAAAAACTCTAGACGAATACAGCCAAACATTGATAAGTGCTCATTAATGAGCCTACTCAGTGGCACTGGAGGTGGTAAAGAAGGCATACTTTGCTGCTTCCATGACATCCTCATTCTGCCTTCCAACAGAGTTTTCCAGCAGAGAGGCCTTTTACACTCTGGCTCACAGGAAGCAATGGAACCAACAGTGGCTCTCTGTGACGTTTGCAAAGCATTTTGAGGGTAAATCACTCATATCCACCAGGACCTTGATTCTACAGTTAAAGTGGATGAGTCTCAAGAGGTGTCCAGAACACCGCCCTGTCCTGTTGTGTTGGATGAGCTTCAGTTACTAAGGCTTGAGGATGTGGACAAGTTGCTTAGTTCGGTCTGGGCAACCACTTGTGCTCTTGACCCTCATGGCTGATAAAAACCAGCAGAGAAGGGGCAGCTAGCTGGGCCAGGGAGGTGATTAATGCCACCATGCAAGAAGGGGTGGCCCCTGCCTGTTTAAAGGAGGTGATGGTTAGACCACTCTTTAAGAAACCCTCCCTGGACCCAGGAAACTTAAATAATTACTGGCCAGTTATCAATCTCCCCTTTCTGAGCAAGGTCCTTGAGCATGTGGTTGCAAACCACATACAGGTTTTCTCAGATTAAACCAATTTTCTGGATCCATGTCAATCAGGGTTTAGGTCTGGCTTTGGCATGGAAACGGTCTTTGTCGCCCTGTATGATGACCTCTGTCAGGAGAGAGGCAGGGGAGTGTGTCCCTGTTAATTATCCTTGATCTCTCAGCGTCTTTCAATACCATCAACCTGGTATTCTTCTGGAACGGCTGTCCAAGTTGGGGTGAGCAGGTTTGCAGCGGTTGCAGTCCTACTTGGATGGTCGTTCTCAGATGGTGGTGCTTGGGGAATGCTATTTGGCCCAGTGGAACCTTCAGTATGAGGTCCCACAAGGTTTGATTCTATCACCCAGCAATTTAATATCTACATGAAACTGCTGAGTAGGGTCATCTGGAGTTTTGGAGTATGTTGTCAGCAATATGCTGATGACACACAGCTCTGCTTTACATTTGCAGGTAGGGCAGTGGATTTGCTCAATCAGTATCTTGCCTTGGTAATGGACTGGATGAGAGCCAATAAACTGAAGCTTGATCAAGACAAGACAGAGGCACTGTTAGTGGGTGGTTCTCTAGACTGGATATATGGGTTGTGGCCTGCTTTGGATGGGGTTACACTCCTTCTGAAGGAGCAGGTACATAGTCTGAGGGTACTCCTGGATCCATTACTGTTGCTTGAGGCTCAAGTATCCTTTTGACACGGAGTGCCTTTCACCAGCTTTGACTGGTGGTCCAGCTGCACCCATTTCTGGACAAGGACAGCCTAACTTCTGTTGTCTGTGCTCCGGTAACCTCTAGATTAGATTACGGCAATGCATCATACATGGGGCTGCCTTTGAAGATAGTTCGGAAACTCCAGCTAGTGCAGAACTCGGCAGTCAGATTGGTGACCAGGGTATGTTGGTCCACACATATAACACCAATTCTGGCATGGCTGCACTGGCTACCAGTTAGTTTCTGGGCTCAATTCAAAGTGCTGGTTTTGACCTATAAAGGCTTATGTGGCTTAGGAACTCAATATCTCAAGGACTGCTTCTCTCTGTATGAGATGACCCGGACCCTGTATTTGTAATCTGAGGGCCTTCTTCATGTGCCCCTTCATGAGAGGCTCAGAGGGTGGCAATACAAGAACTGGCCTTTTTAGTGGTGGCCCTTGGGCTGTGGAATGCTCTCCCCAGGGAGACATGCCTGGCACCTTCTCTATCTAACTTTAGGCAACAGGCAAAGACCTTCCTTTTCACTTAGGCCTTTGGTATGCTGTCTTAATCCTTTTGGGGAGTGTTAAATTTTGTGTATTGGATGTTGTTTGTTTGATATTGTATGTTTTAAAATGTGTTGTAAGTCACCTAGAGACCACTGGGTATGAGGCAACTAACAAATTAATTAATTAATAATTAGTGCTTTCAAAGGTAATTGTTGCTGGGTTTTATATGCATATTAAATGGAGTAATATCAATACCCTTTTATCCCTGAAAGTCATCTCAACCACAATGGAGAAGGAAGGAAACAGGGCATGGGTCATCATAATCATCAGGTAGAGAGGAACTTCTTTGATTTAACACCTTGTGTTAATTGCTAACTCATCATTCAACTTGTGGAGTTTGGGACAAATTTTGAACACACCACAACTATCTGTCATACATACTTAGCAGATGGCTACACACTGTAATTAAGCATTGTGTTTCTTGACTTTCCTTTTCTATGCGGGAATGTTATGTTTGGAACTTTCCTTTAAATTATTTATCTACGTGTGTATGTGTGTGAATACCTTTTTTGATTATAACCTTCAAGCAGGCCCTTAACTGATAACATTATACATCGCCAACTTAATGAACACAACAGGAAGACAACAAAGAGTCTGCTTACCTTACAGACTCACAAATGGAGATGGGGGACAAATTCAATTCAGTTTGCATTTAAACTTTCCAAAACAATATGCCAACTGAAACACAGCCATCCGTTGAAATGTGCACTTGTCCGAATTTTGCAATGGACTTCTCCAGTTAACTAAAAATGCACATATTATGGTCAAGTGCGCATGGTCAAGTGCACATATTATGGTCAAGTGCGCATAAAAATGCATGTCATAGTGAAAATAATATTATGTTAGGCAAAACTGCTTTGCAAAAATGGTACATTAGTCAAATTGCATATAAAAATGTATGTAGCAGGAGAAATTCACATTAAAATGCTGATGAATTTTAATCAGACCTTTTTTAAAAAAATCACAGTCTGATGTGGAAATGTGCAGAACTGAACTTAAGACTGGAAAAATGAGAAATGGCAATACTCAGATTGTTGCCTATTGCAATACACGTTTATTATGGAACAACCATTTAGAAGTACAGTCCCCTTCATCAGATGCCCCAAGTGCTTATCCTGAGAGTGCACACATCTGTGGGTGATGGTTAACAACACAGTCAGAAGAAAATGACCCGCAGAAAAGTAGAGTTGTGACATGTGGTATACACTAGCCACCCAAAATATAACATTCCAGGGACACATCCAAGTGTTTGTGGCTGGGTTTCATTACATGCTTATTATCCTTGACTGTGGGGTGTGGTTTCCTATATGTCTCCTCCTCACCCTCCTTTTCCTAGGAGAGAAAACTATTTTTTGGTATAGAGGAGGGCAGTGAGCCACAGGCAGTTGTAGGGAAAGGGCGGGCTATGGAGAAGACAAATGCACTTGTGTCCATTTTGAAAAGAGTCTGAGAATTGGCAGCAATCCATACAGAAATGCACAGTACTGGGACAACAGTAATGATGACGTATTGGACAGGAAACAGCAATATAACTTCGCACCAAATGGAACTTCCTCAAAGGGGGAATTTTTGTCAGAGCCAGAAGGGAGCAGTCTACATACTGGTTGCAATTTCTGATCTTCTACCATATTACTGATGGCTGTTGACTGAATGGGCGTGGCCTGCTTTAACATGGATCCCTGCATTAAGCAGGGGGTTGGACTCGATGGCCTTACAGGCCCCTTCCAACTCTACAATTCTATGATTCTATTTTGGCAATGGGAACTCCCAGGTGAGCAGGGCATCTGCAGGAGTCAACACTTCAAATAAATAAATAAATGTACATAACTGAAAGGTAGGAGCAGGCAACTTTCTCACAATACAAATGGGAAGAATAGCGCCTGCACATTTTTACAGGTTCTATCAATGCTAGAAACTTACTCTTTTTAAAAAAATGAAAGTTGGAGTTACGGTTCAGCCAGCAGGGGCATCCCTGTGGATACCTAGGTAGGTAAACTATATGTTGAGTCATAATATGTCACACAGAAATAGATGCACTTTTTAATTCAGCTAACCATGGATTCAACTAAGTCTAACTCAGAGTAGACCCACTGAAATTAATGAACCTAAGTTAGTCATGTCCATTAACTTTAATGGGTCTCTTTGAACTAGGACTAAAGTTAACCTTAAGTCAAAACACACTGATTAAAAAAAAAAGAATCTCTGTATGCTTTGCAAATATGTTTTTATTGAAAAAATGTATGTCAGTGAGGAAAAAAGTATTGACAAATTATTTTAAAATAATTGCTTACAATGCTGACAACTGATTCCATGCCTTTATTTAATAAATAGTAGTGGTTAAGGTGTTGGACTACAACCTGGGAGACCAGGGTTCGAATCCCCACACAGCCATGAAACTCACTGGGTGACCTTGGGCCAGTCACTGCCTCTCAGCCTCATGAAAACCCTATTCATAGGGTTGCCGTAAGTCGGAATCGACTTGAAGGCAGTTCATGAGATGAATTCTCTGCAGTAATTTGCTTTTTTAATGAATGGAGCAAGAATACTTTTATTATGCTAGTGATTTTGAAAAGCTGCTGCTGTTAAAATGTATAATTTATTTAAAAATAGATTATGGGCAGGAAAAAAATAAATAGTACCGTTTGCATGTGTGTGGGATCATCAATAAAGGAAGAATATTATTAACTTCTACCCTGTAATTTACAGAAGATGCTTTAGCACAACATGGCATGCAACAGGAAACGCAGCTTGCATTCAAATTGGGTAAGTGGTTCCAAAACATTGGTTTCAGTTACAAAGGTGAAAATATTCATCTTTCAATACTCTTACCAGCAGGTGCTAATATTGCATGTCTTTCAAAGAGCACTGTGACCACTGGGTGGTGCATTTTACATCCCATGACTCTCGTTTTCCTCATAATTGACAACTGCCTTTTCATCACCACTGCTGCGAACACCATCACTGGAAGAATCAGCAGTGTTACTTTCCTTACCCTTTTCTCATGGTGGTGCCACATGTGGCTTTGTAATCCATGCATGGTAGGAGTGTATGAAGG
This sequence comes from Rhineura floridana, assembly GCF_030035675.1. Classification (NCBI taxonomy): domain Eukaryota; kingdom Metazoa; phylum Chordata; class Lepidosauria; order Squamata; family Rhineuridae; genus Rhineura; species Rhineura floridana. Next base: position 45,071,919 of record NC_084491.1, read on the forward strand.
GCAGACCTCCTACACTGGTTGCTTTGAGCCTTGGCATGATTATGCAGAACAGATATTCTGAGGCAACACTTGAAGGTGGGCAGGAACTATGCCCCACAGCAATGAAACTGAAGAAAGTCCTTTGAACAATTTTAGATGCCCAGCTGGGCAGGAGTGGGGTCTGCTTCAGAGTGTGGACGGATGGGAGGCTGGCGGTCATACACATCACCATCCCACTCATGCTGTGCAATTCCCATGGCAGCATCCGGAACAGCATCTTGTACTACGGACTACCTAGAGGACCACGTTCTTAGTTTTTTTTAGCCAGCGTTAAGCAGATGGAGGATAAGAAACTGGTGGAGAACTAGGAACTGACACTGCAGCTGGAAGATATATGTGCAGAACTACTGTGTCCGTGAATCATTTCCAAAATAACCTTTAAAGACGAAGTCTGATTTTGAACTCTTGGCAATTACTGTTTCAACAACTGAACTTTATAATTATTATTTTTGAAGAACTTTGTGCTTGGGAACAATAAGAACGCATTGCAAGTAAGAATCTCAACAACCCCATGACATCATCTCAGGCCACCACTAGTTTCCACATGACATCATGGGCTCGCGCGATGACGGCACCAGCGCGCGTCCGCTGGGCCCTCCCGCAGGCCTAGAGTTCATTCTCCTCCTCCGGTCAATATGGCGCCGAGCGGGATTCCGCAAAAAAAGGGGGGAAAGCGCGGAAGAAGCGGTGGTTGTGTGGACCCTCCGGCGCACCGTACGAAGTCGATGAGCGCCCTCTAGAGGACTAGGTGGGGAGAGCCAAACAGGAGTTCTGAATAGGCGGGATTTCCTCCGCGGAGACGAAGCCGATTCGCTCGCGACAAGGGCGCAGGGAGGAAGCAGATCCTTGCGCAGGCGCACTGCAGGGGGCGGTCTGCGACGGAGCAAGGGGGAGGGGCGCGCCCGCCAGAGCAACGGGGAGGAGGAGGACCGAGAGGCGAGTGGACGCGAGCGTGATGGAGGAGCGGGGCGAGCCGCAGTCGCCGCCGGCGTGAGTGCGGATACTCAGGTCCCGCCTCCGGGCCTCCGTTAGCCGCCCGGATGGCCTGGCGCCGAGGGAGGCGGCCTTAGTAGAGCCCCATTCCGAGGACGCGGTCTGGAGCTGGGGGAGGGGGCTTGCAGTCTCCTCCCGGAGGTTCCCATGGCAACGGGGCCTGCTGGGAGGCCTTGATTCTTCTCGCGCCTAGCCGGGAGACTCCGGGGGTCGCCTGAGACTCTGTGGTGGCGAAGGGGCCTCCCTCAGGCGAGGATTCTTCACCGGGCTTCAGTTTTGCGCGTTGCTTTGCCTTGCCTTGATCGGGGCTGGGGACGCGGCGAGCACCCGCGGCCTTCCTCGTCTGTTGTCCCACCCCTGCACCTGTCCCACCCCTGCACCTGTCCCACCCCTGCACCTGTCCCACCCCAACCTACTCTGGCTGAGTGTCTGACTGCCGCCCAAATCGGTCTGCTCCGTTCCGTTTCGTTGCTGATCTGCCGGTTTTTTCACGGGATGGTCTCAGACTTCAAAAGGCCGTTTCACACGTTTTGTTAAATTTGCAAGTACGTGCAGGGCATTTTGCAACGTGAACACAGTGGCAAGCATTTTTGGTGTCTTGTCCCCCGGGAATGCCGTGACTGTGCACGTGTTGGTGTTTTTGTATAATTTACTCCTATTATAGGGGTCCTTGTCACAAGACATTGTGTACTGAAGCTGTTGTCTCCTCAGGGATAGGATGAGCCAGGGTGACTCAAACCCAGCAGCAATTCCACACGCAGCTGAGGATGTCCAAGGCGATGATAGGTGGATGTCACAGGTAAAAGATGTGCAGTGGCAGGAGTAGGTGAATTTCTCTGGCTTGTAAGGCAGCTGAGAGTACAGTGATCACTGCTGCCACCAAAGCACTCTTGTGCAGGCAGTTTGCTCCTGTGAGGACTGTTAGGCTGACTTGCCAGTAGGTTAAAACTGGCAGTCCTGTCCTTAACAGCATACCAAATTGGGAAGTGCTGGAGGCTTTACTAAAATGTACACAAAAACTGCTGAGTGTTGAAGAATGGGGCACAGCCCAGCAGGACTTTTCTCTGTCTGGAAACTCCATACACACAGAACTGTGCCACTCTTCACATCCAATATTCATGGTATTAAATGATTATTCCACTTTTCATACATAGATTGTATTGCAAAAATTTAAAAAGAGACTTGTGCCCTTCTCCCAGGCTTATAAGCAAAAAAGGAAAGATACACAAAGGAAGGGGAATGGAGAGGAAAGGTAGAGGGTCCGTTTGACAAGGCCAGAATGAAGCAGTAACCTGTAAATGAGCATTTGTATCCAGGCTAATCTTCCCTTGCTGAGATTCTTGCTCAGAGAAGGACTGATACAACTGCTTGACGGCCCTTGCTTCTCTTGCTAGTGATAGAGGCCAAGAGCACGCTTCCACACCACTGTAGCCTGGCCCTACTTCTGCAGCCTCAAGACAATGTATTATAACATAGTGGGTATCTGCAGTAAGGAAATGTCAGCAGCAAAATAGCATGGCTGACAGGCAATCAGGATTACAAGTCTTTGTGTGCAAGAGAGCTGCTAGATTGTCATAATCCTCTTGCTTCTTTTTTATACAGCATAACCGATTTGTCCTGGACTGCAAGGACAAGGAGCCTGACGTGCTGTTTGTGGGGGATTCCATGGTTCAGCTGCTACAGCAATATGAGGTACTGAATGGAAGGAAATGGAGCCATAGGGCTACTTATGTGAACACATTTACTTCTCTTAACAGGTGATAATGCTTGGCTTTCTTTTTGCAGAGGTGGGCAAAAGGTAGATAGTGGTCCACCAATGGACCAGTTTGCTCATCCTGATTCCTAGGAAGAATGTTGGACTAGAAAAACTGTAGTCTGATTTAGAAACACTCTTAAGTGCAGACTTAGGATTGTTTGACATATAAAGAGATGTAGAGTCTGTACTCTTGCTTTGTAAATTTAAAATGTACTTATTTTTCTTAATATTATATCACACCTTTCCATGTAAAAAACACATTCAGGGCAGTTAAAACAAAATTCACAAGATGACCAATAAACTGGGTAAAACCGCAGCAACTGAACCATTTCCATCACTGATTAAAATAAAAACGTTCTGGTGCTGAAAATAAGGTAGGCATCAGGTAAGCCTCCTTAGAGATGGAATTCCATTAAGCTACAGTTGAGATGGGAAGCAGGGCTATTCCACTGCCTCTGTTGAGGTGCTAGTTTATTATTTATTTATTTATTTATTTTATTAAATTTATTAGTTGCACATCTGGCTGGCTGTCCAGCCACTCTGGGTGACGTACAAAAAAACCCATACAAATACATTTAAACACTAAAAAATCTCAACAATAGTAATAAAACCTAACCCACCCCAAAAGCCTGCCTGAAGAGCCAGGTCTTCAAGGCCCGGCGGAAGCTCATCATAGAGGGGGCATGGCAGAGATCATTTGGGAGGGAATTCCACAAAGTGGGGGCCACAATTGAAAAAGCCTTCTCCCTAGTTCTCACCAGTCTAGCTGTTTTAACTGGTGGGATAGAGAGAAGGCCTTTTGAGGCTGATCTTGTTGAGCGGCATCCCTGATGATGTTGGAGGCGCTCCTTCAGATAGACTGGGCCGAAACCGTATAGGGTTTTAAAGGTCAGAACCAACACCTTGAATTGGGCCCGAAAACAACCGGTAACCAGTGCAACTCCTTCAGCACTGGAGTGATGTGATCTCGCCGGCGGCTGCCTTTAATTAGGCGAGCCGCCGCATTCTGTACCAGTTGCAGCTTCCGGACCATTTTCAAGGGTAACCCCATGTAGAGCGCATTACAGTAGTCTAGGTGAGAGGAGACAAGGGCATGTACCACCGATGGGAGCAGATGGTTGGGAAGGTAGGGGCGCAGCCTCCGTATCAGATGGAGTTGATACAGCACCGCCCGGCTCACAGCCGAGACCTGAGCCTCCATGGACAGCTGGGAGTCAAGAATGACCCCCAGGCTGCTGACCTGGTCTTTCAGGGGCAACTGTACCCCATTAAGCACCAGGTCAACATCCCCCAACCTTCCCTTGTCTCCCACAAACAGTACCTCAGTTTTGTCAGGGTTCAGCTTCAGCTTATTCCTTCCCTTTAGCTCTTTCTCATTTATCACCTAGTAGCAGCCGTTCCATCAGGCTACCTGGTTTCCATCTCAGCTGGGGTTTTTTAAGAACTGGTGCTTGAATTTGCTTTTTTTCCCATCCTGTTTTTGTCTTCTCTCTTTTATATTGTAAGCCTCAGTGCAGGGACTGTCTTGCTTTATCGTGCTTTGTAAGTCACTCAAGGAGCCTTTTAGGTTGAAGACCAAGTAAAAATTCTTTTTAAAAAATCAGTAAATGATCACAGTGACACAATGCACTGGTGGATCACAGGGATTTTTGTTGAGAAGATTCCCTGTCCAGGCCAAAATTACTACTTTATTGAAATTTGGTTTCCACTTTTTGAGTATGTCAACAAAGGAGTTGCAGATCTTAGGTCTCCAGGAATCCAAAAAGCTTTTTCTGGAAGGGCCTGTAGATATCAAGTAGAGAATAGTTAGTAGTTGAAAATGTAGAGGAGGCACTTATAACAGGTGAGGTGGTTGCAGAGGGAATTTGTTTATTTTTGGTGGGTTGTCTTATAATTTTGTAATGACTTGAATATAATAAAAATGTACTTCTTTAAAAAAAAAAAAGGTCCCTGACCCTCTTTGATTTCAGCATTATCTAATTGCCCCAAATCGCTCTGAGAGCAAGCATTGATCTTGTCACAAGCACACTTTCCAGAAGATCCCTCTTTGAATCAACTCTGTTGATCCTCCTTGATCTCTCGGCGGCTTTTGATACCATCGACCATGGTATCCTGGAGAGGCTTGGGGAACTGGGAGTTGGGGGTACTGTTTGGCAGTGGTTCCGCTCCTACTTAGTGGGTCGTCTCCAGAGGGTTGTGCTTGGGGAACATTGCTCGACACCGTGGGCTCTGCAATGTGGAGTCCCGCAGGGTTCGGTTCTGTCTCCCATGCTTTTCAACATCTATATGAAGCCGTTGAGTGCGGTCATCAGGAGCTATGGAGTGCCTTGCCACCAGTACGCTGATGACACGCAGCTCTATTTCTCCTTTTCATCCTCCTCAGGTGAGGCTGTCGATGTGCTGAACCGTTGCCTGGCTGCGATAATGGACTGGATGAGAGCTAACAAACTGAGGCTCAATCCAGACAAGACTGAGATGCTGCTGGTGAATGGTTTCCCGGATCGGATGGTGGATATACACCCTGTCCTGGATGGGGTTACACTCCCCCTAAAGGACCGGGTTCGTAGTCTGGGGGTTCTTTTAGATCCTTCCCTGTCACTTGAGGCCCAAGTGGCATCGGTGGCAGGGAATGCTTTCTACCAGCTTCAGCTGGTAGCCCAGCTATGTCCCTATCTGAGCAGGGAGGACCTAACATCAGTCGTACATGCTCTGGTAACCTCATGACTGGACTACTGCAATGCGCTCTACGTAGGGCTGCCTTTGAAGACAGTTCGGAAACTACATCTTGTCCAAAATGTGGCGGCCAGATTAATAACGGGGACCAGGCGGTCGGAACACATAACACCTGTTCTGGCTCGCTTGCACTGGCTGCCAATATGCTTCCGGGCTAGATTCAAAGTGCTGGTTTTGACCTATAAAGCCCTATACGGCACGGGACCACAATACCTATCTGAACGCCTCTCCCGATATGAACCTGCTCGTACACTACGCTCCACATCGAAGGCCCTCCTCCGAGTTCCGTCTCATAGGGAGGCTCGGAGGACGGTGACAAGATCTAGGGCCTTCTCAGTAGTGGCCCCCGAACTGTGGAACAGTCTCCCCGAAGAGGTGCGTATGGCGCCGACATTGCTCTCCTTTCGGCGCCAGGTTAAGACTTGCCTCTTTGCTATGGCATTTTAATATGTAACTCGTTTTAGTTTTAAATTTTGTTGTAATTGTTTTTGATTTCTTGTTTTATATATGTTTATGCTGTATTTATTATGAGATCTGAGATGTTTTGTATTTTTATATTCTGTTGTTCACCGCCCAGAGAGCTAATGCTAGTCGGGCGGTATATAAATCTAATAAAATAAATAAAATAAAATAAAATAAATGACATTTACAGGCCAACACCTATGGATACAGCCCTCTTTGGATGTCCATGCTTTATCATCCATATGTAGAGATGAATCCATGGAAAGGGAGGAGAGCCTTTGGCCCTATGCTTGACGTCATGCGCCCCATTGGCCCAACTTCCTGGACATCCTTGTGTTGAGCATGACATTTATGAAGGAGAAGCATAGTAGATTTCCTGCATTGGCAGGAGATTGGACTAGATGGCCTGTGGGGTCATTTCAGTCTCTTGGTTCCTAGGAAGCCCTTTTGTGTACAGCTGTACACAAAGGCTTCTCTTCTGCATGTGTCCATGTTACTGTATGGGTGGCCTGGGAGTGCACACCACATCAGAGTTGGGGCCAAGAGGCAGAGTCCTACTCTTTGACCATTTGCTTAATCCTATGCATAAGCAACAATGTCCAAAGAAAGCTTGGAGGACTCTCAGATCCTGGTCCGTGTAGAGATTATCATTTTTTTAAAAAAAACAGGTGTCTTACTGATGTTTTAAATGTTAGATCACACAGTGAAATGTTTAGCTTTTGTTCAAGGGTGATCCTCTAAAAGAGTGAATTGGTTTCTGGTTACAGATATGGCGTGAACTGTTTTCACCTTTACATGCGCTGAATTTTGGAATTGGAGGGGACACAACGGGGCATGTTCTGTGGAGACTGAAGAATGGTGAACTGGAGAATATTAAACCCAAGGTAAACTGGGGGGGGGTGGCTGTGTGCATGAAAGGTTCCCCTCTTTTCAAAAGAATGGTCTGCTGGCTGTTTCAGTCAAAACAGTTTTGTGCTGATAAGCGCCAGGGTGTATATATTATATTTGTAGCCTATAATTTACAACTAGCAAGAAAACAGAGGACTAGGAAGGTGCTAAGAGTCCTGGGCTGTGAACGATATTGTCACAAATACCAGAAATGGTGAATGTTGGCCCATGGAGGAAACTCTCACCCGTGAGGGACTTGACATCTGGCTGCTTTGGCACTTTTTTCCAGGCCAGGAGATTCCGCTACAGTTGGAATATCTGAGAACTAGGAGGAAATGTATATACAACCCATTGGCCAGCCCATAACTCTTGTCTATTCTATTGTGTTTTAAGTATATTTTAAGCCACCTTCAGAACTTTGGTTAGTAGGTTGGGTATAAATACTCCAGATGAGCGACAGGTGCATAATATGATATGCTTTTCCTCTCCTTTGAGGCTGCGTATTGCAAGAATCATCCTGGGTTGTTTCTCTTCCCCCTTTTCTCCCTCCACAGGTCATTGTTGTTTGGGTTGGAACAAACAATCATGAAAACACAGCAGAGGAAGTAGCTGGTGGAATAGAGGCCATTGTAAGGCTGATAAATACGCGGCAGCCCCAGGCCAAGATTATTGTGCTGGTATTGTTTATTATTTATTTATTAAATTTATATCCCACCCTTCCTCACAGAAGGAGCCCAGGGCAGCAAACAAACACGCCAAAAGCACTTTAAAACATATTAAAACAAAACTGGAAAAAACTTTAAAAACATCTTAAAAAGGAATTTCAGCACAGACGCAGTCTGGGTTAAGGTCTCTACTTAAAAGGAATGTTGAAAGAGGAAGGTCTTCATTAGGCGCCGGGAAGGTAACAGAGACAGTGCCTGTCTAATATTTAAGGGGAGGGAATTCCAGAGTGTCAGTGCCACAACACGAAAGGTCTGCTTTCTATGTTGTGCAGAACAGACCTCCTGATAAATTGATATCTGCAGGAGGCCCTCACCTGCAGAGTGCAGTGATAGACTGGGTATATAAGGGGTAAGACGATCTTTGATGTATCCTGGTCCCAAGCTGCGTGGCTTTTGTACACCAAAATTAGAACCTTGAACTTGGCCTGGTAGCTAATGGGCAGCCAGTGCAGTTCTTTCACCAGTGGGATACTGTCCCGGACCAGAAACGGACACAACTGTCTTACCAACCAAAGCTAGTCAAGGGCACTCCTAGCCACTGAGATCACCTGGGCCTCTAGTGACAAAGATGGATCCAGGAGCCCCGCCAGATCGTGAATCTGCTCTTTCAGAGGGAATACGACCCCATCCAAAGCAGGCACTTCACCGTTATTTCAACTCAGAGCCACCAATCCAGAGCGCCTCCATCTTGCTAGGATTCACACTCAGTTTATTGCCCCTCATCCAGCTCACCATCGAGTCCAGACACTGGTCCAGGGTTTGCACAGCCTCACCCCATTCAGATGTTACAGAGAAATAGAGCTGGGTATCATCAGCATACTGCTGACACCTTGTCCCAAATCTCTTGATGATTGCTCCCAAGGGCTTCATATAGATGTTAAACAGCATGAGGGACAAGATGGTACTCCATGGCATCCAGCAGCACAACTGCCAGGGGCCTGAAAGACAATCACCCAATGCTATTCTCTGAAAATAACCCTGAAGGTAGGATCAGAACCACTGTAAAACAGTGCCTCCGATACCCATCTCACCAAGTTGGCCCAGAAGGACACCATGGTCAATGGTATCAAAAGCCGCTGAGAGATCAAGTAAGAACAACAGGGTCGCATTCCCTCTGTCCTTCTCCAGATAAATGTCATCCATCAGGGCAACCAAGGCCAGTTTGGTCCCATAACCGGGCCTGAACCCAGACTGGAATGGGTCAAGATAATCTGTTTCATCCAAGAGTACTTGCAGTTGCTGCGCCACAACCCTCTCAATCACCCTCCCTAAGAAGGGGGTATTTAAGACCAGGTGGTAGTTGTCACAAACCAATGGGTCCAGGGTGGGCTTTTTCAGGAGTGGTTGGATCACTGCCTCTTTCAAGGTGGCTGGAACCAGTCCCTCCCGCAATGATGCGTTGACCACACCCTGGATCCACTCGGTCAGACCCCCTCGGCAAGCTTTAATAAGCCAAGAAGGGCAAGGGTCAAGAGAACACGCTGCTGGCCGCATCATCCCAAGCACCTTGTCCACGTCATCAGGCCGGATCAACTGAAACTGTTCCCAAGAAGTTGCAGTAGAGGTTGCACTGGACACCTCACTGGGAACTACAGTAGGCGTAGATGGGGCATCAAGATTACCAGGTTATCCTCAAAGTGCCTCACAAACAATTCACAGGGAGCTTCTAAAGGGTCTAGAATTCCATTTCCTGGCTTTGATATTAATAGACCCCTGACAATACAGAAAAGCACTGGATGGCTACTTGAGGATGTGATGGAGGCAGAGAAGTGGGCCTTCTTTGCCACCCTCACCACCACACAGTAGATGTGGTTATAATGTTTTACTCGGGTCCAGTCAGCCTCGCAGCAGTCTTTTGTTACTTGTCATGTAGCCGTCATCAAGCATAGCTAGTATATTTGGGAATGTCTGGTGTAGTTTCTATAAGCTCCTCCTTACCAGGAGGAATGGTACCAGCATGAGAAGAGAAGGGCACGTCCACTCCCTGTTGCAAGGGTGGTCCTTTGGCCAAGGAGAAAGGAGAAGCAGCACTGGGTGTCTGCCTTGAGCGTCTCTTATTTAGGGAGCGGTTTCTCATTGTGTTATCGTAGCTGGTTGGCTAGATCCCGTTTTATAACTGAGGATAATTCCCTGAATATGCAGAGTTTAAGAAGTATTTTTGTATTTATTTATTTATTAAATTTATATCCCACCCTTCCTTTTAGCAGGAACAAAGTAGGTCTCCTTTTTGTAGAATACGTTCCCCAAAAGGAGTCGTCATTCCCAATTTTGATGTAAAGTTTGAGATTGTTCGCTGTTTTACTGTGTCAGTATCTCTGGTGCTTTTATTCGGGCTTTTAAAGTCAATATCTCATTATTTTTACCATTTGGTTAATTGTGGTTTTTATCTGTTTCATTTTTACAAATTGATTTGAATAATTTATTTTAGAAAATGGAGTATTATTCATGTTCTCTTCCTGCCTACATCAAAATGATCATCTGGTGCATTGAGAACTTTGCATAAGACATTAAAATAGTCTACATACAAATCCATTTCAAAAGAAAGTGAGGAGCAAGAGAGTGGGAACCAACCCTAAGCTTTCTGGGAGCAGGTGGAGAATAAAAGTTGCCCGATGTTCTTACAGATAGGGAAGTAGCAAGGGGAGAAGAGAGATAGAGTGCCTGGCATCCACTGAGATGATGGGATGGAGCCTTCAACAGTGGGTAAAGTCAGTGTGCAGAGAGACGCAAGGGTGGGATCCCAGGTGCATGCTTCTTGTAAAACTGTTAGGTGCCTCCTAACATGGGTGTGTCCTATTCCTCACTCAAGGGCCTGCTGCCGCGTGGTGAGAAGCCAAACCTGCTGCGGCAGAAGAACAGCAAGGTGAACCAGCTCCTGAAGACCTCGCTGCCCAAACTCACCAACGTCCAGCTGCTGGACGTGGATGGGGGCTTTGTGCACTCAGATGGCACCATTTCCTGCCACGACATGTTTGATTTTCTGCACCTAACGGGTGCTGGCTACGCCAAGATCTGCAAACCCCTCCATGAACTGATCATGCAGCTGCTGGAGGAGACCCCTGAAGAGAAGCAGGCGACTTTGGCCTGATCCCAGCAGTGTTCGTGACACCCCCAACTCCATCAGCGCCGTTCTTTTTATTCTGGCACTACAGAATCCTCCTTACTCAAAGTGCTTTCCATTGTTGAATGTTACTGGGTGTTGTGTTTAGCATTGGAAAGGGGAAGGGAGCGGGGAGTGCGGGGTGGCCTGCCCTTGCAGCACATGGGCCAGCTCACTTGGCCAGCCACCTGCTGCCTGGGGTGGCCTTAACTGCAGGACACGATGGACTGAAGGAGGATGATACTTTCAAGTCATTTCTCGTTTACAGTGTGAACGTTCCTCTCACCTGTCTGTTGCTCATATTCTGCTGTCACTCTACCAGTTCCTCCGCCGTAGCGTCCTGCCAGGCTTATTTCAGTAGCCCCTAAATGTCTGAGATTAGCTGCACTCACATTCCACTCCCTGAACTGAAAGTAACTGAACGTTGGAATTGCTTGGAGAGTTTTTATATCTACTGGGGTTGGGTTTTTGTTTTAAGTGATACTAGCTGCTTTCTGGCTTTGGCAACAACACAAAACAGGATACAGCTACAGAAGACAACTTCAGGCATGTGGAAAATTAATGCGTTAAATGAGTGAACCCATTAAACTTAGCCCATTTTACTTCTGTCGCTTGATGGATGTCGCCCTGTTCAGGGTGCGTGTGCCCAATTTTGCATCCTGGAAGAACCATTCTCTCTTCTTCTCCCGCACCCCCCGTGTGCTTTGGTACAACATTCCCTGCTTTTAAGGCCCAGTGGCCTTTGGCGTCTGGTCCATGGCCAGTCATGTCCACCAATATGAAGCTGACATTTCTTCCCTCTGTAGGGTATCATGCTGCAGAATGCTGAGCGGAGGGGCTTATGTTCTTTAAAAAAAAAGAAAGAGCAAAAAGTAAGTAACTGTTACTTCCTCCCCCCTTGAAATAATCCTTGCTCATTTCCCTCTAACAAGGCCTGAAGGAGGTGAAACTTTACAAGGTCCAAGGTGTGTGTTTCTTTGTGGCTTCTATCTTGTACATGCATTTTATTTGTGCAAATGAGGCCTCTGACAGTGAAGGACAGTTGAGCCGCAGCTGTTCACTCTTGAGCAGAAAGCAGGTCATTTCCAGAGATCTCATATGACTACAGCTTCCTATATAGAGACTACCAGGGATATAAAGCCTTAATTCATGACTGGTGAAGGGGAGATTTCCCCTCAAAAATTTCTGGGTTTGGGGGTCTGTTCTTAAACATGTTTTTAAAAACAAAGATGCTTCATCTGTGGCTTGCTTTTACCTGAGGAAGTAATTCAGCAAAGTCAGCTATTACTACTTAGCAGTCGCTCGTAAGTCAAATGTGTGTCCCCTCCCCCGCCAACAAAGTCTTGTGCATGAGCCCTTCGTGGTTCTTTTTGTTGTAAAAATGCTTTCTTCGTAGTCCTGGAGGGTTCTTGGGAGCAAGTTCACATTCTGAACATGCTACTTGATGTCTTCCAAGTTAGCCTGTACCTAGCATTCATCCTTCCCTGTAGATTTCCTCCAGTACAGGCAGGAGAATCCAAAACGCACGAGATTGCTACTTCACAAGAGAATGGTTGGGACAACTCCTATAGAGGATCTCTGTCCTAAGGAGCAGTGTCAGCTGGAATGCTGAATTGGGGGTAGCTATGGTTGCACCAGCCATCCTCTCAAGAGGCCGCCTGGCCTGCTTACCCAGAGTGACAAACTTTTGTGGAAACGGTAACACTGACCTAACACTTAATGAAATACCTCTGTGGTGTTCCGTCCACGCTAGCGAAATGGGCCAAACATCCCTTCTATAAGAGGCTCTGTTTTTCTCTCTCTTCAGAGGCGAGGCTATCCCAGCTGTGAGAGGGAGTGCTAAGCAGGCCCAGTGTCGCTGTTACTTCACAAACCTAGCCCTGAACTAGCGGCTTCTCTTGTATCTTGGGTCTCGGTTGCATTTAGCCCTTTCCCTGGTGGGCTGCCCTGTTTCTGGCAAAAAAGGAGGCCAGAATCCTGCCTGCCTGATCTGTCACAAACAGGGACCGGGAAACACAGCTGCCCCACCGCACTCGGAGCTCTTGCCCTCTTTGCAAGGGCCAGTGTCGGGTATCCGGCTCCTCTGTATCCCCAAATGAGATCCTCATCCTGGGATGTGCTGGGAGAAACTTGTTGCTGTCGGCTGGCTCTTCTGCTGCCCGGTGCTCCTGGTAACCCAGGAATGCCTCTGGCTCATGTAACTGGCTGCTGCCTTCTCCCCTTCAGCTTTTAGGTGGGTTCTCTCTCTAAACTCATTGCTGTTTACAGTTGTGTGCTGCAACTTGGAATCTTGTCTGTCCTGTGGTGTATGAACATTGCCAATTTTATATTTATTGCAGCAAAGAAAAAGCATGGAAGGTTAAGGAATGTTGTCTTTCTCGTAATGTATGTGTGTGTGTGTGTGCGCACGCGTGTGGCTGTAACTGGGGGACCCTGAGCCCACAGGAGAGAACTGGGGGCTGGCAGCATGCTTGCTCAAGAGTCTGGAACGTCCTTGGAGCCCTGCTGGGTAGTGACTTTTTGCTGCTGGGAGACATGGGAGGGGCTGCTTCTCTCCCTTTTTACTGGTAGCGAACTGAACTTTCCACCCACCACCACCAAAAAGTGATAATGGCTTTGGCAAAATGTCATTGATGACTGGTAGAGCTCACTGTTTAGTGCATATTTCAATATAAATGTATATGTTTCACCAATGAGTTTGTGTGAGAGTCTCATTTCAGGCGGGTGTGGGTGTTCTGCTTGGAGCTTCCCAGCCTCTTGAGGTCTAGCCCCAAATTGTATTAAGACCCTTTTGTACATCAGGAATGTGGTGGTCTTCAGTGTGAAACAAGCCCTTAGGGCACGGGGGCCTGGGAGGAGGGCAGTGTCTCTCGACAAGGTTACAATGGAGCTCAAGGAAACGTCATTAGGACTGTCTCGTAGATCATGGAGGTGTGCTTCTTTTCGTTAGCACTGTAAGTGATGGGTTTTTTGGGGGGTAATTTGCAAACTAAATTCTGCATTTGTTCATGTATGCTTCTTGTCCTGTTTGTAAGGTCGTGCTATGATGTGGCTGTTCCTGACATTCCCCTCCTTTACGGGCAGCCAAGACAGGATGTAAAAAAGGCCCTGGCCACAATCCCTGGAAAACACAGCACTGCCCTCTTGGTGAGCCATGTGCAGGGAGGGGGGAAAGGCTGAGCCAACAGGCAGAAGGTCCATGTGTGCAGCCCACCCACCCACCGTGGGGGGAAAAGCCTCCTTGATCCTGGGCAGATAGCAGGTGGCAGCCTTAACTGACTGGTAATGAAGCACAGGCAGGTGAAGGTGGGGTGCTGCATCAGAAATAGGTGACTGCATGTCAGCAGGGGTTACAGGTGGCTACAGTGGGGAGTGGGAATCCAAACACTGCAATAATATCTTTATTCAGACCAACTCCAATTGATGGAATTTTTAAAAAATGTATTTCTGCAAGTTTTGGTAAACAGGAAGGAGAGCCATGGCTAAAGTGCAGCCATTCAGTAAAGGTCAGGGAAGTCCAAACCAAGCCTTCACGTTTTCCAGCACTCTTCCTCAGCCTGAATGTTAAGCAAACCACACAGAGGGCTGCGGGGGAGATAACTGGATATGCAGGGAATGCAATCCACCCACCAAAAACAAGCAAGTGCAAAGTTCAAATTTGGTAAAGGTTTGTCGATGTTCAGGCTGCAGATCTGCTTTGAATAGTCGGTTTCCAGCGTCGGGAAGTAGAAGCCAACTATTCAATGCAGATCAGCAGCCTTAATTCCTGACACTAGTAAGGAGACATTTTTTATTAATTAAATTGTATCCTTCCTCCCAAAGGAAAGGAGGGCAGGGCGGCAATCATAAAAAAATTAGGGCTACACAACTTAAAATAAAAATAAAATTCTATTTACAACACCTGTAGCCATTTCAAAAACATTTGGAAGCCTTTAAGTGCCACCCCGTGCCCTCCCAGTCACGATCGTCAAGGTCGCAGGGGGCAGGGTCTGTCAGTCATCCCACGCTGGGCCACCAGGATTCCTGTCGAGTCAGCGAGCGCGGGCACTTCCGCGGAGCCGGGCTGGCGGACAGGCTCGGGCTCTCTGCTTGCGGCGCGTCCTCGCCAGCCGTCGTGGCGCCGCGGAAACCCTTTCCCCGTCGTGTGGACGGGTACAGCTGCTCCCATGCGCTGCCAGCAGCTCCCGGGGCCTCCGCAGCCGGCAACCAGGACTGGGGTAGCGGGGCGCAGGCCGGGGAGAGCCGAACGCTCCTGCTGGCTTGGCCAGCGGGCACCCGCCTGCGAAGGGGATTCGGGTCTGGCCGCCGCCTGGCCCTTTAAAGAGGCGGGGCCCCTGCGCTGACGTCACGGGCAGGCCCGAGTGTTGGCGGCGCGGCCTGTGGCCAGTCGCAAGCGATACAGAGTAGCGAGCGGAGCCTTAAAGGGGCCACGCTCGCCGCCAGCCTAGGACGGGAGGCCCATCGCCGCGCCTCGGGGCTGCCGCACCCCGCCGGGCATGGTGGCTTCTCCCGCCGACGCCGCTTGCTGCTTCGGCTCCCGCCGCTGCCAGCCTGCCGGGCTGGGGCCATGCTAGGCCCGCAGGGAGCGCCCCTTCTGCTGCTGCTGTTGCTGCCGCCACCGGGGCCAGGGTCGTGGTGGTGGTCCGGGGCGGCGGCGGCGGGCGGCGACGTCAAGAGAGTCGTGCAGAAGGAGGCCGACTTCGACAAACTCTACACAGACACCGTCAACGGCCAGCTGCTCAACATCTACGCCTTTAACCACACTGTCACGCGGAACCGGGTGAGGAGTCTCTGAGCGCGTGCAGAGCGCGGCGGCCCAGGCTGGGAACTCAGCTCTGCTGATTGCCCAGTTTCGTACCCCGCTGAAAAATGGGTGGGCGCCAGCAGCCCCCTGTCCCCCCCCCCCGCAACCCAGCTGGAGGCGGGAGGGGCGCATTGGTTCTGCTAGGCAGCAGGCTGCCCTCTCGGAAGCCCTCGCCCGCCCTCTTGCGCTCTCCATGGGCCTTTCTCGAAGGGCGGCAGGAAAGGCCTTGATGGTTGCCAAACGCAGGGGTGGGGTGGGCAGAGAGATCTGTCCCCGAGCGAGAGAGCCACGTCCTCGCCCGCCCGACGGCCCTACCTGCTCATTATTTGTTGCCAAACCCCGCAGCCTTTTCAGGCTTCCTGCTCTTGTCCAAATCAACTGAGCTCAAGTTCCTAGACCTCAAGAGGAGGCATCTCCTTTTTCTCCTCCCAAAGACGCCATGGAGCTGTCCCTCTGAGGACCTCAACCGCTCCATCCTAAACTCCCTCCCCCCAGGTGGCTCAAAGGTGAGGTGACCCTCAAGATCCTGACCACTTTTGGCCTCCAGCATTCCTTGGAGCCTTCATTTTGTGTTTTGTGAGCTGTTCCGGGTGTGACACTTTAGCCTGCAGTCCAATGCACACTTACCTGAGAGTAAGTCCCATTGAACCCAATGGGGCTTACTTCTGAGGAGACACCTATTGCACTGCAGCCTTAGCCAGGCTGCGAGGAGTCTGTTTGTTCTGGGCACCTGGCCATGGACTGGGGGCTTCCAGGGCGCCGCACAAGTTTGCAGCCAAGAAGGAAAGAGCAAAGGTGGCCTCCCCCACGTGGCCCCCTTCCTTGAGTCGGAGAATGCATAGCCTGAAAGCTGTGGGCCGGCTGCTCTTCCCAGGTGAAAATCCACCACGTGCAGCAGCCGCAGCAGCACCCTTCAGGCAGCTACCGAGCGATGCGATGGGAGACCCACTTTGTCAGCCCTGTTTCTGATGCTAAACGAGAGAGAGAGAGTTTTCACACATCAAAAAGTTACAGTCCAGGAAATAATTCTTCTTTATGTCCCTTGATACACCTTTGGGCTGGCCTCCTTTGGGAGGAGGGGCAGGACGTGCGTTTTATAAAACAAGGAAAAACTAAGTCAAGTAGTTTTCTGGTGCTGCTCGTCCTGTGCCAGGCAGAAGAAGCCTTCTGCTTCCTTGGCACCAATTCAAATCATTCAGTGCCGGCACAAACAGGTGCCTGCAGTCCTTATTCCTCCCCATTCCAACAGGGCTGCTTTCTGTGCCTTCTCGTGCCAGTGGTGGGGGGCAGGGGGCAGGTAGCTGCCAGGAGTTCCTAGCCAAGGGACTCTGGACTCCACCTCAGCAAGGGTGCGGGATCTCGTCTTCTTCCTGGATTCTTGAGAAGAGGACTCACCTGGGGCTCCTCCTTGGCTCAGGCCAGCCTTTCTCCTCTGCCAGTCTGTGGGAGATTCCAGGGCAGCCTTCCTGGGACGTGGTCTCGGGATCCCTTCTCTCGCCCACAGCCTGGCCCTTTCTGCTCCTGAAGAGGTCAGCCCCACACAGCAGCCTGCTGCTTCCCTTCCTCTGCTCTGTCCTTGCTGCCCCACAAAAGGGGGCAGAGTGACCACCACCCTCAGCCTGTGCACGCCTTAGCATCTTGGGTGGCAGAGCGGGAAAGGGTGGGGTTACGGGGCAACCTGAGCTTCCCTGACCCCCCCACGGCCTTTTTTAAAGATAGGAGCGCAGGGCAGGTCTTAATTGGTGTGCGGGCTTTTACGAGAGCTGACCCAGGAGGCTGGATGTGGAGTGCTTTCTTGGGCGCCTGCCAGCCAGACTCATTAGCATCGTTAGCCCGCATAGCAGGGCTCTGTCTGCACTCCAGCCCCTGCAGCTGGTGGCCTGGGGAGTGGGGGAGAGAGCAGGCAAAAGGTCCAAGGATGAGGTGGGCTGTAGGAATGTAGGAAACTGCCATACAGAGTCACTCCCAATGCTCCATCTGGCTCAGTGCTGTCTACACAGACTGGCAGTGGCTCTCTGGGATTTTAGGCAGGGGTCTTTCAAAGCCCCAGCCCTACCTGGAAAGAGCATTGAGGACTGAGCCCAGGCCTTCTGCATGCAAGGCAGCTGCTCTGCCTCTGAGTGCACCGGTGCCCCTGCCCTTCCTGCAGCTCTGTGTTCTTGACTGCAAAATCCTGCACCAAACCCCGGCTCTCTCCTTGTCCTGCAGACCGAGGGCGTCCGAGTGTCGGTGAACGTGCTCTCGGAGCAGAAGGAGACACCTGTGCTCTTCGTGGTGCGGCAGAAGGAGGCCGTGGTGTCCTTCCAGGTGCCGTTAATCCTCAGGGGCCTGTGAGTACCTTGCTCCCCTGGGGGATGGGTGGCCCCCTAGACTGCTGAGGGGCAAGCCTTAGGGTCCTCTTTGCCTGAGCCAGTGGGGGTGGGCACCGAGTGTAGAGCTCCCCCACCCCAGAGCAAGCAGCTGCTTCTAGCCTGGAGGGATGCAACAGCTTCTAACTGTCTCAAAGGGTCCTTTGCACCCCTCGAGCTGCGGCTAAGGACAAAGTGACTGAGACCTATTGCCGGGATGACCCTCGTGCCGGAAGGGGTTCACCTGCTTCCTATCCCAGCTGGGTTGTGCAGAGGGGTCTGTTGGGCCCTTGAGTATGGGTCTGCCGGGGGCTAGTCCGGTGTGCGCTGACGCCCTCCCTCCCCTTGGCCTTCAGGTACCAGCGAAAGTACCTCTACCAGGATGTCAGCCGCACCTTGTGCCAGCCCCAGACCAAGACTGAAATGGAGATGCAGTTTTTCTTTGTTGACGTTTCCACACTCTCCTTGAACAATACCTCCTATCAGCTGCGGGTCACTCGGGTGGAGAGCTTTGTGCTCAGGTGAGCAAGGCCTGACCTGGCCTTTGTGGCCTTAAGCAGCTGGCCACGTCCCCTGGTAGCTGGGACTGTGCTCTTTAGATAACGAGGGGGTGGGGGTAGAGAAGGGAACAGTTTGGGCTCAGACACAACATTTTCAGCTGTGGGTGTGAAATGGATCATGGGTTCTTCTGAGCATGTGCAGAGCTACTCAGCTATTCCTGGCTCACTTTCCCACCCACTCTCATGTAAAATTAGGGGACTGGGTTTCTCTCTCTGAGGATGCAACTTCCAGGCAAAGTCAAACTTTGCTCCTCCAGCCATCATCAACGCTGCGTGTGTACACGTACACACATGCTCACTGCAAGCCTTTCCTCTCTTTTTCCCTAACATAGAACAAGCGAGCACTTCATCTTCAATGCCACAGCAGCCCAGCCACAGGTGAGTCTCTCACAGGTGCCTTTCTCTGCTGGGAGGAAGGATTAAGAGCACAGATGGTAACTGCAAGGAGGAGACGTGTCTGTCTGAAGTTTCAGTTTAGGAATCCAGGACTTGTGGGTTCTGCATCTGCAGGCAAAGTAGGGGAGGAAGGACAGGTTGCCTTGCGGGTTATGTGCATATCACACCAGGGTCTGTGACTCTGGTGTTCTTCTGTCATGAGAATGCAGGAAGGCGCCGCCTTGTCCCAGCTCAGACTCTTTGCCTACTGAGCCCAGGCTGGCTTGCTCGGGACTCTCCAGGGCCAGAGACAAAAGGCTTTTTCTTTCACGTGGTCCTCAACATCTGAGCTGCTGCTGACCCTGCTCTTCTGGGTGGCAAGAGAAAGGGGGAAGGGCCATTGGGGGGGGCTTTGTGCCAGCCAGTGACCTTCTGGGGGCTGCCTGTGGCTAGTCCTGCCTGTCTTCTCTTCCGGGCAGTATTTCAAGTACGAGTTCTCGGAGGACGTGGGCTCGGTGATTGTGAAGGTGACCTCAGCCATGGCCTTCCCCTGCTCTGTCATTTCCATCCAGGACATCCTGGTAAGCAAGATGCGACCGGGGGGAGCGGAATGAGGGGTCCCGCCATCTTCTTCGCTGCTGCCCAAAGTGGCATAACTCTGCCTCTTCCTTAATTCCTCAGTGCCCCGTCTACGACCTGGACAATAACGTGGCCTTCATTGGCATGTACCAGACCATGACCAAGAAGGCAGCCATCACGGTGCAGGTGAGTCTGCTTGCTGGGTGCTGGAAGGATGCAATCCGAGCCCTGTGGAAGCAGCTGGCGGGCTCTCCGTTGCATCTCTGGGGTCAGGTGGCATCAATTAGCAGGTGCTTGAAATGGTATCGGTTGTGCCTGTGGCACTCCTGAGGAAGTGATCCTTGCTGAAGAGAGAACGGATTATTTGGCTGCTCTGTGCAACTGCCACAATCCCTCTGGCTCAGCGGTTGGCAAACAACGAGGCTGCGCCACCTGGGTCCAGCCTCAGAAACTCTGTCCACCACTCTTTGTGAACTTCGGGGGGGGGGGGGCGGTTGAAAGGTCTCTAAAGAGAGACGGGATGCCCCACGCTGCAGTCTTTTCAGAGCCTGTTACTTGGCATGTTGCCCACCTGTCGTCAAGGATTTCGGCAGTCCAAGGAAGCAGGTGCCTGATCCTGCTCTTTCCCTGCCCCCCACTTTTTAACGTGCAGAAGAAGGATTTTCCCAGCCATAGTTTCTACGTGGTGGTCGTGGTGAAGACTGAGGACGAAGCTTGTGGAGGGGCGCTGCATTACTACCCCTTTTCCAAAGGTACAGAGGGGGGAGGGGTTTCAACATAGTTCTGTTCCTTGGTGGTGCCTCTGTTTTGTTTTGTCTCACCCTGCCACTAGGTGGCGCCCTTGGCGGAATCACAAGATGGAGACTGGGTGGATGGGCGTTCCATGGGTGGGGCATGTTGTTATCTCACTCTTTTTATTACAAACTGTCACTGGAGACTTCTGTTGCTGAGTAAACAATCCTTTGCTTGGAAATTCAATAAAACCACACCAGGAAGCATTTCCAAATCATTTTGGGGAGGATGACAAGGAGACAAAGTGCTAAGTGACTGTCGCGAACCCGCCCTTCACCAGGGATTCTCCCTCCTGACACCCCACACTTGGTTCAGGGAATCCCCACCCAGCGGAATGCTTGCCTCAGCCTGGGTCAGATGCGCTCTCTGCCCCACAAGCTCCAGCCTTTCCACCTTTCGTCCCACCCAGGAGGTGACCCCTGGTGCGCCCTGTCAGCACAATAGGAACTGAGTAGGATCCCGATACGGTAGCCCATGTGGCCAGGCAGACGCGCAGGAATTTAAACAAACAACGAAACTTTATTGAAATACAAGACGTTAAATAGTACATGCATAGTCCTCTCTTCCCTGCCTGCCCTCCCCCTCTAACTCATATGTAACCCACCCTTTCCCTCCCACAACACAACCTCCTTCCTCCCACTCCAAATCCCAGCAACAAAAACTCTTGTCTTCTTATTCAGACCACCCCCCAGATCTCTCATTCCCTCACCCGCCCCCTCCCACCTGGCAGCCTTACATCCTGCATCCTCCCAGGCATGCCACTGACTCCTTCAAACCCGTAGCGCATCTAATAACAGTGCCCAACAGGTAGCTTCCTTACAGGGAGCCTACAGTAGGTCCTCTGAAAACATCTGGATTTAGTTTTTTACGGGGAAAGGATAGCGATGGAAATCTGGTGGGTGTGTTGTATACATGCAGCGAATGAACTGTGCACTGCCCCCCTTAAGCACAAGGTAGCCTCTCCCCCTTCCCTTTGTTTATTTGTTTATTTCTGAACGGCCTTCCCCGCATGGGTCTCCAGGCGAAACGAGGAGGCACCGCTCCTGCAGGACTGCATTAAGAGCCTTTCAGGGATCTGTATATCACCCTCTTTTAATAAACCTGTTACCTCACCAACACCTGTGCAGACAGCAAATCGGTGGCTGACCCCTCGACAAACGAGAGGGCATGTTAGAGAGGCATGGTCAGAGGAAATGGGTTTCATGCTGACTGAAGGGTGCACATGGGATCCCCAAAGAGTGGGCAGCGTCTGGGTGTAGGAAGCTGCCAAGAGGAGCTCCAGGACAGGGTGCAGCTCCGGGCAGGATCCATATTCCTTGCAGGCTCCCATGCTGAAGAGGCCTCCAGGGAGATGTTCTTGGGGTCATCCCGGGGAAGGGCAGTGGGCTGTGCTGCTTCCAGTTTGGCCAAGCATGGTCTTTTTGCCCTTTCAGACGAGCCTGTTGACCAAGGCAACCGCCAGAAGACCCTGGACGTTGTGGTGTCACCAGCTGTCAATTGTAAGTAGCCCTGGGGTGGCAGCTGCACCCGTTTGGACTGGTGAGGGAGGGAAGAGCAGCCCAGACTTGGGAGAGCAGCTCCAAGCTGCAGCTCATCTGGACCTGGTTCTGGACTACTCTTGTCTGGCTTTGAAGGGCTGTCGCACAGACAATGGAGCGATTTTGTTTTCTGTTGCTCAAGAGGGTCCAAATTACAAGGGAGAGATTTAGGCTAAACATTAGGAGGAATTTCCTGGTGGAACGGGCTGCCGCAGAAGGTGGTGAACTTTTAAGTAGAGGCTGCACGGCCTCTGCCAGGGATGCTGAAGGCAGCAGATTTTCTCAAAGAAAATAATCTTTGAGGTTCCTTCCAACTCTGATTCTGTGTGGCCCCAGATTGTGTTCTGAGTGCGGTACCAAAGTGGCACACGCCCTGCAGGGATTTTGCCCGGGGGTGTCTAATTTTTTCACTAGACATTTTTCACTGAGATATTTGCCAGTATCTGTCAGCCATAAGATGGATGGTCAGCAACAGAAAAGGAGTGCAGGCCATGGAGTGTGTGGCTTGGAGAAGCTTGGTAGACAGAGGCAGGCAGCCCACCCGCCACTTGGGAAGAGGCCTTTTGGAGGTTGCCCCGTTGTCAGCTCATCAGCAGCTCCAACATCAGCTGCTGCCCCTCCACACGGTCTTCCTGTTCCCCCACCCCCTTCCCTGCAGCACAGGTCTATGTGAACGGGATGCTCTTTTGCCTGGGGGTCTTCCTCTCGTTCTACATGCTGACGGTGCTCATTGCCTGCTGGGAGAACTGGAGGTGAGTCCTACCTTGCGCCCGTCAACAGCGTGGCGCTCCCCTCCTTGTTTGGCTTGCCGTTGGAGTCAGGTCAGTGTTCCAGCTGCTGTCAGGACCGCCCACCAGCCTGGCATGGCCCTTGTCACCATCTGCCTTCCTAAGGTGTCCAGGAATTGAGTGTGCAGCTTGGCTCCCTTGCAAGAGTTGTCTGGCAGAATAATTTTCTCTGCTCTTTACTTGCTGTCTGGATTGATGTGTGGTAGGACACTTCGGCTTCACAGAAAGGGTCTCCTGTGACTTCAGGCTGCTGTTGCCCTTTGGCCTCCTCAAATCTTCACAAAGGTCTAGTGTGGCCACTTCTCTAGGGGACAAGGAGCCCAGCCTACTCCCCCAGAGCCATCCTGGGCTCCCTCTGCCCCCTCCATCTCTCTCTCTCTCTGCCCCAAGGAGGCAGTAGCCTGAGGTTCTCTTTGTTACTTTACAGGCAACAGAAGAAGAAGCAGCTACACCAGCTGGGCCTCTTGGCTGCCGTAGACACACCCAGCACTGAAGCTGGTGGGTGATGGGTGTGTGTGTTGGGGAAAAGGAGCCTGGGGGCACCATGGTGGAGGGTTGCTCTTTCTCCACGCTGAAATTTCTGCACTTGAAACCATTTGTAGCCACCTGGCAATTGGCTGCATGTCCACTTTCACTTGGCTTCAGGTGCAGTGCTACCCATAACAGAGCTTTTGATGAATCTGAGCTCTTTGAGCAAAGGAGGTGGGCAGCAGTTATGGCGGGCGGGATGTTTGGGGAGGGGTGATGTTAGAAGGGCAAGGGGGCAACCTGTGCAGGGCACAAATCTGCAGCCCCCAGGCGCTGCAGCCATGTGCTGAATCTCTGCTTTCAAATCTGTCTCCAAAATCAAGGAGATCTAGAACCTTCCCCCCACCCTAATAAAAGTGGGGGGAAAGAACCGTGGAGCTGTGCAAATCCAGACTTGTCAGCTCCCACTCAGAATTCTACATTCATGGGATGAATGGGATTTATTTCGTTGTCCAAATGGCTTTGGCCTGTTTCAGGATGGATAGAGGCCACTCTTGGTGCCTGGCACTTCCAGCTTTTTCATAGGGTGGGGATTTGCACTGGCAAGAGGCATGGCCACTCCCCGTGCTGGTACCACTTGTGCCTGCGAGCCAGAGGCAGCTCAGGCCTGCCCGGGCATCTTCTGGGGCTCTGTAGGGGCAGCGCAGCATCCACCAGTTGTGGTGCGACACCACTTGGCCACTAAAGTTTGGGTTTGCATCAGTAACTCTCTCTCTCTCTCCCTCTCTCCCTTCCTTCTTTCCTTTTCTGGGGCACCCCACGCTCAGCTTCTCTCCTTGGTAAGCATGGAGCCCCCTCTTCCTTTTCTTCACTTCCCAGCAGAGAATTCTCTCTGCAGCCTTTTGTCTTTGCCTTGAAGAGGTGTTAGGAACAGGCAGGCAAGAGAGGAAACCCCCCTCCCCCCAGAGCTGTGAGCTGGGGCCTCTTCTGGCTCACCCCACTTTGAAGGAACGTTGGGGGTTGGGCAGCGAAATAAGAAACATTCAGCCAGTTGAGATTTGGGGCAGGGAAGTTTTTTGGGGGGAGGGGGGAAGCAGCTTGCTCTTTCTGTTCCTCTCGGTCCTTCCCCCGAGACCTTTCCCTGGTTCACGACCGCCAAGGAGGGGCGCCACTTTTGCATGCCCGTCGGCTGCCCTCTGCTCCTGCCCGGCCCCCTCCCCATGGTCACTGACTGCTGATGGTTTGTTGCAGGGCATCCCCACATCACCCCAGACTCCTTCCTGGGGCACCAGCCTTACAATGGCTACAGTTATGGTTCCTTTGGTGAGTCCCGGGCACAGGTGTTGCCTCCCCCTCACCCCACCTCAGCTGTGGGTACAGATGCCTTCACTGCTCTGCCAGCTTGCCCAGGAAGCAAGATGCTTCAAGGGGTTGCTTGGGGGGAGGGCTCCTCCTCCTCTTCCTCTCTCACATTCCTCTGCAGCTGTGGGCGTGGCTCCTGCTCCCTCACTTACGCCCCCAACCCCTCCCCAAATGCTGTTGCAGACAATGGTTCCACGGCCAGCACCGAAAACGTTACCGACAGCCTGCTCTCCACAGAAGCATCGTACAGTTACACAGGTGAGGCGCTTACCTGGCCTAGCTGGCGTCTGGGGGTGCCTGGGCGGGCTTCCTTCCCTCAAATGCCTGGGATGTGCATGCTTGCATGGTGGGGGGCAGGGGCCTCTGTCCCCTCGGAAGGTGGGTGCAGAGGCTGAGCTGGGCTTTCTTGATCCTTGGACCTTGTTCCTGACAGTCGGTTGGCGTTTCTGTGCTGGTTCCCGAGAGCTGACTCCTCGGTGTAACTCTTTCCTTTCCTTTCAAGGGCAGGATGCGTGTCAGCACCGGCAGAGACACTGGGCCATTGCAATGGGTAGATGCTGGCAGAGAGGGGGGACAATCATTGCCAATCAGGCATGCCATTCCTGGTCCCAGAGCCTTGCCACTTGCAAGGGAGGAGGCGGTGCTTTGCCCTCCAGGACTCCTTTGGCCTCCCCGGAGAGGGGAGGGGAGGAATGGAGCAGGCCAAGCAGACGATTGCAGACAGATGTTCACAATAGACTTTGGTTACTTTGCAAGTTTCCCTGGAGTGATTTTGAGGGGGGCAGGGAAAGAGAGAGAAATGAAGCACAGAGTGTGCAGGCAGCTGGCAAAGATGCTCCCTGGCACCAGGAATGTGATGCAAAGACACCCCCAATCCCCCCCGCTCCATCTTGAGCAGCCTGTAGCTTTCTAAGGGGCTTCCAGACTGAACCACAAAGCTGGGAGGGGCGTCAGAATGGAGAACCTGTCACATCTAGTATTCCAGTATTTTTCTTCAATCCTTGTGGGTAAATTTGGGTTCCTAGCCATACTGGTGGCTATGCTTATTTTTCCTAGAGACAAGGCCCCTTAGAAAGCTCGCAAAGGAGGGGGGCTGATCTGCATGAATCCACCCCCACGCCAGGTAATTGCGTGGATTAGGCCCTTCCAGAGCAGGGTGATTGCTGCTGCTGGGGAGAGGAGGGGAGGAGCAAAGGGTCAAGTCCTCCAGGCGGGGGGAGGGCCTTTGCTGATACTGTGAGGCCCGTGTTTGGCAAGGGGGCTTCTTGGCCCCATTGCTGCCCAGATGTCTGGGCTCCTGCTGGGAGGAAGGGCGGGATATCAATAAAATAATAAATAAATAAAGTCTGGCGGCCATCTTCCCAGAAATGGGGCGGCCAGGAGGTCAGCTGCATTCCTAATTTGATGATGGGCTGAGCTGACCTTTATCTTTTGCCACGGAGGCTGCCACGTGCGTCCCCCCAAAAAAGCCGTGTTGGGCTGGGTGGCCCCTGGGGGCACCTGGCAGACCAGCTGGCCATGGGCAAAGGAGGGGGAAGCGCCCTGTGCCTTGGCAGTGACGCTGCCCCCTCGTTGCCTGCAGATCGCTCCCTGGAGAACATGGCTGGGCGCCCGCGGCTCGACTCGCTCAGCTCTGTGGAAGAAGATGACTATGACACCCTGGCCGACATCGACTCGGACAAGAACGTCATCCGCACCAAGGTGCCTAAAGGGGGCGGTGGCGGTGGAGGCCATCTGGAGCCATCTGCCTACCAGTGCTGTGGGGAGACCTGCTTCTGAATGTCGAGGGCTGGCAGTGATGGTGCCCCCACCTGCCATTTAGAACAAGTTGTGGAGATGTGAGGTGGGAGCAGAAGGAAATTAGCTGTCCGTGGCGTGACTTGCTTGCTTGAGACACCCAGAGTGATCTGCAGGCACCTCTTGCTGCCTGCGGCTCTTGTAGTGTCCCTGCAAGGCCAGGGGTGGAGGGGTCAGAGGAGACGGGTGGTGGGAGCCGTCTGCAGGAGGTGTCATGGTTTGGAAATGCTGGCCTGCCTTGCAGCCTTCAGGCCTGGATTATCTTTCAGTGTGTGTGGGGGGGAGGGACGGTTCCCAAGGAGCGTCACAGTTCACCCCCCTCCTTGCCTCTTGTTGCAGCAATACCTGTACGTGGCGGATCTGGCCCGCAAGGACAAGCGGGTGCTGCGAAAGAAATACCAGATTTACTTCTGGTGAGAGAAGCGAGGGATGGGCATGGACGGGAAGGGTGGCTGTGCCATTCTGGGCACTGGGCTAGTTTCTCTTAAGGATATTAGAAGGGCCCAGCTGTCGGATCAGGGCAAAAGGGGCCCATCTTGTCCAGCCTCCTGTTCTCAGTGTGGCCAGCCAGAATCCCCAACAGGAAGCTCAAAAGCAGGACGCAAGCGCAAACACAGCACTCCCCCTGCTTGCGATTCTCAGCACCTGCCTCCGACAGTGGAGGGAGGAGAGAGGCATCGCAGCCAGTAACTATTGATAGCCATAAGAACGTAAGAAGAGCCCCTTTTTGCCTTCCGTCCCTAGGAAAGGTGGTGGCATGGAGTGTTTGCTGCATTGAGCAGGGGGTTGGACTTGATGGTCTTATAGGCCCCTTCCAACTCTGCTATTCTGTGATTCTATGACCAGAGCTGCAGGGCCCTTCCAGAATGCCCCTGGTGGGACAGGCAGGGGTCCACTGCATGCATCATTGTGGAGATATGTCCCACATGCAGGGGGCATGTGCCGCCTCTTACCTGTTCTGTCTCCTGCAGGAATATAGCCACCATTGCTGTGTTCTATGCTTTGCCTGTCATCCAGCTGGTCATCACCTATCAGACGGTAAGTGCAGACATTCCTGGGCTTCTCTCCATGTGCTGGGATGCTGCATGAGGACCATGTGGGTGCCCGAAGGACCCCAACAGCTTGGTCGTCTCGCGCACCCTCCTTTTGCCCACATCTAGCACTGAGCAGCTGCTCCCTTCTCTGTGCCCAACCTTCCTGGCTCTGACCTCTGCCCAAGAGGGTGGTGGGCCGTGGGGTGGATTGGACCCCTGCCAGTCCGATCCTCTTCAGTGGGTACCCTGGTGGAGAAGAAGCAGTTCTTTCTTTCTTTCTTTCTTTCTCGTTGGCAGGTAGTGAACGTTACTGGGAACCAAGACATTTGCTACTACAACTTCCTGTGTGCCCACCCCCTGGGCAACCTCAGGTAGGGGAGGATCAGGCCCAGCCCAGAAGGTGGGGGTGTGGGTGGTGGTAGCAGCAGCAGCCCTGGGTCAGGGGCTCCACCGGAGCCTCTCTGGCTTTCGGCCACAATGCCCAGACGCAGACCTTCCTGCCCTGGTTTCCTCCCTAGCGCCTTCAACAACATCCTCAGCAACATGGGCTACATCCTGCTCGGGCTCCTGTTCCTACTCATCATTCTGCAGCGCGAGATCAACTACAACCGGGCACTGATGCGCAACGACCTGCAGGCTGTGGTGAGTTCACGGAGGACAGCCGCCTGTGTGGCCGTGCAGCCCTCTGCATCCTTCCTCCAGCCTCGGCACCGGCCTCTGCGCCCTGCTTTGCCTCGCCTGTCCAGGGATGCTGTTGTGCTCCCTGTACCAGGTCCCGGGTTCTACAGGTATATCCAAGGTTTAGCAGGGAGTGGAGAGTGAAGAGTGGGGGCTGCCGGTGAAGCTGCCGGGAGTGACGTTCACAGCAGTATTTTATTGATTAATAAATGCAGCAGCCAGTGTTCAAAATGCAGTATTTTCCACCAATTTAAACACCTATACAAATATAAACAGCGTAATCAGAGTTGTGACAGCAATAAAAACACATGAGCTGAATATATCATAGTGAGGCACAACAGCATTAGACTGAAAAGAGAGGCCTGCTTTCTGGACTGTGGACACCGGCCTTTGCCAAGGTGGTGCCCTGCTGATGTTGGAGAACAGCTCCCATCACCCCAGTTGCATGGCCTGTGATGTCGGGCTGACGGGAGCGCAGCTGTGGTGGCTGCTTGGCCAGGACTGATGGGAGGTGCACACTGGTGGCATCAGGAGGGTGCCTGGTTGGTGAAGGCTGTTGTGTGTGTATTCGCTCTCTCTGTCTCCTTTTGGGAGAATGTTCTTTCCCTTGTTCACTGGGGTCGTGTAGAGTTTTTTCCCTACTCCTTGCTGCCACTGTTCAGCCCTTTCCCTCCACAGCAGACGGGCACCCTGGCAGACATGAGCAGGGGTGGGCAGTGTGTGCGGAAACCACTGATGATGTGTGCCAGCGTGTGGGGTGGGCAGAGGCAAGGGGCCCTGGCTCCTTCCCTTGACAGCAGCACCTCTCCCCCTAGGAGTGTGGCATCCCCAAGCACTTTGGCCTCTTCTACGCCATGGGCACCGCCCTCATGATGGAGGGGCTCCTCAGCGCCTGCTACCACGTCTGCCCCAACTACACTAACTTCCAGTTTGGTGAGTGCCACCTTGGAAGTGGGGCAAGGCCCAGGGGCACCTGCGCCCTGAAGCTCAAGCTGCTGCAGCTGTCCCCAACCTGGTGCACTCTGCCTGTTTTGGACTGCAGTTCCTATCAGACCCAGCTGGCATAGCCATGGCTGTGCAAAACAGCTGGAGGGCATCACAGGGGCATGGCCGGGCTTAGAATCTGAGGCGGGGGGAGGAGGGGGCATCTCCAGGAAGGGTTCTGTGAAGGAAAGGGCAGCCTCAGCCCCACCTTATATGTTCCACCTGGGCTGGACTTGGGGCATATGAAGAAATAGCTATGCTGGGGCCCTCCTGCACATGTGCGAAGTGCACTTTGCTTCCCTCTGAATAGCCGTCCTAGCGCAGAACTCAAGTGCTGGTGGTCTTTTCCCCACAGACACCTCTTTCATGTACATGATTGCCGGCCTCTGCATGCTGAAGCTGTACCAGAAGAGGCACCCGGACATCAACGCCAGTGCCTACAGCGCCTATGCCTGCCTAGCCATCGTCATCTTCTTCTCTGTCGTGGGGGTGGTGAGTGATGATGGGAAGCCCTGGAGCTCCGCGGGGCAGGCTGCTGTGAGCTGGCTGACAGCTGGGAGAGTGGCCTCTGGAGCCGCTCCCTGGAACGGGCTGCTTTCCTGAGCGTGGCTTTAATTCGTTGCATTGAAAAACAAAACAAGTTCCATCCTTCCCTGCCCCCCTCCCAATTGTCTCTTGGAATAGTGGGAACTTTAGTGTCCATTTAAGGTGGGCGGGGAGTCAGAAAAGAGGCCTCCTTGTGCTCATCCCACTTGCCCACCACCCCGTAGAACTCTGTATGGCTCCAGTGGCATCCAGTGGCTTAATGGGCCCCTCCCCCACTCCCCCAGGTCTTTGGGAAGGGCAACACAGCCTTCTGGGTCGTCTTCTCAGTCATCCACATCCTCTCCACTCTGCTGCTGAGCACGCAGCTCTACTACATGGGGCGCTGGAAACTGGGTGAGTGCTGGCAGCCCCTCTCCCATAGTGGATTCTGGCATGCGCTCTCTCTCACATGCGCAAACACACACCGCACACAGAGGAGCACAGCACTGGACTGGTTGCCTTCTGAGGTTGCCCATTGGCCATTCCCAGTTGCTGCAGGGAACAGCCTCCCACCTCGGTGCAGGACTGCCAGGCAGATCTCCCCAGCCGGTGCCTCTCTTCTGTGAACTTTCCTTCTGTAGGATGCCTGTTCTCCAGGGGCTGCAGGTCTCTTGGGGGTCCTCCACACACAGGCCTGTAGCTCAGGAAGCCAACGGAGATGTTTCTTGGAGGTCTGGATGGCCCTGAGCTGCAGAAGGAAGAGGCTGAGCCTATTGGGGTTGGGTGGGGGATGGAGTCAGTCTGGGCCAGGCAGAGTAAGGAAGCTCGCAAGAGAATGACAGGGGAACCTCATTGCTGTGAAAATGATTGTGCAGACATGCCCAGGATAGGCCTTCGGCCCCCTCCAAGCCAGCCACCGGGCCGTTTGCAGGCCCTTGTGGCTTTACCACCTCTCCACCTTTCCACAGACTCTGGGATCCCACGCAGGATCTTCAATGTGCTTTACACGGACTGCATCCGCCAGTGCAGTGGGCCCATGTATGTGGTGAGTACAAGTACCTGCCTCTCTCCTGGAAGGTTTGAGGGGGGGCTGTATGGAAACTCCCCCTCCCTCCCTCCCTCCGGGCCAGAGCCAGCGTGGGTGCTTGGCTGGCCTCTTCTGCAGACACTCGGCCCAATTGCCTCCCTCTGCTTGCGTCCTCAGGATCGGATGGTGCTTCTGGTGATGGGCAACGTCATCAACTGGTCCCTGTAAGTAAGAGCTGGTGGGCAGGACAGGAGTCGGCCTGGGCGGGGGAGGATTATCAGCCAATCCATGGGCATGAGGAGGGTGTGGGGGGTGCAGTCTGAGCTCAGATCAGATCAGATCTGCGTGAGTCCAAGAGACAAAGGGCCTTCTCTTCAGTGATGGTGAGGCTGTGGGATGCTTCCCCACCAGAGACCATCTGGTCTCCTCTCTGCCCTTTGTGAGATGGTTGGTGAAGACTTAAAAAAAAAAATCGGCTAGCTTTTAACATGTGACCTGCTGTTTTAATAGATTTGGGGTTCTTCAAAATCTGGCTGCTGCTAGCCCCTAAATGTTTAACGTGATCTACTCCTGTTTTATCCTGCCATTTTTCACCCACTGTTGTTTTTTCAAGTGGAATTTGCTTTCGTATTTACGTGTGTCAGCATACACACTGCTGCTGCAGTGGCAGCTGAACAGAAAACCAGAGTAGCAGCGATAATTATACATGATAGAAATACATTGTAATATTCATGATGATGACGATGGAGCTGCATAAGCTGCCCAGGGCCTCTGTCTGCGGTCTTGAAGGGCCCTTGGCTTTCACCCTGTAGGAGCCCTTCCCTGTTGCCCCGTTGACTCAGTTTCCCTTTCCTCGCAGGGCTGCCTATGGCCTCATCGTGCGGCCCAACGACTTTGCCTCCTACCTGCTGGCCATCGGCATCTGCAATCTCCTGCTCTACTTCGCCTTCTACATTATCATGAAGGTACCACTTAGAATAGCAGCGTTTGGCCCTCTTGGGCAGGGCGGGTTCAACCCTTCCGTCCCGCCGGGACCTTGTCTCTGGGCCCCATTGTGAGGAGCAAGAGCAAGATATAGAGGGAATAAGGGGTGGTGGGGTGATGATGATG
Source organism: Rhineura floridana (assembly GCF_030035675.1). Lineage (NCBI taxonomy): Eukaryota > Metazoa > Chordata > Lepidosauria > Squamata > Rhineuridae > Rhineura > Rhineura floridana. The sequence continues at coordinate 45,103,384 of NC_084491.1, forward strand.
TGAGGGGGGCTCCCGTTCATTGTGGAGGGGTAGATTCTGCTGGATTGTGCTCCCTCTGTGCTTGTCCTGCTGCTGCGAACTCTGTACATCCCCCAAAGGGTCCCCTTCGGTGCCTCTGATCAGCTCTCCTTGCCCTGCAGCTGCGGAGTGGCGAACGCCTCAAACTGATCCCGCTGCTTTGCATTGTTTGCACTTCCGTCGTCTGGGGCTTTGCCCTCTTCTTCTTCTTCCAAGGCCTGAGCACCTGGCAGGTGAGCCGTTCATCCCCCCCATCCCCCCGACCCCCGATGCTGAGGCCATCTGCAGGAGCGGCTCTGGTCGTCCCCAGAGTTGGCGAGGTGCATTTAACGTCAGCACAAGACTGAGCCTTCAGTGGCATCGGCCCAGCTCTCTGGACTGCTCTGCCAAGAGAGGTTCAGCAGGCGCCTCCTCTTTTCACTTTTAAGCGCCTGCTGAAAACCTTCCTGTTCCGCCAGCCTTATGCAGGCAATTAAAAGATGTCTTTTTGCAATGGTTAATCTTTAAATATACAATCAAAACAATGTAAAATAAACCATGTTTTTATTGTATGGTGGTTGTTGTTTTAACTTGATGTGAACCGCTTTGGTGTTTGATGCTTTGATGAAACAGTGGTATACAAATATTTTTATAAATAAACCAGAACTGGCCAAGGCAGAGCTGCAATTTCCAGCCCAGTGTGATTAGTAAGGTGAAGAAGTTGTCCTCGAAAAAACCAACACGTACAGCTACTGTGCAAAAGATCAGCCCTGCTCTGCTTCACCGTAGGCTCAGAGCAGGTGGGGGAAGCTGTGGCCCTCCAGATGTTGCTGAACGACAACTCCCATCAGCCGTAGCCAGCGTGGCCCGTGGCCAGGGATGATGGGAGATGTCGTTCAGCAACATCTGGAGGGCCACAGCTTCCCCATACCTGGGTTAGAGCTTCCCCAAAGGGGGGGCTGAGTCCGAGCTCCTCTTGCGCTTACACTGCAGCGCTGAGGCCGTGCAGACCGTGCTCCATCTCCCGCCACAGTGTCACAGGCTGCCTTGTTGCTGACCCTTCACAGAAAACACCGGCTGAATCCCGCGAGCATAACCGAGACTGCATCCTGCTCAACTTCTTTGATGACCACGATGTCTGGCACTTCCTCTCATCCATTGCCATGTTTGGCTCCTTCCTGGTAGGTGGCCTCAGCTGCTGTGGGTGCCCTGCCAAGGGGTGGGAAATAGCAGCACCCCCACGGTGGTCCCTAGCACCACCTGTGCCCAAAGGGGCTGTGCCAAAAGGTTAGCGAGCAGGGAGGCTTTGTACGCTGCACGTTCACGGACACCCCTTTGCCTTCTTGTAGGTATTGCTGACTCTGGATGATGATCTTGATTGTGTCCAGCGTGACAAGATCTATGTCTTCTAGAGGCTGGATTCCGATCAGGCGCTTGGTGGCCTCTCGCCCATGGGATGGGCACAAGGCCTCTCCTGTCTCTGCTGGTTTGGGGACAGGCCTCGCAAGGGCACCTGGCCAGAGCCAGGATCTGCAGCAGGCGTCCCTTCCCGTTTAACTGCGTCCTGAAGAGCCTGCGGAAGCGAGCGAGGCTGGTGCAGGGCTTGTGCACACCCGGCTCTTTCAGCATGTGCATCTTCATGGGGCTTGCTGCTGCCACAGCCATTAGGCAGCTTGGGATGTTGCTTGCCTTGCGTCTCGGAGAAGAGCTCTGGATGAGGGGCAGTCCCTGCCAGGCTCTCTTGGTTCTGCTGGGCCAGTCTTTCAAGAGAATCAGCACCTCATTGGCGGCCTCCCCCTGAGGGTGGCCAGTGTGCCTGCCTGCTCCCCTCAGAGGAGGCTGGCCTGAGCAGTCCTGAAGTTGCCACCCCACCCTGGCAATGTGGCGCAGGGCCTGGGGCTGTGGGGAAAGCCAGACTCCTTGTAGGGGGAGGGGCCTTGTTGTTAGGGGCCAAACCAGGGGCTTGCATGTGTAGCACCAGGGTCATGAGTGGGCGGGCAGCAGGGATGAGGGGAGAGGGCAAACTGGTGCCTGTTTGGGGAGCCCTCACCCTGGGAGGACTGTGAATGCCCGTAGCCCAGCTCCACATCCTCATGTACACTTTGCCAACCCTAACGAAGCACATCTTCCTGTGTGCAGCTGAGGCAAAGCTGCCTCCTCCTCTCTCTGGAGAGTGACGTCTGACACCAGTGATGATGCCACACCTGGTGCTCTTCCTTCCTTCCTTCCTTCCTTCCAAGCGTGGCCTTTCTGGGGGAGGGGGGGTGCAGTGGATCCTCTTGCCAACAAAAAAATGCCTCCCTTCTTCTGGGCAACAGCCATGCCCAGGAAGAGGAGCCTGTTCCTCTCTGTCCTTGAAGCACACTGTGAGGGGGGGCTCTTCCATGCCTCATATGGGGTGTCAAGCTGGGCTCTGTCTGCTTCTTATTGTCCGTCCTCCCCAGCCCTGCCACTGGGTAGGACTTGGCAGCTGAGTCGCCCCAGACAGTTTACTTTGCACTGCCTGAAGTTTGCTCCTTTTACTCTTGTTTTCTGCCCAGAGCTGGAATCTGATCCAGGAGCCGCTCCTCTGTTTTTCATGATATGAGCTACGCAGAGATAGCCATTCTCTTAATCCCAGTTAAGGGTGGCCACGCTGGCCTGCAAGCCAAAGGGCTGCCTCAGTGGCCGAGGGAAGGCCACCAGTGGAGAAGGACACACACACAACCACTGCGCTATTTCTGGGGAGGAGTTGCACTCCTCTCCCTCCTATGTTTGTCCACTCCTGGTTATGGATTGTGGATTGGTTTTTTTTGTTTTTTTAAATCATTCTCCATGTAAAACGTTGCAGAACAAAATTACAGTGTTCATTTCTATGAATTCAGCTGCCAAATGCAAAGAGATAAAAGACAGCCGTGCTTTGCCCTTTTGTGTCCTTCTTGCTCTCTTTTTGCGTGGGGTGGGGGGCGTCCGTGTCTGTCTTTGGAGGAGGTGCTGCACCCTTCCTTCCATGGCCCACAGCACAGCACCCTTTCGGTTAATCCTTTGGCCCCAATGCAGACTCCACGCAGGAGGAAACAAGTGAGCCAGCACAGGCCCCAGACTCTTCCCGCCACGCCCTCTCCCAAAGGGGAAAGGTTTGTCTTCACCCAGCAGGTAACACTTCTGGGTTTTGGGGAGCCGTACGCTCATCAAGGCAAAGCCCACTGCAAGGGACACACAAGCATACACACAAAAGCAAGGAAAATGTCAAGTGGGTGCTTGTGCTTCCCATCCCCCTTGGAGACGCAACTGAGTACTGAGCCTGGGACCTGCTGCAAGCAAAGCAAAGCTGATGTGGAAGATCAACATGTGGCAAGAGAAGGGTTAAAGTCTCTCACACACACCCATCCTGTAATCAGTCTTTCCCAACCAGTGTGCCTCCCAATGTTGTTGGACCACAACTCCCATCAACCTCAGCCAGCATTGCCAATGGTCAGGAAAGATGGGGATTGTGGTCCAACAACATCTGGAGGCACACTGGTTGGGAAAGGCTGCGTAGCTATTTACATTTCTTAACAAGTGCACTTTAAATGCAAAGGCTAGTTGAATGTCCTGTCCAGGGTGTGCCCCTTTTCCTGGCTTTACAAGGGCAGACCCTTCAGCCCAGCCGGAGGGGGCCACAGCGGAGAGGTGGGCTTACAGGGTGCTCTTTCTCATCCCAAAGTGCCTGCTGGTGCCACCCTGGTTGTCGTCCTTAAGGCAGGCAGGATGAGCAAAGTGTCGGAACATGAAGAGCCCCCAACCCACTCCACTCAATCTCTAGGAGGGGGAGTAAAGGGGAACTCCAAAAAGGTGCTCCAGCTTTGCTTTATTCCGCAGCCATCAAAATCTCAGTTTAGTCTGGGAGGACTTTGTCATGAATGGTATACAGATGATTTACAGAGGCGTCTTTTCCCGAAGCCCCCTAAAAGTGTGTCCCCGTCCCTCGCTGGGAGGTGCTGCATGCAGGAGCCTGCAGGGGCCCGAGCCAAGTGGGGGAGTCACAGCCACCTCCCCCGGGCTTCCCTGCAGTCATTGTCACAGCAGCACCAACTGGATTTCGTCTCCTCCTTGGGGGCCGCCTTTGGCCTGACCCCTACCCCCGAGAGTCAGCCTTCCTGTGGCCCCAATGGCAGGAGGCCCCTGACGGCCCCCAGCAGCTCTCTGAGGTCCCCCTCCTGCGCCAGCGCATGCTGCCCTCCTTTGAGCAGCGTGATGTGGACGCTGTGGCTCTCCAGCCGATCTGCCAGCTGCAGCGCTTGCTGCCAGGGCACAGTCTCCTCCTGCAGGCCGTGCAGCAGCCGAACGGGGCAGGTCACGGGGATGGATAAGCGCGCCAGCAAACCGTGCCGCTCTGCCTCCTCGAAGAAACCCCACTGCATAAGCAGGTGCTCCCTGCTGCTGCCCCGTGGGAAGGCGTAGAGGCCGCTCTGCTGGGCTTGGCTCTTCACCTGGGCAAGAGGGCAGAAGGGGCCCCATTGAAGTGGGTGGAGCAGAAGGCACAATGGGCAGGCAAGGCCAAGAGTCCAGCCAGCAGTGGGTCCCAAAAGCTGCCACCACCACGGCTCCAGCCTGGGCCCCAGCATCCAATTCTCAACCACTGCCTTTTGGGAGGGCAGATGCCACCCCAGTCAGAGTGTCTCGATCTTGCCTTGTGCAGGCTTCCCTGCTAAGAGCTGTTGCTCACCTCTGGGGAGAGCCCTCTGGCATGGGTGATGAAGGCATCGACTGCAATCCCTGTGGCAACCAGCCCGGCAATCCTGTCTGAGCGCTCCAGAGCCACCAGCAGCATCAGCCAGCCCCCCATGCTGGCCCCCACCAGAATCTGGAGGAAGAGGAGATGTTTGCCCTCAGAGGCTCTCTGCTGCTGTAGCCACAGGCTACCCCTTCCTCTCCTGACTAGTGCTGCCCGTCCTTTCAGAAGCAGCCAGCTGTCCGCCTTGCCCATTTGGGAGCCATCTAGGCGGCATCCTTGGCAGAAGAGGGAGAGACCAGGAGCCTCCCCAACCATGGCCCAATGGGCCCCTGCAGAGCCAAAGCCCTGGCAGACTCAAGCAAGGCAGCCCATGCAGCAAACACAGGGCCGTGGCTGCAGGGCTAGGTCATTCATCCTTCTGGGCAACAAGATGGGTGGCTGTGCTAGCCAGGGATGGCTTAGTGCATCAGCGGGAGGGAGGAGCTTGCCTGGGGCCCGCTGGTGAGCTCATCGATCACAGCCAAGGCGTCTTCCTTCCAGTCCCCCAGGAACATCTCTTCAAAGCAGCCGTCGGATTCCCCACAGCCCCGGTAGTCGAAGCTGGGATGGGAGGAGGCACACCAGAGCAGAGGTGAGAGGCCCCACCAACCATCCAGGGATGGCCCTACCGCTAGGCAGAGCAAGGCAGCTGCCTTGGGGGGGGGCTGCAGTGGACACACCTGTGTGCATGCACTCTGCAGCCTGCTGTGTGCTCACCTAAGTGAGCCTGCTGCCCTCTGGCCTGGCAGAGGACTTACTGCCACAGTAAGATCCAGCTGTCAGCCTCTGCACATGGGACAGGGAGAGTCAGCCCAGTGCCTTGTGCCAGCCCCCCCCCCCCAGCCTCTTCGGAGTCCAGCCAGGAAGAGCTCCAGGCAGACTCCTGTTTCCCACCTGACGAAGGCCCGTCCAGTCTCCCTGCAGAAACACTCCAGGCTCTGGCACTTGGGGTTGGCCCTGGTGTCGTTGAAGCCCAGCAGGAAGACAATGCCAGGGCTACTCCCGGGCAGCTGATGGTAGGCCAGGCGGGGCAGGCCTCTGCGTGACAAAAACCATGGTGCCATGTGGGCAAAGCTGTGGGGGAGAGCAGAGCAGGGGTTCCGTCTCTCAAATCCTCCATGGGTTTGGTTTCCAAGGGCCAGCCCAGAACCCATGAAGTACATGGCCACAGGTGCCTCCCTCTGTTTTCCTTTTAGCCTCAGTTTACCTTCTGTACAGTGGGTGCACTAAAAGGATGCTACTTCTGCCATGACTACCCTTCATGCCCTTGCAGAGGCCCACATGGACCATTGCCAGTCGCTTGTGGGTGACCTTTCACCTCGTTGCTGGAGCACTGTGTTGGATTCCCCATAGCTGGAGGGCAAGCAGGCCCTCCCCCACTCCCAGTTGCAGGACACAGTCACCCTCTGCTACCCCTTGGACCCCCCCAATGGCCGCTGCTCCCTTTCTCCCCTCCGTCATTCACCTGCAGGTAAGAGGTGAGAACATTTGGGGATTTTTAATTTAGAGAAAAGACAAGTAAGGGGAGACATGGTAAAAGAGTATAAAAATTATGCATGGCATGGAGAAAGCAGATAGAGAGAAGCTTTCTCCCTCTGTTATAACTCTAGAACTCATGGACATTCAATGAAGCTGAATGTTGGAAGATTCAGGGGAACAGACAAAAGAAAGGACTTCACACAGGAGTGGATAGTTAGACCCTGGAACTGGCTCCTAGGAGAGGCAGTGATGGCCACCAACTTGGATGGCTTTAAAAGATTAGACATATTCATGGAGGAGGCTCTCGATGGCTAGGAGCCATGTTGGCTGTCCTCTGCCACCGTGCTCAGAGGCAGTATGCTTCTGAAAACCAGTTTCTGATCCTTGCAAGCGGCGAGAGTGCTTGTGCGCTCAGGTCCTGCTTGCAGACTTCCCATGGGCAACTGGCTGGCCACAGTGTGAACAGGAATGCTGGATGAGATAGCCTGATCCACCAAGGTCTTCTTATGGGAACATACAGGGAGGGATTTGAGGGCTCTGCAGCAGAAAAGATCCAGCCTCTCCTCCCTGCTGAAGGCTGCAGATTGTCTATGATTCCACCCCTCAAAAAAATAAAAATGCTTTTCTTGGTGCTTCTTTAGGAGCTGTGACACCCTGACACCCACCTTTGCAACAGCGGTGCAGGTCCTGGAAAAGCAGCCAGGCTGCCGTGCTCTGTGCAGAGTGAGCAATGAACGAGCAGACTGGGACGGGGTTAAGTGTTGGCTGTTTGCTAACTCAGCAGGTTGAAGAATTGTAGGCAGGGCAAATTCCAAGCCTGGGAACTGTTGTATAAGTGGCAGGGCAGAGACTAAAGCAAAGGTTAAGCAAAGGTTAATTTCTTATGAGAAATATGCAGAGCTCATGCTTACTGATGAATTCAGCTTATCAATCTATATGCCCAACAGCACCTCTTGTTTCATACGTTCCAAATTGTGCATGTGTGTTTTCCACATGGAACCCCAGACAGCCTGGGGAGCAGAGTGAGATATGTGCACTGCAATTTTCCATTGTGATATGGCTTGGGGTGCCAGCGTGGTTAAACTCAGCCCTCTACCCCTTGGTGCAATGGCCAGTGCTAATGAACAGAGGCTCTACATTGTGAGACTAATTTGAATTAAAACAGTTTCAGCAAAGACATTGTCCAAAAGCAGCTAATAATTAGCAGCTAATGGTGTGTGTTTGTGTGTGTGTTGAGGACATATTTGTTCAAGCTGATGGGCTAGATCTGAACACAGAGCAGCACCAAGGCAGACTTCTACCTTGGAAAAGATCAGGCCAGCCACTGGGTGTTGCTCTTGCTCCATCAGCAAACAGGGTTGGGATGGGAGGACAGGCTAGCGATGGAAGCCTTATTGCCCTGAAGGGAAAAGGTGGCTGGACTCTGAAATGCAGATATCAGCACAGAGTTATGTTTTTCAAATTGCTTCATAAATCCTACCCCCAGCCCCACAAATATGGATTTCTTTGTGCTATGATACACAGTGCCATTCCATGTTCAGCACTGAAGGAGCTCAACCCAGTCAGAAAAGGATGTCTGTGGGGGCCAAATGTATACCATGTCAGGCTCTGGTGCATGCAGGCAGAACCCATCTACCTCCTCTTTCTTATTCAAGTTGCTGTTTCCTTTTTAAGATATATTATTTTTTAAACAATCTTTATTATTTTTATGATACATTTCAAGTATTCAAGGCACATAGACACACACTAGTTATTGCAACAGCACTGCGAAGTAGGACAGTATTCTTCCCCTGTTGCCAAAGTGGGTGTGGCTCTGAGGCTAAGAGAATAGTGATTTTGCTTAAGGCAGCCAGTGCATTTGTAGCTGGGAAGGGATTTGAACCAGTGACTTGTGGGCTTCCCCTAGAAGGCATCTGATTGGCCACTGTGAGGACAGGATGACAGACTAGATGGCCCCCCTTTGGCCTGATCCACCTTCATGGCTCTTGTGATATTCTGACCAACTCCTATCCTGACTCCATGCCCTTCATTGCTAAATTTCTTCTCCAGAAAGGCTTTGCATTCTTCTGGTGGTGGTTGCAACGCACCTCAACTGCACCTTTTCCATTTGCACGATGCCCTCTTCAGGATGAGTCAACCAGTCCCACACGATGACCAAGATAGGGAGCTGCACATGGTTTCAGGTGGACGTAATATATTGCTCAATAATTTGTGTAGTCCACACACGCATACCAACCACTTTCTATGGAGTGAGTGATTTAACCTCTCCACCACACCAAGCTTAGATCTGGATTCAAATCCAACCTTAGCTATGAACTGGCAAGGTAGCACTGGGCAGGTCGCACTCCCCTCAGCCTCAGTTCCCCAACCATAAATTTAGAATGAATGATGTCCCACCTCACAAAGCACTTTGTAATATGTAGCAGCAAGTGAGAGCTTCAGCCAAACTGGAGAGGGGGGGGGAATGGCAGCATCCGGGGGGGGGGGGCTCTGTTCATGCAACAGAACTCCAACGTCTGAAGATTCAAAGTAGGTCAACTGTTACGTAGCCTGTTAATTTCACTTGTAGGAATTTCAGGACATTTTAATCAGGCAAAATAGAACTGAGGGGAGAGAATACTCAGGCCCACTGAGCTTGTGGGGGACATAGATTCTTGCATGACTTAAGTCAGTGAGCCTTTTTCTTGGCTTGCAAGGTTGCAAACTCTTGTACCCAACATCTGGGGGGCATTAGGCAACAATTCATCCAGTGCTGCATAAGCTGAGTGGTTCGAATTAGGTTAAATCTAATAGGCTGCCAATTCCTCCCAGCCCAGGGAGAGTTCTTTGTATTTTGACTTCACAGGGAATCCAGTAATGAGATCAGAGCAGAGCCCCCCCCCTTCACCCTTGCTCAACATCTGGTCCTGGAGCAGTCCTGCCTAAAAAAGGACTGGCTCCTTCTGGCCTCAGAGAGGCAAACCCCTCCCCACCTTCTCTGACTCAGGCATGTGGGGAATGTCTCTGGAAGGCTCCTTCGTCACTGTCTTTTGGAGTCTTTCCCCAAATATGGTGCCTGGAGAGTGGAGTCCTTTGTTGCGAGGGGGGTGGGGTGGCTTGATGGGGCAGGGCTGGTGATGATGTCACTGGCCACGGAGCTGGAGCCTTTTAGCCCAAGACCCAGCCTTGCCTGGCTGCAGAGTCTGGGCAGAGCATCATCAGAGGAGACCACAGAGCAGCTTCTTGTAAGTGCCTCTTTAGATGCTCTTGGGAAGTGTGTGTGTGTGTAAGAGAGAGAGAGAGAGAGATGCTGGGCACAGTGTGGCTGGAGCTCAGGGTTCTTGTGCTGAAAGCTGGCGATGATTATTACAGTGGAGCACATTTAAAATGGCTTAAACAGGCGCAGGGCGGGACTGGTTATCAAACTAGTGACAATAAAGTGCCCAGGATGTCCCCGCTGGGTCTGGCTTTTTCAGCTGTAATGGAAGGCAGGCTGGGTTGTGGGAGGCCCAGATCCATGCCACAGGCAGCCATGGCTAAAGGCATCCTCTGGCTTCAGAGGCTGGCATCGATGCCAGCTGCTGATGGGCAAACCGGAGATGAGGGCTGTTGTTCAGCTCCTGCCCTTCTTGTGGGAAGCTGGACCTGAGAGGAGACCCTTGCTCTGATCCAGCAGGGTTCTCCTGAGGCTCACCGCCACCCAGAACTAGAAAGGGGCAATCTGGGGCCAGGTGGAGCCCAGAGCTGCTGCATGGGCTTCCTCGGCTGTGGCCCAGACTGGCTGTCTGGCTGATCCTGTCTCAGAGGAATAAGGGGCAGGAGGATCGGGCCCTTCTCTGAGAGTGCAAAAGAGGCCCCCACAGGACTTGATGTGGAGAAACAGCCAGATGGGCAAGGTTAGGGGACACGCGGGGCTTCTAGAGCCAGCACTGTTTTGCCCTGTAGCGATAAGGCAAAGGGGTGACCTGGAAGAGCCTTGGGCGCCGGAGAGGCAAAGGGCAGAGAGCCAAGGTCTTGGGAGGCAACCAGCGGGCAATGCCAGCCACCGCCTTTGCACCCAGCCAGAGGACCCTCATGCCGGCCTTGTCGCCTTGTCAGGCTGTTTCTAACTCACCAAGCCAGGACTTTCGTGAGTGTCCCCCTCCATGCAGCCCAGCCTGGCCTTCTGTGGGTCACTGTGGAAATGTGCTGGTGTCCCGAGTCCCAAGACCCAGTGGGTCCCTTGGGCCCATCAGGTTCATGTTGCGCTCCACAGAAGCGTGGGGGGTGGGACTCGGCTTGCATAGTAATGGAGGCTGTGAAATAAATGGAACCTGGCTAACAGGCAAGGGGAGAAAAGGCAACAGCATCCATCAGCCAGAGGCATCGATGTTCAAGGAGGTCTGACTGCAGGACTGTGAAGGGCTCCTGCCTGGAAGACTGAAGCCAGGGAGTGCGCAGTTTCAGCCTCCCTCTATAGGTCTGGATCTACGTACAGGTGTCTTGAGGTGGGGAGGGACTGGCTGAAGCTGGTACTCACCTGAGCTGAAGGGCAGGGAATCTTCAGCATCATAACTTGGGTTGTCAGTCCCTCCTCCCTAGATCTGCAGCTGGGCAAGTTGGGGAACTGCCTGTCCTTGCCGGCTAGAATCTGCTGTGGCTCATGATTGGACAGTCCTCCCAACAGGGGATACCAGCACCCATGGTACCCCCAGAACCATAGCAAAGGGGCCCTGAAGGCAGTTTGGCCCCTGGCATCACCACTGCTTATGTGAAGGGCCATACTGGAGCTTTGTTTAAAATGTATTATTCTATTTATATCCTGCCATCTTCCAATAAGATCAAGGTGGCAGACATGGTTCTCCCCCTCCCTACTTTATCTCCACAACAACCCTGTGAGGTAGGTTAGGCTGAGAGGCAGTAACTGGCCAAAGGTCACCCAGTGAGCTTCCTGTCTGAATGGGGATTTGAACCCTGGTCTCCCAGGTCCTCGTCCAATACTCTAACCACTATGCCACAGCCTAAACACCATATGCACTCATTGTGGCTGACATAAGCGGGCTCTTGGCCTGAACTCAGAGCCAGCTCACCACTCCGAGCGTCATCCAGGCTTTTCAAGCCCAGAAACATCTGTGCCTCTCACAGCACAGTTCCCAACTGTCCTTGCTCCGGGTTTATGCTTTGTGTGGGGCTCTGAGGCCTCTCAGGACTTGACTCACTTGAGACCAGAGCACTTTAATAATGGGGGGGAAAGCAATGCTGTGATCATCATAGCAACATCAGCGTGTGAAAATGTGCACCCTGCATTGCAGGGCAATGCCTTTGGGGGGCAGGCATCAGCCTGCATGGAGGTGGCTTTCTGACTACCCTGCTAGGACTCTCTTCTTTACTTAGATTAACCCGAAGCAAACATTTCCCCTCCAACATAAGAACGTAAGACAAGCCGGCTGGATCAGGCCAGTGGCCCATCGAGTCCAGCGTCCTGTTCTCACAGTGACTGGCCAGATGCCTCTTCTGGGAAGCCTGCAACCAGGACCTGAGTGCAAAGAGCACTTTGCCCTCCTGCTGTGGCCAGCATTTGGTATTCAGAAGCATACTGCCTCCATCCATGGAGGCAGAGCATAGCCATCATGACTAGTAGCCACCGATAGCCATTTCCTCCATGAATTGTCTAATTAGAATTGTCTAATCAAGTTCATCAAATGTTGACTGGGGAGGGGGGAGGAGAGGCAAAGACTGAGAGCAAAAGGTGCCAGAGGGCAAGAGCCTCTGGGTTAAGCTTGCCTGCAAACAAAGCAAGGACTTTGGCCTGCCAGATCATCTAGGCGGCTGCCTTGTTGGCACTTGGCTGGCAGAGCGCCAGGAGGAGACAGTAGTTGGGTCCCTGCAAAGTGTTGGCATTTGCAAGGAGCTTCCCAGCTGCAGCTGTTTTGGAAGGCGGGGGGGGGGGACTGCTGGCAGGGCAAAGCCCTCCCTGTGCCCTGCGCTTCTCTGTGTAGTTGAAAATGGAGCTTCTGCAACTCCTGGCTGCCACCCCTGCCAAACGCACACAGGTGGAAAAGGTCTCTTCCTGCAGACCACTCGGGATGCACCTTGTCCTGCTGGCCACGTGTGTGTCCATGTGTGGCCCTCTGCGGGTGTGGCTTTGCATGGGGAAAGGGGGATTCTCCAAAGGGAGGGGCAGGGGCTGCCCTTCTCCCGCAACCACCTCCCCAGTTCCTTTTTTGTCCCCCTCACCTCCCTGCCCCCCTCTCTCCCCAGGTCCTCCTCCTCCAGCATGGCAAACAAAGGCCCTTCCTTCGGCCTGAGCAGAGACGTCCAAGCCAAGATTGAGAAGAAGTATGACGACGAGCTGGAAGAGAAGCTGGTGGAGTGGGTTGTGGCTCAGTGTGGGGCAGACGTGGGGCGCCCTGAACGCGGCAGGCTAGGCTTCCAAGTCTGGCTGAAGAATGGCATTGTGAGCACTGAATGTTCCCTGCCAGGCCCTTTGCTACCCCCCGTCCCGCCCCGAGGCTCAGATGTGGAACGTGGGCACAATGGCAAAGGAAACAGCAACTCCGGGCCTAGTTTCCTGCCTGCCTCAAGATAACCAGGGGGCTGTTGCACTGGCCATTTCCTGCTCTCTGGGGGTCGTCAGAGATGCGCTGGAGGAGATGGAGCAGGCACAGAGAGAAGGCGGAGACCCCGACAGTATCCCCTCACCTCCCCAACAAATCCTATGAGCCCCCAAACTTCTGATATTAGAGCTCTCAGGTTGCAGGTGGGGAAGGGGAAGACTCCAGGGGTTTTGAGCCCTAGCAGGCAGGCAGGCAGGCAGCATCTGTCTGTCCGCCTTGCCCATTCACCTCCCATCGTGCTCCCATCACAGCACCCAAGGGGGTGGGCACACGGTCCCAGGCAGGCGCACAGCCCAGAGCTGCTCGGCTTCAGCAAGGCGAAGGAGGGGGGGGTCTGATATGCCTTCAGACCATATCAGGGGACCATGTTTATTGAGCCACTTTGACCTGCTCTGGGATTTGCAAAGGCAGATGCTTCCTCGAGTCAGGGGTGCATGCGAGGAGCTACAGTGCTTGCTCCTTGGTGCTGTGGCTTTCTGAAACCAGGACTACCCAGGCCTGTCTTAGGGGACTTCCCAGGGCTGGCCCAAGCCATTTTCTCACCGCAGGCAAAGCACAGAAGGCTTCCCATCGCGCACAGAGAAGCCAAGTGGATGGGCAACTGGCTCTTCCCTCAACACTGGCCATGGGATAATGTCCTCCCACACACCTGAGACAACAGGCTTGTGTAGGGGACAGACACACCTCTGTCCTGCCACTGTTGCCCCCCCCCCAGCCTCTGCTGCCTGAGGCAGTTGCTCACTCTACCTAATGGCAGGGCCGGGCTGGAACTTTCCAGTGACATTTGGGAGCCCCAGTTGGTGCTACTTTCTCCATCCTTTTGCTTCCTCCGGCAGGTCCTAGGCAAGTTGGTCAACAGCCTCTACCCTAGTGGCTCCAAGCCTGTGAAGATCCCAGAGCCTCCTCCCACCATGGTCTTCAAGCAGATGGAGCAGATAGCCCAGTTCCTGAAGGTGGCAGAGGACTACGGTGTGGTGAAGACGGATATCTTCCAGACAGTCGATCTGTTTGAAGGTGGGAGGCTGAGGAAGGCTGTGTAACGCAGGTAGCAAGGGGCAGAGCTGTGGAGACAACAGGGACGCCACGGAAGAGGGGCGTGTGAGCCTTGTGGGGTGCTTGAAATTGCCCCCTGCCCTTCCCCCTATAAAATGTATATTATGTTTGCCTTCACTGCAACTCTGCAAAGTACACCACAATTGAGTAGTGAAGTCAGACAGAGGGAGATAATGGCACCTCCAAGGCTGTGCTAAGGTGAGACTTGAACCCATATCAGCCTGATCTTCTATCTAGCCTCTGCTGCCTGCTCCAGTCAGAAATAGGCCTCTGCTGTTGTTGATACTGGCGGTCCTTCCTTGGACCTCCTCCCTCCAGTCGCTTGAGATATTCAAGTTCAAGGTTTGAGTTTTGGTGTGGGACCAGGATACCTGAAAGACCGTCTTACCCCTTATGTACCCAGTCAATCACTGTGCTCTGCAGGTGAGGGCCTCCTGCAGATACCATCTTATCAGGAGGTCCGTTCTGCACTTCATAGGAAGCGGACCTTTAGTGTAGCGGCACCAACCCTTTGGAATTCCCTCCCCTTAAATATTAGACAGGCGCCATCTCTGTTATCTTTTTGGTGCCTACTGAAGACCTTCCTCTTTCAACAAGCCTTAGAAATCCTATCCCAGTCTGCGTCTGTGCTGGAATTGCTTTTGAATATGTTTTTAAACCTTTTTTTAAAAAAGATGTTTTGTTTTAATGTATTATAATGTCTGTTTTTAAGATGTTTTATAGTGTTTTTAGTGTTTTTGTTTGCTGCCCTGGGCTCCTACTGGGAGAAAAGGTGGGATATAAATCTAATAAATAAGGAAATAAATAAAATATTCCATCTGGCCAAATGTTTGCCTTGGATGTGGGGGAATGTTGGCTTCCAAGGTCCCTTTCTAGACAGGACCTGCCTGAACCCCAAGAGTGGGAACCGTTTTCAGCCCAAGGGCCGCATTCCCTTCTGGACAACCTTTTGGGGGCCACATGCCATGGGAGGGCGGGGCCAGAAGCCAAAGTGAGCAGAGCAACAAGTGCAAATTGTACAGCAGGCCAGTTTTCTCATGGCCCCCTGCATCTTCCAGCCAGAGCAGGAAGCATTATTGGGGCTGAAGGAGGCATTCCAGCCAGGGGAAAAGCACCCAGGGGCAAAGCAGGGCTGGAGAGGGGTGTGGGGCCTGGGGAGCCCCATTTGGCCCATGGGTCTGAGGGTCCTGACCCCTCACCCACAAGGGCCTGAAACCAGCATGGAGTGGCAGGAAGTAATTCCTGGGTAGTCACAGAGTGGTCTCCACAGCTTGGAACAGGCACTGTTTACTTGCTGAACAAGCTCCTTGGCTGACTTAGCTCAGTCCTGGCTGCCGCGGCTCTCCAAAGCTTCAGACTCTCTTCTCCCAGCCCGACCTGAAGACATCAGGGACTGACCCCAAGCCCTTGCGCATTCAAAGCAAGGGCTCTTCCTCTGAATGAGGGGCCTTCCCTTCCCTGGAAAGGCACGAGCGGCTTAGCCGCTTGCTCTGCGTGGCAAACGACTGTGACAGTGTGCTGGTAGGGAGGGGTGTTGAGAGCCAAACGGTGGCTTGATTCAGCCCTCCTGAGAATCTCTCTCTCTCTCTCTCTGTGCTCCCAGCTAAGGACATGGCAGCAGTTCAGAGGACGCTGATGGCTTTGGGAAGCCTTGCCGTGACCAAGAATGACGGACAGTATCGTGGAGACCCATCTTGGTTCATGAAGTAAGTGGCCTCTGAGCCTCAACAGGGAAGGGACCCAAGAACAGCCTGCAGCAGCAGGCCAAAGGGGGCCCATCCAGTCTGGCATGCTCTTCTCACAGTGGCCAACAAGATGCCCCAATATGGAGCCCACAACATGGCGCTGTCCCCACTCGTGGTTCCCAGACACTGGTTTTCATGCGTCCCACCTGAGACTTTGGCATAGTTCTCAAAGGTCACAGGGCTCAAATTCAACCAGTCTTGACTACAGGCACAACCCAGTGAATTTCTCCATCCCCAAATCCCAAGTGTCACAATGAGAAACATATTTTTCTTTTTTTGGCAACCAGCTTTCTGCAGGAGAAGGCACTCCTAAGGAATGATAGAACTCATTCTGGTTGCATGCATTGTCTTGATGTCTCCCCCCCCCCCCATGGCAGGGCTGATGAGTGGTGCAAGAAGCTAGATCTGACTATTGAGTCCCTCTTTTCTCTCTCTCCCAACCCCAGGAAAGCCCAGGAGAACAGGCGGGGCTTCTCAGAAAGCCAAATGAAGGAAGGCAAGAACGTGATTGGTCTACAAATGGGCTCCAACCAGGGCGCCTCACAGGCAGGCATGACAGGCTACGGGCGGCCCCGGCAAATAATCAGCTAAGCAGGAGCAACTCCCTCCCCCCTCCCCCCACCAGAACTGGCCCTCCAGCTGCTGCACTAACAGCCCAAATGCCACCCCAATGAATCATGCCACTGGGGCAGCAGTGGCCACCAACCAGGTCTTTTATTGGAGAACCTTTCAAAAAAACCCGTAACTCTGCCCCAGAAGTAACTACCTGGGAGCAGGAGGGCTCTAGCAAGGTTGCTGCATAGCGACGGCCTCCTATCCAGCTTGCTGCATCTCCTCACCTTGCCAGCCCCTTGCATGCTCTCTGCTTCGCTGGCTGCCTTCGCCCTTGGCCATTTCACAAAGCCTGGGGGGCACTGCAGCCTAGGCACCTGCCCCGACAAAAGTGCAATTGGAAACCTTGTCCCCAATGCAGATTGGAACATGGCTGAAACTTGCACAAGAGAAAGAGAAAAAGAGAGCAAACCTTTTCTACAACTAGTGGGGGAGAGGAGTGTGCCTCCTCCTCTCATCCGTTTTGTACCTTCTTCTTGTTCATCAATTAAAGATGACGAATCTTTCCAGGTCTCTTGGCTGTTCATGTCAGTCCTCTGCTCTGTTGCTGCAGTCACGGTGCTGGCAGCAGAAGAGTCCGGCTTGGGGAAAGCAGAAGGCCAGACTCACTCAAGAACCCTCTTTGCCACCTTTGCTGGCATTGCCTCCAGCAGAGCTAAGCCGGCAGACCCAGGTCAAGCCCTTGAGCAAGGCAGGCTGAGTGGCTGTCTGGCAAATGACTCAATCAGCTGCTTGCCTCAAAGAGGCAAGAAAAGTGGCCAGTCGGAGGAGGCACCACTGGGAACTTGCCTCCAGTGCCTGAAAGGGAACTCTGTAGCCCTCCGCAAGGGAAAGGTGCCTGTTTGCAGTCTCCCTGCTCAAACTGGCCTCATGGTTCTCCTTAGTAGTTCTAGGGATCTGCAGAGTGGCCACCACTGTTCCCTCCAGCAGTTGCTACCTGGAGACCTCACTCAGCTCAGCTTCTCTGTGAGCAGCAGAGAGGACCACACACACACTGCCCAGTGATCTGGGTCACATATAGTAAACCAAGGAGCAAAGATACTTCGTTTTAATGGGTTCATTTTGGAAAGCTGCAAAGATAAGATTCTGCTGTTATTTTTTGTTACTTTCTTAAAAAAACAACTGAACTACCCCTGCACAGCTGGATGACTTTGGGAGTGACAGCAAAGGTCCCACCTCTTCAGGCATAATTGTCGCCCTCTCTCTCCTACACGGACGTGGGCCGCAGGAACAGCTGCCCGAGGAAGAGAGTAGCTCAGGCAGCCTCCGCTGAACAGAGTTTTGCTCACTGACGTGGTCCCAGGCAAGTGCCCCTGCAACACCTCTGTGCCAGTTTGCTTTGCCCTGATCTTGGGCCTGGCTGTGCCAGGCAGTTAGTACAGACAGGAGTGCAGGCGCTGATGGTGCCCTTGCTGGCTTCCTGCTACCAGGGTGGGAGTGGAGGGTCCACGGGAGCGGCTGCTGCTGCTGCTCCTCTCTGCAGCCAGGCGGGCAAGACAGGAGGGGAGGCTGCCACTAGTAGGGCACGAAGGGAGGCAGGGGGCATCACGAGCAGACCAGCAGGCGGAGGCTCCAGCCAGCCCAGGATCTGCTGCTCTGCTTGGGAGCAACATAAGGCAGAGGGCGGCAAAAGTCGGGCTCCCGCTGGCTCCCACCGGCTCCTTTCTGCAAGGCTGGCTTGTGCGAGGGCCGGGGTCCTTCTGTGCCCCACACTTTGGGACAGGCCCAGTTCTCAGCCACTGGCTGCGGGGGCACCCCCGGCCTCCCCTCAGCAAGGCCTGGCTGCTGCCAGCCACAGGCACCCCTGGCAGTCGCTCTGGAAAACCCACCCTGCGAGCCTGGACTGGAGGAACAGCGTGTGGCCAGCAGCCCCCAAATGCAGGAAGGGGCCTGGGGGCAGCTCCACGATTCACCAAGATGCTTCTGTCAGCCAGGTGTTCCACCTGAGCACCAACCCCAGGGCAAGAGTTGCCAAAGGAGGCCAGAGCTGGTTCTGTTCACAGGTCCAGGGCTCTGTCAGCAGTCAGTAAGCCACAGGTGAAGTAGACTGCTCTTGCTCCAGGAGGTTCAGTGAGCCTCTCCCTCCCGCAGGCCTTGAGATCCCCAGAGCTGCGCCTGCTCTTGCCTCCTCCAGCCTTCCCAGGCAGGGTGCTTCCTGCTCAGCCTCCAGCTCAAGCTCCAGCTCCTTCCCCCCATACAGGGGGATAGTCTCCTCCATTTCTGCCCCCTCCTCCAGGCTCTTGGCCGTCTTGCCTCCTGAGTACCACTGGCAGGCAGTGGCGCCACTGCAGGCCACCAAGTCCAAGGCCACGCTGTTGCGGGTCAGAAGCACCTCCAGCATGTAGTAGAAGGTCCAGAAGAGGGCAAAGCACCCCAGTAGCATCAGGGTCTGTGGGGCCAGGAGGGAAGGGGGGAGGTCAGCACGGGTGCTGGAAGCCTGAATCCCCGGCGATTGCAAAGGACAACAGACCCGGGAAGAGGAAGACCCTGATGGGAGCAGAGCCGACAGCAGAGCTCGTGGCTCCTGTGGTCTCGTGACGGGCCCAAGGCCAGCTGGTGAACGGCTTAGCTGACCAAGGGATGTGATCCCTTAGGAGCAGTCCTTAGGAGTATTTACTCCCTGGGCCAGGGCAGCAAATGTCAACCGCCCACAAAAACCCAACCTGAGGCCGCCAGTCCCATACAAATGCAGATTTGAATGGATCACTAACGATTTGCTGGCTTTTCATGACACTTCGAGAGCCAGTGTGGTGTAGTGGTTAAGGAGCTGGACTACGACCTGGGAGACCAGGGTTCGAATCCCCACACAGCCACAAAGCTCACGAGTGACCTTGGGCCAGTCACTGCCTCTCAGCCTCAGAGGGAGGCAATGGGAAACCCCCTCTGAATACCGCTTACCATGAAATCGGAATCGACTTGAAGGCAGTACATTTACATTTTCATGACGCTTCCCTCTGCCTAAGGGCAGGGCTGGCCCTGGAGGACCCACCTGGTGCCCCCAAGCCAAGGGCCCAAAGTGCCAGCCCCTTGGCAGGTGACCTCTCCCTGCCACCTTGCTAGTCTGGGGACTGCCAGCAGAGCCTCCAAAGCTGGACTCTGCTTGAGGCCTGTGGCTGGGGGGCTGTCGTGATGAGGTCCTGCCACTTCCACCACTGCTTGGGAGGCACTGGCTGAGAATGCCCCCAGAACCCCCCCCCCCTTCAAGCCTCCCCTCCCTCATTTATGAGGCAAGATTCCCTCCCACCTACCCCGCTGACCCACAATGCTATGGGAAACCTTGCTGGACCCCCCCAGCGCGTCGCCCACCTCGCAGCATCCCAGCAGGAGGGCTGGTCCCCTCCCTGGATCCCATTCATTATTGCCTTGACCAAACCCACAGCGGCCCTGCAGTGCAGACTGCTTGCCTTTGCCTTCATCACGCCCCCTTTCTCCCTCCGCTGCCCACTGGCAATCCTGCAGCAGGGCAGGTGCCCCTCACCTTGAGGGTGTTGGTGGTGATGGTGAAGGGCTCCTGCTCGGGTATCTGCAGGCCTGGTGAGCAGGGCAAGGAAAAGGCAGCATCCAGGTAACGTCCGCTCATGGCCTCTTCAACTAGCCTGCAGGTGGGGGCAGGATGGGAGGAGGAAGGGCCCCATTGAATCACAGCAACAGGCAGGTGGGCAATTCTCCCTCCCTCCCACCAGAAACATGAGAACATCAGAAGAGCTGTATCGGGCCAAAGGGGGCCCACTGAGCCTGGCATGCTGCTCCCTAAACTGGCCAGCTGGATGCCCCGTGGGAATCCCGCAAGTAGGACCTGAGTGCAACTCTCTCCGCACTTTTGGTTCCCAGCAACTGGCATTCAGAGGAGGGAGTGCACAGCCATCAGAGCCAGTCACTGGAGATGGCTCATGCTAGTCAGCCAAGTTGCAACTGCTAAGGAGAACTGCAAAAAATGAAAGCTAACACACATCCTTTGGGTCACTGCTAGTCTGACTTAAGAAAAACGCCTTCCCACTCCCAAGCATGGTGACTAGAGCAGGCCCAAAACACAAGGATTTACTTGTACTGTAAGCGCCCTTGAGAGAGTTTCACGGTAAAAGTCTAACACATGAAACGAATCGGGAAACACCTTCCCGTGAGGTGCAAGAGCAATTTAACCGGCCACCACCCAACACCCTGTTCCTGACTGAGACACTCCGGATGACCCAGAAGAAGCGAAGCGCAGTCAGACTCTCCGTCTGCCTGTCTGTCCGCCCATGCTGTTGCTGCTGCTGCCACTCCCATCTGGCCGTGGCTCTCTGGCAGAGAGAGGTTGAGCCTCCCAACCTGCCCTTTCAAACGGGAGTTGCAGAGGAGCCGAAGAGGGTCTTCCTACCTGCCTGGCACCCGCTTTGCCACGGAGCAGCAGGCCCTCCCCTCAAAGGGCACATGGGATGCCCTAGATCATACGTTGTGGGGCAAAGCGGGGCCAGAAGTGCCTTGCTGCCCTCACCTCTGTCGCTCCTTGATTTCGGGAAGGGCCCACGAGGATCCATAAAGAGTCAGCTGCCACTGCTTCAGCTCTCCAGCCCCCAGCGCCTCGTCGCCTGGAGAGGAAAGCAGCAGAACAGGTGAGACGGGCAAGAAGGTTGCGGGAATGCTCCCAGCAAGGGCAAGGAAGACGGGTGCTCATCAGCTCCCAGAATCCTTCTGGAATGCAGGGCGGGGCAAGGCGGGAGGTGGAAAGCCAAGGTCTCCATTCTGGGAGGCAGCTGCGGAGTGCAGCACAGGCAGGAGGCCACAGGTGGGCTGAGGTAGCCATAGGTGGGGAAGAAGGAAGAGGGAGTGGCCTCGGACAGAGCCCTCCCCTGGCAAAGGAGGCGGCCGCAGGAGGGGGGACTCACCAACATCGCAGATCAAGAGCCGGTAGGTGCCCGTTGCCTCCTCTCCCCAGCAGCGCACGGTGGAGAAGGTCCAGTCCACAAAGCCACTGGGGTCGCTACAGGGAGAAGGACACGAGGAGACCCCTCAGCCCCCTGGCAATAGACCTCCCCCACCCCCTCCCCAGAATGGCTGCCTGGGAGACAGGCTGCCAGCCCAGTCCAGAGCGGGCACTTCCCTTTCCCTCGCCCAGTGGAGGGCAAGGCCAGGATGTGTGTGCGCGTGTGAAGGGGGAGTGGCAGCCACAACCAGGGACAAATGGTCGCAACTCAGCGGCTCTGAGGGGTCTGCATTTACTTGGTTATTCATTCATTGAACATGCAACCCTTCACCAA
The DNA here is from genome assembly GCF_030035675.1 of Rhineura floridana. NCBI lineage: Eukaryota > Metazoa > Chordata > Lepidosauria > Squamata > Rhineuridae > Rhineura > Rhineura floridana. Next base: position 45,124,817 of record NC_084491.1, read on the forward strand.
ATGGTCCCAGGGCAGGTTACGAAAATAAATAAAAATGTCATAATCAAAACTAGTACCATTTACATTATAATCACAAAGCAAAAGAAACAACTAACGGCTGTGAGTTCCCTCTCCACGGAGCAGCTCAGCCCTTTCAGACTGAATGAGGTTTACTGGACAGAACGGTGTGCCTGCTGCTCCCCCCGCGCCCTCCTCACTCACGAGTCCAGGCTCCGTGGGGTCCCAATCCAGGACTTCATGCCGCTGGGGCAGAAGAGGCGGATGTCCAGGTTGCCACGGCGGGGGTGGGTGATGGTGACCGTCACTGCCACGTGCTCCAAGGTCCTCATCCCCGAGAGGGCCAGATCAGCGTCTGTGACTGAGAGGGGAGGAGGAAGTCCACACAGTGTCCCCTGCCCTAGCCCCAAAGCGCTCTCTCCACCGCAAGGCGCCACCATGGCACAAATGAAACAGGGATGCCCCGTGCCCACAAGCCACAGGGGTACCTCTGGGGGACCCGTTGCAGCAACCATCTTGCCTGACCTGTGGTGGCTACATCTGGTGAGCCATCAAGCCCCCGCTGCGCGTGGGGCTCAGGCCAGAGTGTCAGCACCCCCTGGGCAGCAGATGCGAAGGAGGTGAAGCGGCCCCAGGCAGCAACGAAGGGGCAGGGCTGGCCAGGCCAGTCTTTGGTTAGCCCCTGCTCCTAGCCTCCTGCAATGTTTCCTCCCCACCGAGGCCTCGGAAGCACCTCCGTCTCTGTGACAGGCTCTTGCTTGCCACCCTCTAAAGAAGCCAGCGTGGACCCCAAACTAGCTCTTCCTCACAAGACACTGTCTAAGAGGAGCCCTGCAGCTGCAGCCACTGGATCAGGTGAGTCCAGCACCCTCTTCTCCCAGCACCCAACCAGATGCCCCAGGGGAAGCCCCTGAGCAGGACCTGGCCTTAACAGCAGCAAAAGCAGCAGCCCTCCCCCCCAAATTCCAAGCCACTGGCACTCAGGGGCAGGCTGTCAGGTGTAGCGTCTGAAGCAGCAGCAATGCTAGTAAGAAACTCATGACAGGATCCTGGTTGCTCCCAGCCAACCTAATGGATGCTCTTGGCTAGCGGGGAACACGGCTGGCCTGGGGGGGGGGGCACTCTAGCCACAACCTTTCATGGCGGCTGCTTTCCAAACAACCACGGCTTCCTGCTGTCCAGCATGACCTGCCTGTGCAAGGGTTAAGCTCTGGAAACACCCCCTCCCAATTCCTGCCCCTTCCAGGCCACAGCTCCTCCCCCCCCCCCCCGCAGGCTCTGGCTCTTGCATTCCTCTCTGGGGTTCAGCCGCTCTCTGGCATTTCCCAGCCTTGTGTCTGTTGCTGCACATTTTGCTGAGATAATTCCTTTTACGGGAAAGAGGCACTGAGCAGCCCTCGGCTCCCCTCCAACAGCTCCTGGCCTTCATGGCTCTGGGGCAGGCTGGGAAGAAACTCAGGCCCACGGGGGACCCCCCCCATCATGCTGAGTCTTCCTGGAGCTCCCTGGGGGCTGCTGACCAGCAAAGACTGGCTCTCCCTAGAAGTGAGGGGAGGACCCCATCGACAGCACTCACCCAGAGCCAGTGGCAGAGGGCCATGGAGCCCACCCCACGGTGAACAGGATCACCCCCTCCCTCCAGGTTCCCAGGTGGGGCTGGTCCTCTCCACCCTAACAAGGCAGCCTCATCTAAAAGGGTCTGACCCCCCCCAAGGGGCCAGAGCGCCCCCCACATCTCACGTTCTGCCAGTCTGTAGTGCTGGAGGAGTGGCTACTAGGCCAGGGGGCCTTGAAGCACCACCGTCCCTCACATGTGAGGAACATGAGCTACAGGCTCAGCTGAGCCTGGAACAGATTTCCCCATCTGCATGCACGAAAGCAAAACACACTCTAGGAGCACCCCCCCCCCCCCCCCGGGGACTTATCAAAGAGGAGAGGGCGGGTGGGTGACGCCCAGTTCTGGGAGACACTCCCCTTTCCCATCAGCCGCTGGGGAAAAGAACCGGCTCTGTGGGTGGACAGAAGATGGCCAAGACAGGAGCTGCTGCATTGCCTAAAATGGGCAGAGGGAGCTGCGGGGCTGGGCAGCCGCCATGCGTCCATGCACACATCCCGCTGGGGCCAAGCAGGGCGCCAGCAGCCTGGCCTCAGTTGGGGCAAGAGGAAGGGGTCAGCGCGGGAGTCCCAGCCCCCTCCCTCCTGGCAGCAGAGAGAGACGGACATGGCGCAAATGCTCCCTCCTGCTTCCTCCCCACCCAACCGCAACCTGCCCATCCACCAAGAAGAAGAAAAAGCTGGCTCCAATGACATGGACAGTCCAAGCAGCATCTCCTCTCCTCCCAGTAATTAACGCGGGACCCAATCCTCTGTGTCGAGTCCCATTTACCCACAAGCTGAATCTTGGTATGGCTGCCCCTCTCCTAAGGGATCTTGGGAAGTGTAGTCCTGCCAGGGAGCTGGGGATGTTCCTTTGGAGAGCAACAGCCTTTCACCAGCCTGCCTGCCTGATCTCCCCTCTCCCCCCTCCCAGAGGGACTCACCATTCCAGGTGACCTCCAGCTGCTGTGGCTCCATGGGGATGGTTTTGCTCTCCTTCAAGATGGGGCTGACGTAGGAGGCCAGGTAAGGGACAGACTCCCAGATCTGCCAGTGGTGGAGAAGAAGAGGAAGAGGGGGTGGAAGCTGAGGGTTTAGCATCACCCACAACTTTCCCCTTCTGGACCCTGCTCTCCCCCTCCAAAAAGGCTGTGCCGCGCTGTCCAGAAAGTAGGCCCAGCCTCAATTGCTCGGGTTTCAGTCTTAATTGCGGAAAAGCCTGTCTGCCTGCAAACATAAAGAGAGCACCAGCTTGCAGCGATGGAGGGGGAGAGAATATCCATGGCCCAGCACTCTCTGGATCCCCTCCCAGGCATTGGGTTGAAGGCTGCAATGCCCAGGCTGAGGGCTGCTGCCCTGGTGGAGGTGGGGAGACAGGCCCCAAATGAGAAAGGAGAATGCACAGTTGCCTGCCCCCCTCCCAAGCAGCCCCCGGCCTCAGCCACATGACGGAGGTGGCCCTTGTCGTCGTCTTCCTGCTGGCTACCTTAGCTGCATTGACCAGCCTCCAAGCGTTCAGCAAGCCAAACCCGTGCTGGTGACTGTGGCTGAGTCCAGCCTGGTTGGTGTCCCAGCTGGCACGGTTGTCTTCATACTGCAAAGAAGGGCAGGGAGTGGGTTAGCCAGGGCAGGGGCCTGGGCAGGGGAGACCCCAGCTTCAGCGGGAAGGAAGGGCCATTGCTGCCATGGCCCACGTGGCCCGATTCAAACTGCTGAACGAGAAGCAAGGGGGTGAGCACATGCAGACGTCTCCAGAGGAGACAAACCTGGAGCCAGGGGAAGAGGCAGCTTGGGGCTGCGCTGCGGCTGAAAGGAGTAGAAAAACAAGCTGCTCTGGATCTGAAATGGCCCTGCTGCCCCTCCCCCAAGGGCTGTGCTTAATGTATGAGGGAGGGGAGCAGGGCCACCCTCTTTTCCAGTGGCAGGACTTGGCTGCTCATCACCAACGGGGATCAAATGAGGCATTGGATATGAACTCGCTCAAACACTCCTCCTGCCACCCAGAGCCCTGAAAACACAATTGGGAAGTTGTTAAGTTCAGGGTTGCTCTCAGCCCCAAGAATTTCAGGCCAGGAATTGCAGGGCGGGTATGTGGGGGGGTGTGAGTCTGTGGGGCCACCTTGTTCTCCTCCAGGGCTGTGAATTCCCCCCCCCCGAGAGCAAACCGTGGTACTTGGTTCATAGCCACGGATTGTGGAATGAAGGAGTCAGGAGCCCCGGATCTTGCCAGGGGTTGCAGAAACACTTTCAACTCCCTTCAGAAGCTCTTCACCCCACAGTCAGCATATGGGGCTTCTGACCCCAGAATTAATCTCCTCCAGGCAGCCCCAGGGTGAGCCAGCTGCCAGGCAGCGCTGAGAAGGAAAGGAATGGTGGCGCCCCTTTGCTCACCTTTGTGGCTGTGAAGACGATGATGTGCTGGACGTCCCGCCAGGTGAGACAGGGGCGCACCTGGAGCATGAGGGCGATCATGCCAGCGGCCAGAGGGGCGGCAGCGGAAGTGCCCGTGTGACCTTCTGTGCACCCCGTGCCCCTCTGCAAATCCCAGTCCGTGGTTGCCTGGAAAGAGATGAATAGGAAGCTGATGGCCGCTTGTCAATGTGGAATGTTTCTGGGGCTGCGAGGGCTTAACATACCCCAGAGTGAGATGCACCGGTCATGGCGGGTTCTGGTCTGAAACAACTGGAGGTTACCAGGTTGGGAAGGCTGCTGCAACCCAATTAACAGAGTTCTGCTTCAAGCCTTGTTTCAAGGAACCCTCCAGCCCACACCTGCCCGGGTAGGTCACACAGCACCCATGGTTTGCAATTGTGACTTTTGCGTTGGCCCTGTCTGGGTATCGTGAGGACTCCCCCCTTCGTGCGTGGTCAGGACAAGCAAGTCCAGGCGCCAGAACTGCCAAGCTCCCACTGTTTGGCCTTTGTTTGTTTTCTCTCCCTGGGCCCAGGCAGGCTGCTCTGATGCTGAGCTTTGCGGGGAGGCCTTTTCGTGGTGGAGGGAGGGCTCCAAACAGGTGCCAAGGATTCCATCAGGAGGGAGGGCCAGGCAGCCTGGTATGCAGCCCAGCTGCAAACTGCTCCAGGCCCCTTCTCCTGTGGCTGATCTAGGAAGGAAAGCCCTTAGCGCCCCTCTTGAGGATCAAATTTGGGAGGGCACCTCCCTGTGAATGCTGGTGCTCCTTTGTGCTTCTCCTACAGATACAGAGGGCCAAAAGCCTGATAACCAAAAGAGGCCAATGGGCGCCCTACAGCAGGAGAGCCCTTGCCCCCCCCTCACACACACACACACAATGCATTAAGGAGAGTTCTGGGGGTAAAGAACGCCAAAGGCCCAGATGGCGTGGAAGTGCCAGCATGGGGAGCTGCAAAGAATGAAACTCTGAGCATCTGGTTTGACACACACACCCCAGCACCCCTGGCCGTTGCTGTGCTACATGTGGTGTTTGTGAAGGTGTGGGAAGGGGAGGAGTGCAGAGAGAGGGATCAGTCCTGGCTTCCAACACTCCACGGCAGAAATTCACTTTGTGCCTGTCTGTGTCTGGTGACCCAAGCGTGGGGTGTGATGTGCCGTGCAAGCACCTCTGGGGTCTCATCTTGGGATTTCTCATTGCAGAGATTCGGGCAGCACAGGGCAACTACAGGACTGTGCAAAAACTAAACAGAAAATCCCACTTGCAGCAAGGGGGTGGAGGCGGTAACCAGCACAAGCCACACTCTGCCCACAGCAGCTGTCAGTTGCTGGATTTCCGTCTGCCCATCCTCTCCTCCCTCCCCCCCTGCTGCTGCGGATCAAAGGGCTGGAGATGCTTTGCACTAGCTCCCGCAGGGCCCTGTTCAGTTTGGGCAAGGGAGCCAACTGGTTTCTATCCTGACAAGCCCAGGGGAGCCTTATGCTCATTGGGAAGGCACAGAAGTAATTTCTGTACATCATGTGGGAGATGCCTTTGCTTACAAAGACTATGCCATGGAAGGGAGGTGAGCACCTGGGGGGGCAGGGGAGAAGGGCACCATTCCCAGAGAAGGCAGCCTTAGGACAGAACTAGACAGACGCCCAGCACATCTGGCGGAACAAGATGGCCGACTATGGCATTATGTTTAAAGTGTTGTAGCAGGCTGCAAGGGGAGGGGGATTTGGATCGGGGCCATAAACTGAGGAGGGGGATTAACACCCCCCCCAAAAGAATCCAAACGGCCATTTTCATGGGGCAAAAGATGTAGTCAATTGTATAGTATCTGTATGTTTCAGGTGGTGATTAAAGTCAGGAAATCGGCATGGGGAAAAGAGGTTGAATGGCCCCACCCCACTTCCGATTTACTCAGCAGCCCCCTTGGTTGCATTTAAAAGAAAAGGGGGAAGCTGGCAATCACTCCCTCAGCTCTCCCCACACAGCAGGGACTGTCTCTCTTCACTCTACTGTAAGGAGACTAGACGGCTAATGAGAGGGCAAAACGGGGAGGCTGCCCCCCTTGCGCCTTCCCTGCGAGGTTCTGCAGGCATCGGGACAGCCATCTGAGAAACGGAAAGTTGGCCCAAGTGGACTCTTGCTCCGTGATCCAAGAAGGCCGTTTTTATGGCTATGCTCATTAAAAGTGGCTTTTAAAAACATCAAAGCTCCGTCCAAACTGGCAGATCCCCCTGTGCCTGGGGAGGGATGCGAATGCCTCCTCCGGCCTTGCCAAGAACAGTCCCTCCCAAGCTGACTGCCATGTTGAGCGTGGAACCGTTCTGTCAGCTATTTACCACTGTGATTTTCACTTGGATACTAGATGTGCAGTTTTCAAACATGCACCAGCTTTGCCAAGAAGCACCAACAGGAGCCAATAAACTGGGTTAAATTCTTCCCATTAAGGAAACAGTAGAACATCGTCCTACAAACACCACGAGGGGACCGGCAGAAGCACTAACTCCAGAGGTTCCCAAAGCCCTACAGAGGACAGCATGCCAATAACCTCAGGCCTCTGCACATACAGGACCCGCAGAAAGCCAGAGTAGCCTGCAGGCAGGGGGGAGGCCTGCGCTGCAGCAGGGCACCTTTTAACCCATCCTTCCCAGGGAAGGCAGCCAATGCCGAGAAGCGTCAGGAAGAGGGTGCTTGGCTCTCCTGGGCCATGCTGGGGAGGAGGACACTCCTCCTCACTCAAGGAGATCCCCCCTTCTAGGATTAGGGGAGAAGCCCACCGGCTACTGCTGTCAAGATCTGGCACCTGTCAGCCTTAGCTGAAGCATTCTGTCCAGTCTGAATCCTCCCCTATCAAAAAGAAATGGGATGGATTTTGCCTGGAAGTAGGAGAAGGCGTTAGGAGCAAAGAAATCACACGGATGAAAAGCACCAGCAGCCACAGAGGCAAGGGAATGGGGGAGCCCGAGGGAGGAATCTCTTTCCCGAATGTGTCCAAAAAGGAAACGGAAGACCTTCTGGAGGGGTGAGGCTTTCCACTTGGGGAATTTGCTAGCCCAAAGGGTGGAAGTGGGGTGGGCCAAAGGATCACTGCCATGCTGTGGCCTTCCCGCTCACAGAGACTCCACCGAGGGCAGCAGCACTGAAGGAAAACCACTGGGAATGGGAGAGGACGGGGATGGGGGGCTCTGAGAGGGCTCCCTCGGGAGGGCAGTCTCTGCAGTGCTCCCTGCACATGCAGCGCGGCACAAGAGCTGCGTCCTGCCCCAATAACACCTGATGCTGACAGCTGGGGAGCCACCTCTCGCCCTGAGCCGCTCTTGCCTGCCAGCCTGGCACCGCGGAGGATGCCCCCGCTGGCCTTGGCCCATTTGGTTGGGACGTTTCTCCAAGAATCTAACACAAGATTGAAAAAGATGCAAAGCAGGTTCACAGCTGAGGAGGGGAGGTGACAAGGAGAACTCCCGGGTGGCAAGGAAAGGAGGAAGACAGCCACGTTTGAGCACTTGGCTGCTGCTGCTGCCCCCGTGCCCTCCCCCCGGTTGTTGGGGTGGGCCAACCAAGTGCGAGCCCGACTCACAATGCTCCTCATCAGCTTGTCACCCCCGCTGAAGGTCACGGCCAGCATGGAGGCACACTCCTCAGCGTAGAAGGGCATGGAGCCCATCTCATCCACTGCGCCTGGGGAAAGCAACAGGCAGAAAGGGGGCTCTCAGGCTCAAGGCGTGGGTGCACCAACAATCCAGCTCCTGGGAACTTGGGCAGAAGGAACTCCTTGCCACCTCCCTCTGCGGCCCACGTTGGCTTCTGCCCTTTGCCCAGTAGAGCTGCACTTGCACACAACACTGCGTTGGCCAACTGGACAGAGATGCCATGTCATAGAATGAGCCTCCGATGGCAACACTCGGAAGGTGAAAGTGACCGGCATGGCCACCCTCACTCTGTGTAGGGTTGGGCTGTCAGCCCCTGTCAGCAGTGTTGGTTTAACTTACTGGCTTGCACTTGGACAGCTGAATTTTTCTTAAGAATAAATCCAAATGCATTTCTTACTCAAACACAAGTTCCGCTCTAGCCACTAATAAACTAGAACAAGGACAGTGTGAATAAAGTAACTTAACTCTGTTCCTGTGACATCCTGTTTCAGCCTTCTTACTGCTTACTGTCTCCCAAAATTGTGGGTTTGAAAAAGAAATTAGTCACCTTGTATAACGACAGAGGATACTAAGCCGTTGTTCCAGATGAGGCCTAAGCACCTTGGACAATAAAATGTTGCTGCTCCAGCTATCTGTGCACCTGCCTTTTCTCAGGGCCTCCAATCTCTGGTCCAGAGCGGCATGTGACCCTTCGAGGAGGGATTTAATCACACCCTGAAAATGTTTTCAGTGGAAAAAAGAGCAGGGCAGCTCTGGGGTGGAAGAAAATTGTTTCATTCATAGTTGGCAGCTTGAAAGGATGTCCTGAAAAATAGCTGACCTTCTCTGAACTTTGACCTGTCTCTTGCCTCGTGCAAGCTTCCAAAAACCCACAGGTGGAGCACGTCTCTTGTAGCTTTATTGACCCCGCATCCCCGCTAGCTAAGCAAGAGTGCCCCAGTGCCTGCTGCTGCTGGGAAGCAGAAGAGTTCCCCTGGCAGAGATGCCTCCTGCTGTTCAGGGGCCTCCAACACAACCTGATGACTGAAGTAGGAAGCCTTGACCAGGCCCAGGACTGACACAGGGAAGGGAGGTGAGGAAACTCTCACCTTGAGGGTGGCTGCCAAGCAACGTCCTTCACTGGGGGCCCAGCTGCACCTCTACAAAGTCCCTTCCCTTTGTTAGGAAGATCCACAGGCCCTGAAGGGCTGCTTGAGGGAGCCTGGGTTGCAGAAAGACCTCGGCGCCCTGTGCTGCTCATGCACACACACGCACACCCCTCCCGCAGCCAGACGCTGCCTGCCCCTTACCGACAGTGACGGTGTAGATGGAGTTGGCATAGCCATCGTAGTTGCAGTTGTCGTTGTGCTGCCCCCCGTTGCCACTGGCCACCACGAAAATGCTGCCAAAGCCTCGGCGGCCGGCAATCACGCCATGCTGCAGGGCAGCCTGCAAAGAAGAGCAGATGGACTGCTGAGGGAGGAGGGGCTGCCTACCCCCCCCCACGCAGGACACCCTGTTGCAGAGGCACTTTCGCTGTGGCAGGGGCCGCCCGGAAGCCCACAGAGGGGAGCCTCCTCTCAGCCCAGCTGGCTTGTTAGAGAAGCAGAAACGGGGCAAAGAGAGCAGCAGCCCCCAGGCCCTCCTGCTCCCTCCACTGACTCACGAAATCCCTCCACACCTTTCCAAGCTGGTGAGGGCCGTCCACAGTTTTGCCATCATCGTCTGGGCCCCAGCTGTGAATGGGAAGACCAAGAAAGAGCACTCAGGAGCAGACATGAGGGCCACAGCCTGTGATTTCAAGTGCTCCCGGGAGTGGCAGGCCGCAGCAGCAGACCGTGCACTCTGGAAGGGACACAGGCTGCACAGACAGCGGAGAGGAGCCCCTCTCTCTCCTGCTGGTCAAAGACCGTCTGCGGGGGTGCTCACATTAGAAAGGGAACACCTCTTGGGGGCCCAGATTTCCAGCAACACTCACAGGCAACTGAGAAATCAGCCCTCCTGCCATTGCGTCTGGGACCAGAACCCCTGGCACCAACTTCACCTCACCCCCCAGCTGCCATGCAGTCTTATTTCTGTGCTCTTACACCCCACTGACCTACAGCTGTAGATGTCATTGATCTGATAGTGCTTGTTGAATGCCACAGCCTCCATGCTGTCGGTGAGCGGCCCATCCAGCACACGGATCCCTGCACAGCCAAAGACAATCCAGGTTTACTTGGCCTGGCCTGGCCTGGCCTGGGGAGGCCTGGGAAACTATTCAGAGAAAGAGAGAGAGCCTCTGTTGCCACCCAAAAGGAAGGAGGCCTGTGTCTGAGGCTTGCTTCAGCCCAAGGCTTACTGGCGCCTGTGGGAAAGTGGCTGGCTCCCTCTCAGTCCCGGGGAATAAAAGTGACCCACCTCACAGGGGTATTGTGAGAACAGAAAAAAGGGGAGAGACCATACCACACTTTGTACATTAAAAGGGCTGTATCAGGAGAAGGAGCCTTTTTTGGCAACCTTCTGGGGACCGCATGCCAGCGATGGGCATGGCAAAACTGCAAGTGTGACCAGACACACACTCCTCTCCACCCTCTGTCCAGGCAAGCACAAGGCATTGCTGCAATTCGGGGACACATCCCAGTCAAGGAACATCCCGAGGGGAGGGTGCAGAGCAGGGCCAGTGAGGGGTGTGGCCTGGGGAAGGGGGCGTGGCACAGGCAGTCCCAAGGGCCAGGCAGAGAGGCCTGGAGGGCCACATTTGGCCCCTGCGCCTGAGATTATCCACCCCTGGGCTATATAAACAATATCTGACCATGATGTCTTTGGAGTGAAAGTGAAGCTGAGCTGGTGGAACTCACGCCTGCTAACCAGCAAAAGGAAGTTGGAAGAGCCAATTCCTACCGGCTGAGCAGGACCACTGACCCTGGACTGCGCATGCGTGTGCTACAAGAAAAGGGGGGCAGGCAAGGAGTCTGGAGGGCAACGGAGCAGAGGGAGAGCCGGGCACGGACTTGCCTGGCTCAAAATCCTCCCCAGGCAGTGGGATGTGTTCAGTGGCCCCCCCAGATCCACTTTGGCCTGAACAACTCGAAAAATGCGATGGGTTCTTTTAAGCTGTCAGCTATTCTAAGTAATACATTAATTTCATAATATCAACCGTGGTTGTCTGCCATTCAAGTTGCAAACCTCCTGAGGAATAGTTGGTGAAAGCAAACAAACAAACACACACGTACACACACACACATGATCAGGAGCCACAGTTCCAGTGAACCAAGAGCTGTTAATTGAGCCAACTTGCACGGGAAGTTTAGACTTGCAGTTAGAGAGCATTGCTCCAGACAGGAGCTGCCTGCGTGTTTCAGCTGCAGAAGAAACGCCCCCCCCTTCCGCTCCTTGGTTTGGGGCACTGCAAGCACCGTATCCACTGCCTCACCAGATCATCCCCAGAGGGGGCAGACAGACCCCCAAGGCTGCCCAGACTTGGCTCAGCTGCCCTCTTGCATCAGGTTTGCTAGTCTGTCCCAAAAACATCACAAAATCAGCACTGAAGAGGGACAACTCCCCCCCACAACATATTAAAAAAGCATACGCAAAAAGAAGGCTGTGAAATAAAGTACTGTAACCTGTTTCCCCCCCCCCATTAATCTACTGCTCACTATAGGGAGAAGTCGCCATCTGCTGTCCAAAGATGAGAATGGCAGCCTCTGTCTCTCATCTTTACAGAACCCCAGCCTGGATTTCCGGCGAGAGAAAGTGTGAGCCAGACGGTCATCTCGCCTGTGGAGAGGCCAGCAGCGAGCCCAGAGCCCCCCCCCGCCCCCGCCATGGTGAATGGTCTGTGAAAGCCAGAAGTTCAGCTCAGCAGTGTTGGTCCCAGGGCAGCTCAGAAGAGCATCATCAGGACTTGCTTCTTTCACATCAAATGGGCATTCAGTAAAGCCCCCGCCTCACTGATGGGGGGAGGTGGAAATGCTTCACCATAGGGGCTCTGCAAGTCCACTGGAAACCATTACACGTGATCCCCCCTCCCCACCAATCAAGTGGCATGCTAGTTATTGCGGCCCTGATTTCCAAGGTCCACCCAGGACAGAATCTGCTCTCAAATTCAACCTACATAAAACATACACAAACATTATAGGACAGGGAATCTGGGCACTTCCCCATCATCAGGCGCTGGTACCTGCAATCCGGCTGCCGTAGGCAACTCCCACAGCACAGAAACTGTTGTTGGAGACAGCCGCAATTTCCCCAGCACACCGGGTCCCATGGTGATTGCCATTTTCCTCGTCTGGGTGGGGCATGGGGTCTGGGTCATTGGAGTTCAAGTCATAGCTGCCTTCGGGACTCTGAAAGAGGGACCAGACCCAGCCGTGAGACCCCCTTTCCCTGGGAGCATGGAGTTCTCAGCACACCTCAGTGAGGCATGCTACAACTGGGGAGCAAGCCAGTCTAAGGACAGGTGGCAGCCTCCCTTGCAGCAAAGGGTCAAGACATTATTCTTTCACCAGGTGTTCGGATCGTTTCAGCTTTGAACCCTTATGATAAAAAAGGTTGGCAGGGTTGCTCTGGATCTGAATGCTGCCTCCTATTGTAACTTTATTGCCTACAGTTGTATTTGATTTTAATCCTGGGAGGCTCATGCAATATTATTTATTTAATTAATTAATTAATATCAGCCCTTCCTCCCAGTCGGAGCCCAGGGCGGCAAACAAAAACACTAAAAACACTCCAAATTATGACAGACTTTAAAAACATCTTAAAAAAAAAAAACCTTTCAAAACATCTTTTTTAAACAAAAGCTTTAAAAACATCTTAAAAAGCAATTCCAACACAGACGCAGACTGGGATAACGTCTCTTCTGAAAAGGCTTGTTGAAAGAGGAAGGTCTTCAACAGGCACTGAAAAGATAACAGAGATGGTGCCAGTTTAATAGTTAAGGGGAGAGAATTCTAAAGGCTCAGTGCCACTGCACTAAAGGTCCACTTCCTATGTTGTGAGGAACAGACCTCCTGATAAGACGGTATCTACAGAAGCCCCTCACCTGCAGAGCTCAGTGATCTGCTGGGTATATAAGGGGTAAGACGATCTTTCAGGTATCCTAGTCCCAAGCTGTATAGGGCTTTGTACACCAAAACCAGAACCTTGAACTTGGCCCAGTAACCAAGAGGAAGGATACACATTTTGAATGAAACAAATAACAGCCAAACTGCCCAATTTCCCAAGGCCCACAAGATGAAATAAGAAGTCTCCACCTCATTCCAAGACCCCAGTTGAAGGCTGCAGGCCGTGCTGACTGACTCAGGATAAAATGATGAAACTGTATGATACTTTGGACACATAATGAGAAGACATGATTCACTAGAAAAGACAATCATGCTTGGAAAAACAGAAGGGAGTAGAAAAAGAGGAAGGCCAAACAAGAGATGGAATGACTCCATAAAGGAAGCCACAGACCTGAACTTACAAGACTGAACAGGGTGGTTCAGGACAGATGCTCTTGGAGGTCGTTGATTCATAGGGACGCCATAAGTCGTAATCGACTTGAAGGATAACAATAACAAAATCTGTGGCACACACAAACAACCTCCATCATCAGTGACTGGATGCTTTGGAATCCAAGTCAGAACCTCTCCTTTTTTCAAAGAAGTTGAACAGGCCCACAAAGGTGGGTCACAGCTCCACCTTCAGCTCAGAGAAGGAAGTCTCCTGGCTTCCTGGTGCTCCCGACCCCAGTTCCCCTCTTCACCGTTTCTGTTGCCTCAGGTGAGAGAAACCCAAAAGCGCCTGAACAATTTCAAGGCCAAGGTCAACAGGGAGATCAGGCTGGCCTTGCACAACTAGAGTGGTTCAGTTATTCACCACCCCGATGTTTGGTATTCTAATGTTGGATTGCACAAGACCAGCAGAATACACCTTGTGGAAAGTGGCAATGACATCTTCCTGGGCAGCCTGTAAGAACAGCTTGAAAGGCCTTCATGGGCAGCATTGACAATTGGCCAAATCTCCACCACATTTACCAGCACAGCACAGCAGGGCATGTTGTATCTTTCTGCTGCCCTTGGTGGCAACAGAACCTGAACCCAGCTCCCCAGTGTCTGAAAGGAGGCAGCACTTTCCCAGCATTCCCATTCCACTGGGGCAGCGTCAGCCCCAACCACCTGGAAGCAGCGTGTGTAAACTATCCTGAGTCAGGTCAGGCCGACTGGCCTCCCTTCCTCTCATCAGCCTGGACTCGCCTGGTGGGCCATTCCATGAACTGCCTACTCACTGCCTCCTCCATCACTCAGACACCAGAGTTAGCTGATAATCCTGACCAACTTGACCCAGTGGCCAACTCTGTGCCCAGGCAAGTTGTTGCCTGCTGGCCAGGATCCAGATGGCTAAAATGGCCAAATCCCTCCTCCTTGAAAGCATGTATCCCAGTCCTCCAAAACTCCAGCCAGGCTCTCCTTCCCTCCCTCTCCCACCTAACCCAAGCAGCTACGACACCCCTGCCCTGCCCAAGGGTAACACTGACAGCTACTCACATAGTTGGGCTGGATGTCTTTGATGGTGTGCTCCACACCATCGTCCACCACCACCACCGTCACGCCCTGGCCAGTCACATTCCTCTCCCAGACGCCTGTCACATTGATGTCCATCCCGGGGTTCTTGCGATTGTTCTGGGCCGGCAGACAGAAGGAAGATGCAAAGTTCTGATGGCACAGGACGGAGGCAAGCCTGGATCCCCCCCCCATAGTGGCAGGAGCAGGGAAGCAAGGACCCAGAGGGCACAGCCTCATGCATCTCAGGTGCTCACAGTGCCCCCAGCAAGCCGCAGAAGGGGGGCTCATCACGAGCACTCTGCGACGGGGTGGAAAGGTGGGGTTCTGAGCGGCTGCTGCCTCCGTGCCCTCCTTGCCCTGAGAAGGCATCCATATCCCACTTGCTGAGGAACTCCAGGCCCCTCCAAACTTTAGGACAGGGTTAGGGAAGATGCTGCGGCCCTGCAGATGCTGCTGGACTACAATCCCCATCACCCCTGGCCATTGGCCAGGCTGGCCAGAGCTGGTGGAAACTGTTGCCCAATGACATTTGGAGGGTCCAGCTTCTCCACTCCTGCTTTGGGGGGGAAGGGTGTCCCCCGGGATGGGCAGCAGCTGAACGTATGACTCTCTGCCACCAGCCCTCCCGCAGAGTTTCTGGGCCAAACCTAGCCTTGCCCAGTCTCGTTCTTCAGTCTCATCCAAGGCCAGGGATCCACTTACCAGGTGCCACTGCTGGGGGAACTTGGGGTCGTTAAAGCGCAGGCTGCGCTTGGAGCGTTTCAGGAGCTGCTGCTGGCCATGCCATCGCACACTGTCGTGCTGGGCAAACACCTCCTCTGCTGACTGCTGGATGGCCTCAAGGCCAGGCTCCACGTGGCTTGCCGGCTGGTAGCCAAAGAGGTAGTGGCCCTTCAGCTCTCCGATCCGGCCAATGTTCACGAGGCCGGCCTCCTTAGCTAGCTTGTCCGCCCGCCAGTCCAGCTCCTCCTCAGAGGATGGTGTCCCCTTGGGCACAGTCAAATGCACCGCCCACATCAGCTCCCCACGGCAACCAGCTGCCCCACAGGGCTCCACCCCGAGCTGCAGTTTTGCCCCGTAGGCAAGTCCATTTGGCGACAGCGAAGGGATCCAGGCTGGGATCAGCCAAAGGCACACCTGGAGCCACAGCGCAGCCTCCATCATTGCTCTCCATGATGGCGCCTTCCCTCTCCAGGGCGGCATCCGACAGGCAAACTGCAAGGGCGGAGAGCAAAATCAGGAGAGCCACCCTTCTTGCCCTGGGGAACTTCAGCCTTCCTTGCCTTGCCCCGCCCTGTCCCCATGGCAAGACCAGTGCTGCCCGCTTTGCCAAAAGTACCTGCTGAGACCCATTTACTATTTCAGTCCCTGCCCCCCAGCCAGCATCTTTGGTGCCAGCTGCCTTTGCACCACAGCTCATCAAGGGCCCCACATCACTCACAAGCGGACACAGATACGCTCCTCTCGCTGCTTCTTTGAGGAAGTAAAACCGAAATAGGATCCTGTTTGGTATTGGGGCAGGAAATGTCAGGGAAGCTACTTTGCTTTTGCAAGTCCACCCACACAATGTTTACTAAAGGAGACCATCTCTGCCTCCAGCCCTGGTAAGGAGTTCACGTTTCAACTGCAATCCACTTTCACACATCAAGCCACACATGCTAAAGGGCTTCGCTTTCAGCAATGCTGTTTCTTAACCCTTTCCCCAAATCCAGCAGCCGGTAAAACTAGATGCCGTGTGTGGGAGAGAGAAATCCTCTTTATTCCATTACAGACAACAGCCTAGGAGAACATGTGTTATTCCCAGAAGGCTGGCACCAAGAAGGGCTGCTACCACTCCAGGCAAGTGGAGTAAGTGGAAGAGTTTTTTCCCCACTTTTTCCTTTGTTTTTTTAATCCAAGAAGAAAAAGAGGCCAAGGCTGGTCCACCATACAGATGCCCTGGGGCTGAAGAGATGCTTTGAAAATGCGGCTGCAAAGAAATGATTAACTGGGGCTGCAACAAGGTGATGAGATTGTTATCCATTAGTTCTAGGGCTGTGTTGCAGTGAAATGGCCAGGCCATAGAGACCTTTTATATGCCTAATTTTTGTATAAACTTATAAGTATACACCTATGAGTGTTATCAAGCAGGTACCCTTCATTTAGATCGGGTCAAAATCCTACACTGAAGTTCAAATATTTGCAAAGTTCAAAATGCTTTCTTTTGGTGTTATCCTAGCCCAGGATCCCAGCCAATGGTCTGCAGCATTTGACTCCTAAAAGTCAGTTATCAGTTTGGAACGGGGGTCCCAGAAACTGGGCATCTCAACCAAGGAATCCAAGAGATTTGTCCCGCCTGAATTTTGCCCAAAGAGGTTTTGGACTCAAAACCTGATGAGAACACCTGAACGGTGAAGTCGCCCCTCCCTCCAAACGCTGGCCAGCCTTTGCCCTCGCCTGGATCTTGGCACCGGGACCCTCCCTCATCTGCCGCCAAGAGCTCCCGCGCGGGCTGTTGGAAGGAAAGCTCTCTTGAGCTACCCCGCAAGGTGGGCCAAAGAGACGCAAGGAGAGGGGGTGCAGCAAAGGCGTGCTCCGCAGGGGCCAAGAAAGTCCCGGTGGGACCGAGCCGCCCCCCCGTTCCTTTAGGGCCAGGTTGCTTCCCTTCCCCTTGCAGTGGGGAGCCGGTCAGCCGTCCCCGGGGAGGGGAGGGGGCAGTCTTGACTAGCGGCGGCCGGGAGCCCTCCCGGGACGAGGCGGAAGCGTGGCCCACCCGGCAGCGACGGCTCGCTCTCGCCCCCGGGGTCCGCCTGCCCCGCCCGGAGCGGAGATCTCGCCCGACCGCTCGCTGCCTAGCGTGTCGGGCCCGCCAGAGGCGGCTCCAGCCCTCTCCTCTCCCGCCCCGAGCCTGCGCCTCTCTTCGGAGCGAGCCGCGTCCGCGGCGGTCACGATCCGGAGCAACCGCACCTACCGCGGCGGAGGGGGGCGCATGGAGCGGGCCAGGCGCGTCTCTCCCGGCGGGCGGCGACGACGGCGGCCTTCCTCCTCGGTGCGCAGCCGCCCGGCTTCTCCAGCTTGGCCGGTTCCGCGTGAAGGCGGCGAGCCAGCCGGGTCGGATCCGGCGGCGGCCAGGGAGGCGCGGCGGCTGGACGCGTCACATCCGGAGCCGGCACCCCTCCCTCCTTCCCGCCCTCCCGGAGCCGGCGGGCAGGTGGGTTGCGAGGCGCGGAAGAGAGACTCTTGGTGCTGCGCCCCGAACCCTCTCCAGGGCGCGCAGCAGGCAGGCAGGCTGGACGGGCTGCCCCTCGCCCCCTCCCTTGGCGCTAGAAAGGGCAGCCCCGCGGGGGGGGGGCAGGGCCCTGCTGGTGCCGCTCTAAGGGAGGGGGGGGAAGTGTGGCTGATGCCCCGAAATAATACCATAAAAGTAGAGTGAAGACTGAACGCTAAAGTTGGGATCATTCAGACCATGGTATTCCCGATCTCTATGTATGGATGTGAACGTTGGACAGTGAAAAAAGCGGATAAGAGAAAAATCAACTCCTTTGAAATGTGGTGTTGGAGGAGAGCTTTGCGGATACCATGGGCTGCGAAAATGACAAGTAATTGGGTGTCAGAACACCCAAGTCGGCTTGAAGGTACATAACAACAACAACAACAACGAGTGAAGCACGATGGCAGGCGCCCCCCCCTCCGCTGGGGTGCATTCCCGGGGGTCGGGAGAGGCCTTCTTTGCACACCCATAACCTGCTGGGGTATCCCGATCCTTGCGTCTTCCCCCCCTCAAGAACTTCTGTTGCTTTGACTGAGCAGCTTTTGCGGGGGGGGGTGAACTACACTCGCTCCACTTCCTTGCCTTTGCTTCCTGTTACTGTTGTCGTTCTGTGCCTTCAGGTCGATTACGACTTATGGCGGCCCTATGAATCAGCGACCTCAAAGAGCATCTGTCATGCACCACCCTGCTCAGATCTTGTAAGTTCAGGTCTGCGGCTTCCTTTATGGAATCAATCCATCTCTTGTTTGGCCTTCCTCTTTTTCTACTCCCTGCTGTTTTTCCCAGCATTAGTGTCTTTTCAAGTGAATCATGTCTTCTCATGATGTGTCCAAAGTATGATAACTTCAGTTTCATCATTTTAACTTCTGGTTTAATTTATTCTAACACCCAATTATTTGTCTTTTTCGGAGTCCATGGTATCCGCAAAGCTCTCCTCCATCACCACATTTCAAATGAGTTGATTTTTCTCTTATCTGTCTTATGCTGTCTTTCCCAGCATTATTGTCTTTTCTAGTGAATCGTGTCTTCTCATGATGTGTCCAGACTCCAGAGTATGACAAAAAGATTTCGAGGCTCAGTGGGGAGGAGAAAGCCCCCGATTTTATTTATTTATTTGTCTGTTTTTGGAGGGGTGGGAGGTGGCTGTCCGGGGTCCAGCTGTGCTGCCCTCCCCCCCCTCTCTCCGGAGCGTGCGTGGGGGGGGGGCTCCTCCTTTCCTCTCCGTCTTTCCTGTCCTCCCGGGCGGCAGGGGGAGCTGTGCGGAGCGGCGCCTGCCGGGCTCCCCTCTCGGCTGCGCTTCCTCCGCGGGGCGAAGGAAGGGAGGGAAGGGAGCCTTCCAGGTCGCGCTTCGCCCCGGCTGCGCCGTCCCTCCGAGCGGGCCAGGTAGGCAGCGGGCGCCGCTGAGTCGAGGCCCAGCCGGAGCTGCGGAGTCCGCCAGAGGCAGGTCTCCCGTCCGTCCCCCCCGTCCCCCCTCCCTCCCTGCGGCCCGGCGGTGGCGCCCCCTTCCTTTCGGAGCCCGGCGGCCCCCCACTCTCTCTCCCGCGCCCCCCGTAGAGAAGCTTCGGAAAGGGGCGCGGGAATGCCGCCTTCTCTCCCTTCCTCTCCACCCCCGAAGGTCTCATGCTATGAAAGGGAGACGGGTCCCCTGCACTGGTATTTTACAGGCGGACCTTGCGCCTCTACCCGAGAGTAAGCCCTTCCTGCGCTTCCGAGGGCTGCCCCCCCCACGGGTACAGCGCCACGGGTTGGCACCCTTAATTAATAGAGCCCCCCCTTAAGGTGGGCCCCTTCCGAATCCGGCCAGTTCGGCCTGCGCTGCAGAGCCCAAGTGCCCAGAAGGCCACCGAGCCAAGTCCCCTTGCGGCTTTTTCTTGGGTAGAGGCGGAGTCCGCGGGGCTGGATGGGTCCTGGGTGGCGGAACCGCTGCTTACCCAGTCGGTCCTGCGCTCAGGTAGGCGCACCTGGCCTCTTTGCAACCAGGGAGGTCAGGGGCCCCTGCTCTTGCCTGGGCTTGAGTCTCACCTCCCTGGCATTCAGGTTATGGGATGGGTAAGGGAGGGGGGGAGTATTGAGGTCCCTGCACCAGTTGCCTGGAAGAGGGAGCTGCAAGAACATCCCTCTGCTCTGAAAGCAACTGGTTCAGGAGCCTCCCTCCCCCCTTCTCCTGGTTGGGGACCGGGAGCCGCACAGACAACCAGCCACCTGATTGTTGGGCTGCGAGTGAGTGTTACGCCCAGATATGCCAGGCAGTGTCGAGGTTCTGCAGGGTCAGCCTACTGTGCTGAACTCGGGTGGGTGCTGACTGCTGGCTCTTGGGGGGTCTTCATCTGCCCCTGTTTTTGTGATAGCAAAGTCTCAACTATGCCTTTTCCCTGGGGGGGGGTCATGCGGTTGCTGCTTTAAGCCTCGTTCTGCAACTGCTCCCTACCTGTGCAATGGGAACCCGAATCTGCCTGCTGTCACCCGGCCTTCTGAGCACGGCTCCAGAGGGAGGAGAGGCACTGTGACCCTTGGATTCTTTGCTCGCAGAGGAAGAGCGATGGCATCAGAGCAAACCAAAGAGGAGGAGGAGGAAGAGGAAGAGGAAGAGGAAGAGGAGGACAGTGAGAGCATTCCTGCTGCCCCACCTGATGCTGAGCTGCCCAAAGGACTTGCCACTTCGCCTCTGAGGTAAGCAGGGCACACTGTTTATTTAACAAAATGGATATACTGCTTGAACGCAAAGACCTCTAAGTGGTTTACAAGAAACATTGAAATTTTCCATTAAACAGGTAAAAGCAAGTCATGACAAACATATTTCAAACAATTATGTACTCACTGCCAGCGGCTCTGTGGGGCCGTTTCACACTCCTTCCTGGAGATGCTGGGACCCCTGGTGGGCACCGCTTGTGCTGTGCCACTGAGCTACATAAGAACATCAGAAGAGCCTGCTGGACCAGGCTGCAAGGGGCTCATCTAGTCCAGCATCCTGTTCTCACGGTGGCCAGTCAGATGCCCCGGTGGGAAGCCTGCCAGCCGGACCTGAACAGGGCAGCACTCTGCCCTGCTGAGGTTTCCAGCAACGGACATTTGGAAGCACGCTTCCTCTGACTGTGGAGGCAGAGCATAGCCATCATGGCTGGTAACCGCTGATAGCCTCGTCTGCCATGAATTTGCCCAGTCTTCTCTTAAAGCCATCCAAGCCACCACTGCCTCTTGTGGGGGTGAGTTCCACAGTTTAACTATGCTCTGCTGTGTGGAGAAGTACATTCTTTTGTCTGTTCTGAGTCTTCCAGCATTCAGCTTCACTGGATGTCCACGACTTCTAGTGTTATGAGAGAGGGAGAAGAACTTACCTCTATCCGCTCTCTTCATGCCATGCAAAATTTTATAAACTTCTACCATGTCACCTCTTACTCGCCTTTGCTCTAAACTTTGTTCTCTCACGTTGGAGATCACTTAATTCGTTACTGATTGTGCTATAAATGAGGAAGCCCCTCTCCTCTGCCATATGTCAAGTGGGTGGCCTTGGGCAAATCATTCTGAGACGCACACACACACCCATCTGCAATAGAGGTGAAGGGCGTTAATAGCCTACCTTGTGGGGTTGTTTTAACTATCAACATGAGGTAATGCAGCCTTGTAAGTAAAGCCGCAGAAGTTATGAACCTGCTGAGGGCTGGCAGAGCTAGAGTGCTCTATGCCTTCTCTACCAGCGCCCTCGTTCCCTTGCATGCTCTTCCTTGGCTACCAGGGAAGTGCTTAAATACATGAATAAGATAACGTGTGTGAAGTGCTTTGACCACACAAAAGCACTAGAGTTATATATTCTTGTTGCTGTTGATGTTGTGGGCCTTGGGAGGTTATGGAAGTGTCGACAGAGGGTTTCCATCTTCCACATCGAAGTGTTGAAGAAGGGGTTTCAAGCACAGAACGGGCCTGGTGGGAGTTAAGTCTCAGTGACTTCCTAGTAATTGCCACCTCTAAAGCTCCAAAAATCACAAGGCAGAAGTGAAACATCAAGAAAACAACTTAAAGATAACATTTGGGTTTTCCTTAATTGCTTTCTGAGCATTGCTCTGTCACATTTCCAAGATTTTCTCCAGAAATGTCCAGAGACATTTGGCTTTCTGTCAAGAGCACCTGAGCAGGTGGCTTGTACGTTATCCCTCCCTCCTTAGTGCCTGGGAGCGTGAGGAGGGCAACTGGATACCCTTTCCCTTGCATATTAGGGTGAAATGTGCACAGGGCATTGATTTGTCTCCTTTTTTGTTCCCGTCTCCCCGGGACAGCGCAAGTGACCTTTCCAATCACGAAAATGATTGTCTGCCGCTTCCGGCTGCCACCTGCACCAATCCAGCTGCAAGCAAGAGCTGGGAAGATGATCACTTGGAAGAAGTAGGAGAAGGAGAAAGCGACTCACCCCTGCCAGCTCCGCAGCACCAAGAGATCTCAGAAGAGCCTTTGCTCAGCCCTCCTGCTGAGGCTGCCTCTCCGCCCCCAGCATGCCCCTCCAGTGAGGAGCTCTCTTTGCCCAACGTGGACAATGCTGTGGGGGAGAAGAGGCCCTCTCTGTCTGGGGAAAGTCTTCCAATGGCTCCACCACTTGCACAGGCAGACCACTCCATGGACCAGACCAGTGCCGTCCTGACGTGCTCCAAGGCTGAGCTGGGGACATTGATCTTGCAGCATGGCAGGAGGCAGAACGGATGCCCAGATCTGGAAGACACGCCCTTGGCAGCATCTCCGAGTGTAGAAGACCAAGACCAAGACAGCGCTTCCCAGAAGCCCTCCCAGAACATTGCAGTACAGGTCAGGTACCCATTTGGGGAGGTTGTGGGTGGGGGCTAGTTTGGAGAGTCTCCTGCCTAACAGAGGGTCCTCCTTGCCATACACTGAAATCAGGATGGGGTGCACATCTCCAGGACTTCTTTCAGAGCAGGAGTGAACATCTTTGCCAGACCCCCTGAGTAACTGGTGGATTCTCCTTGCTCTGGCAAGTGAATGAGGCGGCGAGGAGGCTTTCAAGGTTTCCTGTTGTTTTGACAGATTATCGCAGAGGAAATTGTTGAATGGGGAAAATAATCAAGTAGAGGCTGGATACTTTTTTCCTTTTATTTGATAGGGCTCCTGCTTCACACTAGCAGTTTAAATGGTAACCCTGCTTTGCAAGATTCTTTGCAATTCTAATTAAAGGTTGCATTTCAGTTGGCAGATGAGCTCTAGTTTAAGATTAATATGTTTTACAAGTTGAATTTATTTCTATAAACATTTGTTCTACGATTGTTAGTTGATCCTAATAAATTAGGTATTATACTGTGGACCGCATGTTTTTTGTGGTATATATGGATCAGGACAGTTCACTGTTTTCAGAAAAGGGCAATCAAATCGATCAAGGGGTTGGAGCATCTACCCTGTGAGGAGAGGTTACAACATTTGGGGCTTTTTAGTCTTTTGTATATATTTTTTAAAATAAGAGTGGGTAAGAGGGGCATGACAGAGATGATGTGTGGTGTGGAGAAAAAACTTTCTGCGTCTCTTACAGTGCTAGAATCCAGCTGGGGTCATCCAATGAATCTGACAGACATAAAAACGGTATTTCTTCACACAGCACACAAGATGTAGGGATTTCCAACTTGGAAGCCTTCAAAAGGGGATTAGACAAATATGTGGAGGACAAAAATGCTATCAGTGGCTACTAGCTATGACAGCTGCTGTCTGCTTCCACTGTCGGAGGCAATATGTGTCTGCAATCCAGTTGCTGTTGCGCTCAGGTCCTGCTTTTGGGCTTCCCAGCTGAGGCGTCGGGTCGACCACTGTGAGACCAGGATGCAGGACTAGATGGCCTGGGCTCCCTTGGGCCTGATCCAGCAGCCAGGCTTTTCTTATGGCTGCAGTTCTGCACTCTCCTTGTGGGTGTGGCTACAGGGGGCCGCACATTGAGTCTCTACACTTTGCAAGGTGTAACTCCACCACTGACCACAGGCACTTTGGTGCCTGTTATCAAGCTGAGGTGGGCTTGCTTGACGTGGGCAAAGTGCTTTGCAGTTTCCTAGTCCTTGCAGCAGTCCAGTGAATCTGGGTTAAGCAGAAAGATGGCTACCCTGTATCTGAACCCATGCACAACCCCTGAACCCATGTTTCTGATTAATTTAGCTTTGGCAATCAAGGAAAGGGAAAGGATTGGCCTGGAGCCAGGCCCTCTTGACCAGCAGCCATGCAAAACAGTGGCACCAAAGGCTGTTGTAATGGAAACCTCTGAAAGGGTGAAGCTGCATCATCACAAAATGTTGCACGTGCCTCTCTGGACATTTTTGACAGGCCCAACGCTTTTCTCCCTTTGCAGACCGACTTCAGGACGGCTGACCTGGAAGTGAACACCGACCAGGACATTGAAAAGAACCTGGTAAGCTTTGGTGTCTTCTCCCTGAATGGCCGTCTCTTTCCTCGAGTAAAGGAGGGCAGCTAATGTGGAGGAAGGCGCTTGGAAGGCAGTCTCAGATCCTCATTTCCAGGGGAGGAAGCCTTCAACTCTCAGTGACCCTGTAACACTTCGGGTTGTTTTGGGTTACCAGAGATGAGATGCAGACAAGAGATTTGCTTACAAAGAGTTAAAATTTATTGAGTAACTTACAAGCATACAGCCAAGTATCCCAATAAAAGTGGAACAGTCCCACAGCTCTGCAGTAGCTGGGTCAGACTGAACACCCATGCTGGACACAAGAAACACTTTTATAGCATGAAAATTGGCATATAACATTGGCAGGATTACATACAATATTGGCATGAATACATACATAAATGATGACTTTAAGGTATCAAAGATTACATAATGACACCTATTGCCTATAATTGGCTATTCTGACCTTTTCACAGAACACCTTCAAAAGCAGACTAATTGCTAGAAAACTATATTATCTTCACTGGAAACACCCTGGCATCCTTCCTTGGCAAACTATATGACTTTATATCTTTATCTCTATCTCTGCTAACAAGCAGTTGCTATACTATCCTTCTCTTGACCGTCATTTGACTCATCCACCTGGCTATACTTACAAGCAACTGCTGCCCTATCTGTTCATTGACCGTCCCTTGACTCATCCACCTGCCTTTGGAGTGAGACCTAGATTTAAGCCAACTATGAAATACCAACTGATATACATATACTTGAATATATGCCTAATTGAGCTCCTTTGATGCCTTTGAACTAACGAGATACATTCCCAGCATCATACTGGGCAAGTCATCATGTCCTCATTAGAGCACCTAGATAAGTTTTCAGGTGGTTATGAGGTGATCTACTCAGCCCAAGGATGCTGGGGCCCTAAAGGGGAATACAATCCTTTAGGCTAGCTAACAAATACACACTGGATATATGCTTAACATAAGGCTATAATATCTTGCTATAGGCCTCTACTTGCTTGCTGGGATAATATACTGGTACAGAGTATACAGACCCCCTGCCTTCATAGTGGATGGTCAGACTTTGAGAGGGCTGCAGAGTCAGGAGAGCCTTGCACAGGCGTGGAGAACTACAGTGTGGCCCTCCAGAACTCTTTGTCTGGCCCTTGGAATTCTCCCCAGGTCATACCCCCTCCCCAGTCCCACACTGAGAAAGACCTCAATGGATGACTGATGAAACTCCTAAAATGGTTAAAGAAAGAAGGAAAGCAAAAGCAAAAGGAGACAGAAACACAGTCAGAACCTTAAATGCAATAATACAGCGACTGGTACATAGGACAAAGAGAACTATTACAATAGTTATTGTATAGAAATAGAAGAGGACAACAAAAAGGGTAGAACAAGGGACCTATTCCAAAAGATCAGAGAAATTAAAGGGAAATTTAAACCAAGAGTTGAATAATCAACAGGGGAACACACTGACAGACCGAGATGAAATAAAAGGAAGATGGAAGCAATACACTGAAGAACTCTATAAAAGAGATGCCAGGATGACAGATTCATTCATGGAGGAACCGAATGATGAAGAACCAGAAATTTTAGAATGTGAGGTGAAGGTTGCTCTTAAAATACTTGGAAGAAACAAATCACCAGAAACAGATGGCATACCAATAGAGTTGCTACAGGCTACTGAGACTGAATCTGTCCAAATTTCGACAAAAATTTGTCAACAAAAATGGAAAACAATGGCCTACAGTACAGACTAGAAACGTTCAATATACATCCCAATTCCAAAGAAAGGGGATCCCAAGGAATGCAGTAATTATCAAACTATTGCCTTAATATCCCATGCAAGTAAAGTAATGCTCAAGATTCTACAACAAAGGTTCTTACCATATATGGAGTGAGAAATGCCAGATGTCCAAGCTGGATTTCAAAAAGGAAGAGGTAGCAGAGATCATATCGCAAGCATACGTTGGATAATGGAATGGACCAAGGAATTTCAGAAGAAAATCACCCTGTGCTTTTTATAGATTACAGCAAAACCTTTGATTTTTAGATCATTAAGAACTATGGAATGCTTTAAAAGCAATGGGGGTGCCACAGCATCTGATTGTCCTGATGTGCAACCTATACTCTGGACAAGAGGCTACTGTAAGGACAGAATATGGAGAAACCAATTGGTTCCTCATCGGAAAGGGTGTGAGACGGGTGTATTTTATCACCGCATTTGTTTAGTCTATATGCAGAATGTATCATACGGAAAGCGGGATTGGACCAAGATGACGGAGGTGTAAAAACTGGAGGAGAAATATCAGTAATTTAAGATAGGCAGATGATACCATAATGATAATGATATGAAACAAGTGCTGTTGAAAGTTAGAGGAAAGCACAAAAGTAGGATTACAGCTGAACGTCAAGAAGACTAAAGTAATGACAACAGAAGATTTATGTAACTTTAAAGTTGACAATAGAGAGCCAGTGTGGTGTAGTGGTTAAGGTGGTGGACTATGATCTGGGAGACCAGGGTTCGAATCCCCACATAGCCATGAAGCTCACTGGGTGACCTTGGGCCAGTCACTGCCTCTCACCCTCAGAGGGAGGCAATGGTAAACCCCCTCTGAATACCGTTTGCCATGAAAACCCTATTCACAGGTTTTCAATAAGTCAGAATCATCATGAAGGCAGTCCATTTTCAAAGTTGACAACGAGGCCATTGAACTTGTCAAGGATTATCAATATCTTGGCACAGTCGTTAACCAAAATGGGGACAATAGTCAAGAAATAAGAAGAAGGCTAGGACTGGGGGGGGGACAGCTATGAGAGAACTAGAAAAGGTCCTCAAATACAAAGATGTATCACTGAACACTAAAGTCAGGATCATTCAGACCGTGGTATTCCTGATCTCTATGTATGTATGTGAAAGTTGGACAGTGAAAAAAGTGGACAAGAGAAAAATCAACTCATCTGAAATACTTTGGAGGAGAGTTTGCGTATACCAGGGACTGCAAAAAAATAATAATTGGGTGTTAGAACAAATTAAATCAGAACTATCACTAGAAGCTAAAATGATGAAACTGAGTTTATCATACTTTGGACACATTATGAGAAGACATGGTTCACTAGAAAAGACAATAATGCTGGGAAAAACAGAAGGGAGAAGAAAAAGAGGAAGTCCAAACAAGAGATGGATTGATTCCATAAAGGAAGCCACAGACCTGAACTTACAAGATCTGAACAGGGTGGTTCAAGACAGATGCTCTTGGAGGTCGCTGATTCATAGGGTCGCAATAAGTTGAAATTGACTTGAAGGCACATAACAACAAGAAGCCAGGGAGGTCTACTCCCTCACACCAAGTGCAGACACAGTATTAGCACACACACATGTCGTCTCTCACCTCCACAGTTCTGCATGTCCACTCCATTCTTCACCACCATCCATTTTTTAACAGTTGTTTTCTCTACTCCACCCTGTCTCACTCTCCACCTCTTCCCTCATTGCTGCCTAAACACCCACAGAGCACGAGGGAAGAGTGACGCTGCGCAGCAGCATGTGATTTTCATTAACGAATCAGAAAAGCAGAATGTTTCCCCTGCTTCCCCCCAGGTAACGCTCAAAAGTAACTCTGGAAACATTACAATTACAGCTCAAAAGTAATAAAATTACTCCTTTTTTATTACAGTCAAAATGTAAAGAAATTACCCACTCGTTCCTAAAAAAAGTAATAAATTACAAGTAATTCATTTTTCCTAACGAATTCCCAGCTGGGGGGGGGAATGTGTTACCTCTCCTCTTTCAGAGATTTCCCCAAGTCTGTCTGATTCCCGGGGCCTTTCTTTGGGTAGACTCTGATATCCCTGATAAGGAAGGTGGCAATTTAACAGAGAGTGAAAGAGCCAAGGAAAATCCAGTCCAGGTCAGACTTTCTCCTCTAGAGAAGGGTCAGCTGGGTTGGGGTGTTCTTGGCCCCCTGAGATGCACTCTTTTGAGATACCCCCTTGCCATCTGTTGTCCTCCACTTGAGAGAAAAGAGAATTCTGTGCTTGCTGCTTAATTTATGTTCTTCTCAAGTGAAGGAGGACAGCTAGGCCTCTCTGTAGGGGTGTTGTTACTCCCCCCCCCCAGAATGGAGTTACGCACCTACAGCTGAAGGTGACTCTTCTTTTTCCTGCCTCCATCAGCTCAGTGGAGATGCTTTTGCACGATTAGAATGTAAAAGAGTGTTTTGCTCTGTCTCCATCGTAGGTTTGTGTTTTAATTTTTTTACCTTCATGGGTTTGTTTCTGTTCACACTTTATCCTTCAGCCTGCTTCCCTGGATTGAAATGTCTGGAGGTTCAGGGAAGAGGCCCTTTCTCTTCTGGAAATGAGAGTTAGAGACTGCCTTCCTGGCCCTGGAGAAGGGGGCCTTGTCCCTGCACTCGCTGTCCTCCTTCCCTTGAGAAGAACTAAAACTCACTGCTAAGGACAGGATTTTCCATATCCACCACCTTGGGGTTGGTGCATGGGATATTGGACTCCTGGATTCTGGTCAAAGCACAGCATGGCTAAGCTTCTAACTGGAAATGTAGTGCCTGGGAGTGGTTCTGCTAAAGGGACCCAGGAGTAAATGATCTGAGGGCAAGTGAAAACCCACATAAGTCACATTTATTTTTGATACGCCAGAGACTATGAGGATCCTCTGCTGTTCTGTCCCGCTCATGTGTCCTTGGGCCCACCGGTATTCCTGCAGATGGCAGCCACACTGCATCTACTTGGGGTAGATTTGGGAGAAACTTTAAGTGCAGCTGCGCGTGGCAAATCTATGAGTTTTGGGCTTCGATTAGAGGCCAGAGGGATGGCTCTGTGACACTGATCCATGTCCCGCAAGCGACATCTGCACAGGAGTTGCGAGTTCCTTGTTTGTGTGCAGCTTACTGGAGATGCTGACTGGCCACTGCCTTTCTGTGTGGAGTAAATAAGCATCCCGTTATCTTCCCTGCTTGAGTTGCCACCTGACTCTGCCCTAGTAGTACAGCTGCTCCTGTAGGCCAGCAATCCCAAGGCTAGATCAGGACAGACCACGCTCTGGACTCAGGCAGTTTGAGGGCACTGAGAGGCTTGTCTGCTTTAGACGAATTCCATGAACTGAGGCACCTACACTGTGCGTCTGACCCATCTCCTGTGTTGGGCAACATGGAAGCTGGCCGGGCATTGTGTTGATCCTGCTGGACATTGAAGCCCTGCTGGCTCCAAATGAGGCAGACTTCCCCCTCCTTGCTTTTTTCATTTCCAGGTTGTCTTTTCCTGCATTCCCCGACTCTGATGAGGGTGCGGGGAGGACAGGTTCCGTCAGTGGGTCGTGCAGTTGGGAGGCGGAGAAAGGGGACCTCTTCCCACCTTTCTTTTTGTTTCCTGGCAGGACAAAATGATGTCCGAGAGGGCTTTGCTGAAGGAACGTTACCAGGAAGTGCTGGACAAGCAGAGGCAGGTGGAGAACCAGCTCCAGGTGCAGCTGAAGCAGCTCCAGCAGCGAAGGGAGGAAGAGATGAAGAACCACCAGGTACCGGAGCAATTCCTTCTGCAGCAATTAAGCCGAGGGAGGCTGCTTGTCTCAGGCCGCTGGGCACAGCGGAAGGCAGGTCTCTCCTGCCTTGTGCAAGATCAGCCAGTTTCTCCATTTACTCTAGTGTGGCCTCCTGCTCTGGCTGGCAGTGGCTGTCCCACATCTCTGGCAGAGAGAGGTCCTGCCTGGCCCTGCTGCCGCTGCTGCTGTCGCTGCCACTGCCACTGCCACCTTCACTCCTTGGCACTGGAGGGACCAGGGACCAGCCTGGGGCCGTGTCCAGGTGGGCCACTCCCTGGTGTGCAGCTCTGGCGGGTGGGGGGTCGAGGATGGGAGAGTCATAGGGGTCTTCCTTAGCTTCTGGGAACTTCCAAGTGGAGCAGGAAGGAAACCTTGGTGCAGTTTGGACGTTTGAATGTCTACATTATGACATTAACATTTGGGGGGAGGCATTTTAAAAGAACCTAAAGTCTCACTGATAAACCGTTACAGCACAATTGCTTTGGCTTCACTTCCTGCTTTTCTGAAATTCTAACTTCAACAGCATCCAGTGATCAGGGGGGTGAATATCACCCCATTGTCATGGACGGATCATGCCCTGGGGTTGTTTGGATTAGCTGTGACTGACACTCCCCCCCCCCGCAGGGATGGTGGACCAGTTAGATCGGGCCACCCCCAGAGACTGATGAAATTTGGAGGATTTCTGAGTGCACTGGGGGATTTTCCAGATAGCGTGGCTGATGCTCTTGTCAAGGCCCTAGTTTCACTGGGGAGACTGAAAGACACAGTTGCTCCTGGGAGTCTGGGAGGCCTCTTGGTTTACTGAGGCGCTTCAGGCAATGAAGCAGGCTGGAAGTCTGCCAGAGCGCAAGTGGCGCAAGTCCCAGTGCGAATCTGACTGACTAGAGGTATGAGTACGTAGCTGTTCCTGCCACCTGGCAGTGGTGGCAGGCGCATAGAGAGCATATCTCTCAGCCACTGTTGCATCCTCAGTGAATTGCCCAGCAGAGCTGTTCAGAGTGGTAAACCAGCTGGTCCAGGCCAGAGTGGTGTCATCAACAGCAGACCACTCAACAGCCTGGTGTGAGAGATTTGCAAATCACTTTGAGGGGAAAATTACTCGGATTCACACTGAACTTGATGCCACAATTGGTTCAGGTTTGTTGGAGGTCCCTAGAGCACAATTGAATGATAGCTTGGGTCAGTTTCAGTTGTTGCAGCCTGAGGATGTGGATAGTACGCTTGAAGCGGTAAGGCCAACTATGTGCCCTCTCGAACCCTGCCCATAATGGCTGGTAAAATCTAGTAGGAGTGGATTGAGTGGATGGGTCCAGGGAGTGCTCAATGCCTCACTATGGGAGGGAGTTATGCCCACTGCCATGAAAGAGGTGGTGGTGGTGTGGCCTCTCTTTGAAGAGATCCTCCCTGGATCCAGAAGTTTAGAAAACTACCATCTAGTCTGGATTATTCCCTTTCTGGACAAGGTTATCAAGAGGGTGGTGGCCAACCTGCTTCAGGTATGCCTGGAGGAAGCAGATTATCTAGATCCATTCCAGTCTGGTTTCTGGCCCAGTTTTAGTATCGAAACAGCCTTGGTGACCCTGACTGATTACCTTTATTGAGAGAAAAACAGGTGCAATGCAACCCTGTTGGCTCCCCTTGACCTCTCAGTGGCTTTTGACACCATTGACTATGGCGTTCTTCTGGAGCGACGGGAGGAGGTGGGAGTTGGAGGTACTGTATTGCAGTGGTTCTGCACCGACCTCCAGGACCACTAGATTGTTGCTTGGCTCAGTGGCCTTTCGGCTGTGGAGTCCCACAAGGGTCCCTTCTGTCTCCCATGCTGCTTAAGCGCCGTATGAAACCATTGGGAGCTGTCATTCTGGGATTTGGAGCACCGTGTCATCAGTATGCTGATGACAGGCAGCTCTATCTCTCCGTTCCATCTGAATTCAGGAGAGGCTGTGAAGGTGTCTGGAGGCAGTGATGGGCTGGATGGGGGCCAACAAACTGAGGCTGAATGCCGATAAGGCAGAAGTGCTGTGGGTGGTGGTTCCCGTGTCCTGGAATTAGGTTATGACCTGTTCTGGGAGGGGTTGTACTCCCCGTGAAGGAGCAGGTTCATAGTCTGGGAATACTCCTGGATTCCCACTGCTCACTAGAGTCCCAAGTGGCTTCTGTGGCTAGGAGGGCTTATGCCTAGGTAAGACTGATTTGCCAGCTGTGCCTGTTCCTGCACCAGGATAGCCTGGCCTGAGTTGGCCATGCTCTGGTGACTCCCTGTCTGGACTACTGTAAAGTGCTGTATGGAGGGCTTCCCTGAAGACGGTCCGGAAGCTGCAGCTAGTGCAGAATGTGGCTGCTAGGCTGGTAAGTGGGGCAGCCTGATGAGACCATGTGTCACCAGTCCTGAAAGTGCTTCCTTAGCTGCCAGTGATCTACCAGGCCCAATTCAAGGTAGTAGTACTAGCATATAAAGCCCTAAATGGCTTGGGACCCAAGCATCGTCCCCAGTGTCAACCACGTCAGACCCTAAGATCAGCAGGCGAGGCCTTGTTGGTGGTGCTGCCACCGAACAGTGTCCAGTTGGCACTGACCCATGACAGGGCCTTGTCAGTGGTGGCTCTCGTTTGTGGAATGCCTTCCCCAGTGAGGTGCACCTCTCTTCATCTCTATTAAGTTTCAGGAGGAATTTGAAAACATTCCTGTTTCCCCAGGGGTTTGATGGCTAAAGATGACTGCTTCTGGCAACCTGAAGATCACTGATGAAAGAAAGTTTTTAAGTGTGTTTTAGAATGTTTTAAACTGTTTTTAGTATGTATTTGTTAAATTGTTTTGTTTGTTTGCTGCCCTGAGCTCCTTTGGGAGAAAGGGCAGGTTGCAAGTTGAACAAAGAACAACAAATCTGAAAGCAGAATATAAATGCTGGGCGTCCCCTCCCCCTCCTCCTCCTCTAGGAGATCCTGAAGGCTATTCAGGATGTGACTGTTAAACGGGAAGAGACCAAGAAGAAGATGGAGAAGGAAAAAAAGGAGTTTTTGCAAAAGGAGCAGGACCTGAAAGCAGAAATCGAGAAACTCTGTGAGAAAGGCAGGAGGTATTTCTGAAAGTCAACGGTGGCAATTTCTAGCCCACTGTGGAGGTTGGTTCAGAATCAAAGTGGGAGAAAGCCAAGGGCAGGTGGGCCAGGTGAGGGGTTGGTTTCGTCTGTGTCTTGTGGCCCAGCACCTTGGGCTGGCCCCACATTCCCTGCAGGCTGCCAGATGCTCAGCTGCGGGCCTGGGAGATGCCGTTGGTCCTGCCGGTAGCAGTAGCGGAAACGCAGGTGCATGGAGCCCATCTTGCTGGGTGCTCAAGGGAGGCAAAGGAGCAGGGTTTGGCCGGTGAGCCTGGCTGAGTCTTGGTGCCATCATCCCTCAAGGGGCAGCACCCGCCCATGGGGTCACCTTGCTCTCTGTGGGAGCAATTGCAGCTCTCCATAGGCTGGGCATGGGGGTGCCTGTTGGACTCTGTCTGCTCCACCCAGCATGGCCAGTGGTCAGGGGTGGCGAGAGCAGCAGCCCAGTAGGGTCCGGTGGCTCTCCATCCCTGCCCTAGGCAGCGGTCAAGCGGAAGGCATTAACTTGGCTTGCCCCTTTTCTTTACTCTGCAGGCTGCTGAAAGAACAAGAGGAGAAAGAGAGCAAGATTGTTTCGCTCCTGGCTGAGCAGTCTGAGGAGAAGTAGGGCTCTCTCCTTCCTTCCCTTCTGCCCTCCTGTGCACCTGCCCTGCCCTCACCAAGAGGCTGCGGTTCAAATGGGATTTCTTGTCCCCACTGCTGGGGAGGGGTTTTTATTTCCCTGGGTGAGGTTCCCACTGTTACGCCAAGTTCTAGGGAGAAGTTTTTCATCGTGAAACGCTAGAATGCAACGGGGTCATCCGGTGAAGGTGAAGGCAGAGAGGTTCAGGTGGACAGGCTGAAGGAAGCCTTCTTCACACGGCACATGAGTTAAACTATGCAGCTCACTCTGTAGTGGGGGGGCAATGTGGATGGCTTTGAAAGGGGGCTGGACAAATGCATGGAGGAAAAGGCTGTCAGTGGCAACTAGCCACAATGGTTGTGCTCTCTCTCCAGCGCTGAAGGCAGTGTGACTCTCAATACCGTTGGCTGGAAGCCTCAGGAGGGCAGAGTGGTCTTGTGCTCAGGGCCTGCCTGTGGGCTTCCCACGGGGGCATCTTGTTGGTCACTGTGAGAAGAGGGCGCTGGGCTAGGAGGGCCCCTTTGGCCTGATCCATCTGCAGGGCGCTTCTTATTTTCTTACGTACTCCACATTAAGACAGACAACCTGGAATAACGACCATTCATGGTTCCCAAATGTGCCAGGCTGAACCTGGACTTCAGTTTCCACTCCCAAGCATGATTTGCAAAGATTGAAAAATCCACCCTTTCACCATGCTTGTTTCTGGCTACATAACAGTGACCAAAGGATGATGTGAGGAGGGTTAGCTAATCTTGTATTGTCCGCTTGAGTGTGTGCCCCCAAGAGTTCCCGTTGTCGGCCAGATCAAAGGCCCACCAATAAGGGTTAGGTTTCGCGGAACAGCAACGTTCTGGAAGGAGGGGCGTCCTGAGGGCAGCTCCACTTCCTGGACCTTAACCCAGAGCTCCTCCTTTGTTCCTCAGGGAGGTGTGGGAGCTGGAACTGGACAAGCTGAAGAACCAGCAGAATGAGATCAACAGGTCCATCCTGGAGGAGACAGAGCGGGCGTGGAAAGCAGAGGTAGGCATTCTGCAGTGCTCCTTGGTGCTGAGCATCCTTGGGCTGTGGAGGGCAAAAGCGGCATTCTGTGTGAGCCACAAGACAGGAGGAGGGAGGAATGCCACCCAGCCTTGGCAAAAGCTGCCTCTGAATGCATGTCACGGTGTGTGCACCTGCCTCTGAGGAGAGTGTCCTCAAGGCTTGCTGCGCTGCAGCTGGGGGGACCCAGCGGGCTATGATCCGAGTGGCTGAGTGCTGCTCCCTGAGCAAGTGAGGGCAGCCTGAGCTCTTCTTGCCAGATCCTGTCCCTGGAGAGCCGAAAGGAACTGCTGGTGCTGAAGCTGGAAGAGGCGGAGAAAGAAGCAGAGCTCCACCTCACCTACCTGAAGTGAGTGCTGGCCTGGGCTCAGCTGGGGCAAGGAAGCCACGCAGTTGGGGGTTCACGGGTTAACCAGGAGGGGAGGGGAAGGGGGTCCACCTGCAGAAATCAGGACTCTTGCACTTTCCACCTTTGCCACCACCCGCTGCATCCTCCGCTGTACTCCCCCCTCTTTTTTCCTGGCAGGACCCAAGAGAGGAGTGTCTCCTGCCCTCCTTTACTAACTTCCTATATGAAAAGCCACAGGGTGCCCCCCCACGCCCCATAGGGTCACGTAACTTGGTAAAGGTGTTACATGATGACCAGGGTTGTGCAGACGGATGGGGGGTGGCCCCCAGTCAGCACAGTGGTGGCCCTTAGTTCATTCAGCTGCGGTGCTCTTAGGAGCTCTGTGTGCTTCCATTTCCTGCTACTTGGACGATGATGCCAGCCTCTGCCCCAGAATGCTTTTCAGGAAGCTTCCCTGCAGGGTCTCTTGCTGTGGGCACCTGGCACTGGCCCTAGCAGTGAGAGGGGTTCGGATGTTGCCCTTTTCAGCCGTGATGGTTTCACTTTGAGTAGGAGCCGAGTGGTGCCTTTCCTGCAGTGCTGGAGGCTGTTACTTGTCCTGTGACATCACACATGCCTGTCTGTGACCTGAATGTCTGCAGTGCCTCACAGAGAATCTCAGGGTTAGAAGAGGCTGCTTTGGCTCAGAGGCCCAGTGGAGGGGGCCAGGCAGGGAGCACGGTGTGCCTTGTCTCTTTTCTGGCTCTCAGCAAGAGCGTGGCTGGAACTGTTTTTGTCCCTGTGTCTGTTGTCTGGGCAGGTCCGCACCACCCACGCTGGAGACCATCCGGCCGAAGCAAGAGTGGGAGACGCGTCTGAGCAGAATACGCATGACTAAGGAGAGTGTCCGCGTAAGTGCAGAAGGTCCCGCTCCCTCCCCTGTAGCTTGGGAGGCTGATGGGGGCTGCTCCTGTGGCCCAGTGCCACAGCCCCCCTCCTTCTCCTTGGCTAGCTGGGAAAGTGACAGGTGTCCTCGGCAGGAGGTTATGACCGCTATAAACACGAAAGGTTTCCACTGGCATGATATGTCAGCCACGATGGCATCCTGGTGGCTCCGGAGATTGGGGTGACAGGCCGGAAGAATTTTCCCGGCACAGTCAGTCTCCCTTGGAGAAGATGGGCCTGTTCCGTTGTGGGCAGGATGGTTGGCAGGCTGATCCCATGCAGCTGATGAACCAGGCTGGGCTTGCAGGCATCTTCTCCACTACCGTCTCTGGTGGGACTTGGTTAGAAAAACCAACACAAATTTCGTATGCGGCTTTTGTCTCTCAGGACCAGTTCAACGATCACATCCAACTGGTACGGAATGGGGCCAAGCTAAGCAGCCTCCCCCAGATCCCCACACCCCCGCTGCCCCCACCACCCCTGGAGGTGAGTCCCCGCCCCGGCAAGGCTGTGCCTGACATTCTTGGGGCGGAGGAAGGCATTTGCTGTAAGACGGAGCCATCGCCCCCAAACGGAAGGGGATGGTCATGTTGTGAGCAGCGCTTGGTTCTGTCCCGGTAGTGGCAGTGTCCACAGGACCCCGGGATCGGAGCCCGCCTTGGGCGAGGGGCTGGCAAGAGGCCTCTACAGCGCTGGCCTCACCATCACGGACCGGCCCCCCAGCTAACAGGCATGCCCTCTTCTTTTGTTCTTTTTCCTCTCAGACAGATTTCCTCCTGCCAGCCTTCCAGCCCACCTCCCCCCTTGCCCCGCGGTTGCCCTTCCCCATTGGGACGGTCCCCATACCCATGGTCATGCCCAGCGCTGACCCCAGGGTGCTCTCGTTCCCGCTCCTTAGCCCGTCCATCTCCCGGCCCAGCCAGCCCTCCTCCCCTCTGCCTGCTGCTTCCCAGGGCAGGAACAGCCCCGTCCTTGCCTCCCTGGTTGGTCCCCGCGTGATGCCTGTGGCTTCGGTCCCTCCCCCACCAGGCCTGGGGGGAGTCAAAGCACCTGCAGAATTCCAGAGACCCCCACCGCCCCCCGTGGACAAGCTGGAGAAGTTCCTGGAGAAACTGTTGACCCGATTTCCCCAGTGTAATAAGTGAGTGAGCTCTTGCCTGCCAGATCTCTCTCTCTCGCACGCTTTCTTGAAAACCAGGAACTGCCGGAGATTTCCCACATGCGCTGCCCTCACTTGGCTCGCCTGCAGTGCCTTCCTAAGGGTCTGTTCTGCCCCAGGACTCTGTCAGTGAAATGCAGAGGGTGTCCTTCATGGCCCCGCGGGTAGGGATAAAGGTTAACCCTTCCTGCAGCATTCCGCTGGGAAAAATGAACACCTCTCCTGTGGAGCAGCTCCACCACATGCCCAGGCAGCCCTGGAACGGGGGTTGCTGTGCGGGGCTTTGCGCAGCTGTTGTTCTGGGTGGCTGCTAGTCCTTTGTGTGGCGGGGAAGGGGCCGCAGGTGACCCAGAATCCTCTGCTGCAAGGGGATTCGCTGCTGCTTGTTCCATTTGTGCTGCAAAAAGGGACTCCGTCTGGATTGCTGCTGCTTGGAGCCTGAACTGAGGGAGGCTCTTCTTGCCAAGAGAAGTCTTTGCCGGCCTTCCTGTCTCATCCAGTTGTGTGAAGGAAGAACTCAGTTGTCCAGCCTCTCCTGCTGGGTGCTTGCTGACCATTGGGACAACTGACCCGTTCCCCCCCCCGCTCTCTCAGGGCCCAGCTGACCAACATCCTGCAGCAGATCAAAGCAGCACGAAGGACTCTGGCCGGACTCACCATGGAAGAGCTGAACCAGCTGGTGGCAGTCAAGCTGGCAGAGCAGCAGGAGAGAGTGGCAGCCGTTGGATCGCAGGTAAGCAAGGGGAAGGGCAGCCGGGACCCTCGAGGTGGGACGGTGAGGACCCCCCCCTTACTCGTGAAGGGAGCCGCTCTGTGGCCAAGCCAGCTGTGTGTCCAGCCAAAGGGGCACCTGGGAACCTGCCCCTTCCTTGTTTTCTGTGCTGCAGTCTCTTGGCCGGATCCATTCCCCCCTGTTCCCTGCTCCTCTGCCTCAGATCAGCAATCCCATGTTCTTGCCCCCGGCTCAGGGCTCCTACACTGGGACGGCACCCCAGGTAAGACCAGCCTCTCTGAACGAGGCCTGGGAACCAGGAGGGACGCCAAGAGGGAGGTTAGGAAAAACCATCCCTGCCTGGCATCTGGGCCGCCGTCCCTTTACTGCCAGTCCAGCCTCGGTGCCATTCTTCATTTGGGAGGGGGTTGGACTTGATGGCCTTATAGGCCCCTTTCAACTCTATTCTGAGATTCATTTTCTGTGTGCTTCCCAGGCTCCTGCGGCCTGTAAACTGTGTCTGATGTGCCAGAAGTTGGTCCAGCCGAGCGAGCTGCACCCCATGGCTTGCTCTCATGTGCTGCACAAGGAGGTAGGTACTTGGGAGTGCCCCAGGGCCAGGTGGCATGTGGGGAACGCCCAGCAGGGTATCCTGAAGGAATGAAGCTTGCGCAGTGGGGTTCTATAAGGTGGTGGCAAATCATTCGCTTTGCACATGTAAGGCTGTTGTCATGGGTTTGAGCTCTGCAAAAAGTTGTTGCTGTCACTGAGGGGTTGCCTATCCTGGGCCAGAAGGGAGAAATATCTGACTCCCTGCAAGGCAGCTTCCTATGATGTCAGTCAAGGAGGGTTGAAGGTCAGACAGTCTCTGTAGTGCTGCCCCTCTGCTGACGGGCCTTTTCCTTTCCATTGTCAAGTGCAGCTTGGCGCAAGGACCCAAGAATCTCAGCCTGGTTGGCAATGGGGGTGTAGCCATCTGTAAGGGAGACTCCAGCCAGGTTGGGTTAGGAGGAGGTGGCACAAGCTGATGCTTTGGGTTGGTGCTACTGCCGAAGGCAAGAGAGGACCCTGGGCAATTTTGCCACCTGCCTGGGGAAACGATGCTTCTGGTGCGCCCCTGGGAGGCTGTTGGCAAACGGCGGACTTTGTCCTCTTCTAGTGCATCAAGTTCTGGGCTCAGACCAACACAAACGACGCTTGCCCTTTCTGCCCCAGTCCAAAATGACCATCAGTGCAAAGAGGACAGCAGCACTTGCCTGGGAGGGAGAATGGCAGCAAGGCACCCCAGAATTTCTACAGCTCTATATTTATATGGCCATGTATACACATGTACATTTTTATTCTATAGGGAATGTGTGTATAGAAAGTCTGTATACATACCAGTTCATAATAAAGTGTGTATATTACGCAGAGGTGGTGCATGATGCTGGCTGAGGTCCCTCTGCCCCTGGCCTCCGGCGCCCCCTAAATGCCCCTCCCTTCTGTGTCTGGCAATAGCCCTGCATTCCTGCCAGAAATAACGGGGTTTGAAGCAAAACAGTTTTTTCTTTTCTTTAATGCAATAATTTACCATGTTAAAACATTCATGTTTCTAACAGACATGGGATGGTGGTTACAGAGTGCTGGGATCTCAGATGCTGCCCATCCCAAACCCCTCATTTTGCAGGGCTGCCACCCTTTTCTGGTTCTGCCACCCAGATCCTGGCTGTGTCACTCCTTAGGGAAGGCTGCTGGGAGCAGGAGTGAGGCCAAGCACCCGACTACTCACATAAGTGCTCTCCCTGGCCTTGACTGCAGCAGCTGTGGTCCTTGGCTTTGCCCACTAGGCGGTGCTCCCCCTTTCTAATGGCCTTGTAGTCCCTGTAGAAGCCAATTAAGGCAGTGATAGTAAGGAAGTCACCACCATCCGATGTGGCTGGGAGGGTCTTGTGCCATTTACAGAGTCAAAAGGGGGCTTGTCAGTGCATGAGTGAAAGATTACCCCCTCTGGGGACAGCCCTCCCCTTTCCCTGCTGCAGCTGCCTGCTTCCCAACTTCCATCTTAGATCAACTGCTCTTCACCAGGTACATCAGGACCCAGGACTGTGTCACAGCCTGACCCAAGGCGGGTCACCAGAGCAGCGCTACCATAGTACAAAAACAGGGTTAAAAAAATTAAGTGGGTCCCCAAATATATGGCTGAGCTAAAGGGTGAAGAGTACTGCCCTAGAGCAAGGCTTGGTTAAGGCAGCGTTTCTCAATTTTTTCAACT